>NC_052944.1:125682149-125990482 GCF_013358895.1 Oreochromis aureus | reverse complement strand
CAACAAAGTTCTAGGGTTGTGGTGAGTTCGACGCAGAGCTGTCCTCATCTTCTCCAGAGGGCAGCGCAGGGAGGACAACCAGTCTGGCAACTGGCCGAGTGTAGACTCTCTCTTTCACCTTCACGTCAGCCGACCTGATGCGTCCATCAGGGCTAGGATGAGTTTTAATCACCCTCCCCACAGGCCAGAGAGCCCTGGGAAGCTGTGGATCAGCGATCATCACCACAGAGTCCTCAGCCAAATCAGCTGCTGTCGATTGCCACCTCTGGCGAGTCTGCAGACTGGGAATGTACTGACGGATGAAACATGACCAGAAATGGTCAGCCAACACCTGGGAATGCTTCCAGCGACAGCGACTGAGGAGCTCATTCTCTGGGTATACTATCTGAGGTAGGGATCCATCCGGCCGCCCCATCAGAAGAACATTGGGAGTCACTGGATCTGCATCTCTGGCGTCGGAAGACACATACCCCAGGGGTTTACTATTGAGTATCCCTTCCACCTCGATGAGTACAGTGCGAAGCACTTCTTCTGGAACTGACTGAGCACCAACTGTGGCATAGAGGGCATACTTAACCGACCGGATCTCCCTTTCCCATGCTCCCCCAAAGTGAGGGGCACCTGGAGGATTAAAGCGGAAGCTGATCTTATGGGGTGCTAGAAGCTGTTGTAGTTCCGGGGCCATCTTCAGAAAGGTCTCACACAGTTCCCTCTCACCTCCCCTGAAGTTGGTCCCCTGGTCTGAAAACAGCTCGGCAGGTGTACCTCTACGGGCGACAAATCGCCGAAGAGCCATCAGGAATGCGTCTGCATCAATGGTGTTAAGAACATCCAAGTGGATTGCCCTGGTGGTAAGACACTTGAATATGATTCCCCATCTCTTCTCAATACGCCGTCCAACCTTGACCTCAAACGGCCCGAAGCAGTCCATTCCCGTAGAGTAGAAAGCTGGTTTATATAGACGTAGCCGGGCTGCTGGCAGGTCTGCCATCTTCGGCACTGTAGGTCTAACTCTCCACCTTTGACAATCAGCACAAAGGTGTTGGTAGCGCTGGACAGCTTCACGCCCTCGCAGAATCCAGTAGCAGCGCCGAAACTCTGCGAACACCCGCTCTGGGCCAGGATGATGGAGGCGGCTGTCAAAGTCTTGGATCAGGAGTTTGGTCACTGGGTGGCTTGGGTCTAGGATAATTGGATGGAGTGTCTCCAGTGCCAAATCATCAGATCGATGCAGTCGTCCTCCAACACAAATGAGCTGTCTGGTCTCATCCACCTCGGGTGACAGAGAGAGAAGACGACTGCTCCTGGGAACTGGCTTACCGACTTTCAACAGATTGTACTCCTCCGGAAAACTATCCATCTGGGCCCTCTGTAGGATCAGCCTCTCTGCCCTGCGATAGTCCTCAGCAGTGGGATGACCATCTGGTTGGGCCGTCCCATGTAGCTCCTGCGCTGTAACCTCTAACATCTCACTCCAGGTTCTGTAGCGGCTCAAATCTGAAGTTGGCTGACCTGACGGAGCAGCTGCAGTGGCCCCACAGAACACAGCTTTGCGCAGCTCCGCGACATCATCTGCTTGGTCAACCGTGAGATCTTCTGGCCAGGAGTCTGGACTGTGAAGGAGAAAGGATGGTCCTTGGCTCCATCTATTTGGTACAGCGAGCTCCTTCAGCTTCTTCCCACGTGTCACATCATCGGCTGGATTCCTTCCAGAGTCGACGTATCTCCAGGAGTGCCTGTCTGTCAGCTCTTGTATCTCGGCTACGAAAAGCCAACAAAGACCTTAAATCGGCAGGATTCAGACCTCAGCCAGGTCAGAACTGTTGTAGAATCAGACCATAGGACCGTCTGGTCGATTCTAAGGGTGAGCTCCCTTTCCAGCACTTGTGAGAGCTGTGCCCCAGTGAGTGCAGCACAGAGCTCCAATCGGGGCATGGAGTGAAACCGCTTGGGGGCAACCCTGGACCGGGCCACCAAGAACGATAGATGCACTTCTCCATTTCTGCCAGTGGTCCGGAGGTAAGCTACTGAGCCATAAGCTTCTTCAGAGGCATCACAAAATATGTGTACCTCTCTCTGACAGCCGAAGGTGTCCACTTCCTTAGGCACATATGGTCGGGGAAGAGTAATTTCGGGCAGAAGCTGCAACGCTTCCTCCCAGGCTGTCCACTGCTGCATGAGCTCCTGAGGTAGATGTGGGTCATCCCAACCCCTTTGCTTGTCCCAAAGATGACGAATGATTACCTTCGCTCTGGTTGTGTAGGGTAGGATGAACCCCAGGGGTCGTACTGGCTGGCCAGGACCTTGTAGATATTATGCATCGTGGGAACTGCATATGGAACTTGACGATGCTTGTAGCCTAGGACATCTGTGTGGAATAGCCAGCTCAATCCCAGGGTAGATTCTGGGGTATCTACCTTGTTCTGGGCCAGCCATACCTCCACACTAGCAGAGCAGCTCTCTTCTGGTAAATGACTGATGACGTCACATTCATTGCTAGCCCACTGTCGTAGGTCAAATCCTGCTGAGGCTAGGATGGCCCGTAACTTGTCGACAAGGTTCCTTGCCTCTCCCACGGTGGGGAACCTCTGAAGGCAGTTGTCCACATAAAAACACCTTTCGACTGAGAGTCTCACATCATCATCTGGCTGGCTGTTATCCATGACGTGACGCTGCAGGGCGAATGTGGCACAGCAGGGGCTACACGTGGTTCCAAACGGGAGCACCTGCCACTCGTAGACTGCTGGAGGGCTCTCGTCACTGATGTCGCGCCAGACAAATCTGAGCAGGGCACGATCTTCTGGTAAGAGACAAACCTGGTGGAACATGCCTTTAATGTCCCCACTCACTGCAACTGCATGCTCTGTGAAGCGTAATAGAACTCCCAGAAGCGACGCACCTAAGGTGGGCCCAGGCAGCAGGTAGTCGTTCAAGTTCTGTCCTCTGTACTGAAATGAGCAGTTGAAAACCAAGCGGTTCTTGCCATTATGGCTCACCATGTGATGGGGGATGTACCACGCCTCCTGACCTTCTGTCACAGCTGTCCCAGAGCCACACTTAACTAACGATGGAGCCAGCCTTGATAAGCTTCTCCATCTCCACCTTGTAGGCTTCAGCTCGTTCTGGGTCTTTAGCCAGCCTTCTCTCCACACCCCGTAGACTTGGCATGACGGTGTCTTTAGTGGCCTGCAGTAGAGGCATCCCCTCCGCGCGAAGCAGTGGGGTGGCATAGCAGCATGCCTTCAACCTCTACTCGGACAGTTCTGGTCTCCAGAATGCGTATGGCCTCTTGGTCTTGCCTTGAACAAGTAACAACCTTCTCGTTTCGGAACGGGACGATGTCGACCTGCCATAGTTTCTCCACGTTTCATTAATTGACTGACCTGAGGTGCCACAGTTGTCAGTAGGCACTGCTGTGGTTGGGCAAACTGGCCGACTATACTTGCTGGCCCTTGTAGCGCCCAACCTAGCCTGGTGCGAATAGCAGCAGGCCCTCCTGGAGGTCCCAGCCTGACTGGTTCAACGGGGGTAACCAGATGGGGATGGTCACTGCCAATGAGTAGCAAGGGTTTCACATTTATCAAGTTGTGGATCGGAAGGCCAATCAGGTGTTTATACCTTTCTCTGAGTTGCTCCATGGGATAAGTGTGGCCTGCAAGTCCGATGCGTGCAGCAGTGAAGGCCCCAGCAATCTTGAACCTGGTCCTGGGCCTTGAGGAAGAGGAAACAGAGAACGACACTGACTCACCTCTGAGCGTCTGCACATCATGCGCAGTGGGACGTCCTCTGGGATCCCTTGCATGCCTAACTTCTCAGCAGCCTCTGGCAGAAGCATTGTCCTCTCTGACCCGTCATCCAAGACGGCATAAGTGCTGATTGTTCGCTTGCCATAATGAATGCAGACTTTGATGATCTTTCGAAGGACTCTGCAGCCTTCAGTGGGTCTGTCTAGATACAGGACGTCGGTCGCCGCCTTCGAGTCACCGCTCACCACCACTGTTGTTGGTGACCCTTTCAGTGTTCTAACATTGACATCATGCAGTACCTGCAGGTGCTTCCCTTGGCAGAGCCTGCACGTCTTCTTCAGATTGCACTGGGCCGCCTGGTGTGACCGTGCGCAGCGCCAGCACCTCTTGTTACTCTTTATCCACTCTGTTAGCTGGTCCTTTGTCAACTTGGATACCACTGTGCACTGACTGAGATAGTGTTCTTCCGTGTTACAAAATGGACAGTATGGTTTGTTCTTACTGGCCACACCACCTGGCCTCACCGCCTGTGGCTTTGTCGTTACCTCCTTTGCACCACGAAGGACTGTGATGGATCTCTTACCCTGGCGCACCTCAGGCCTGGGCCACTGTTTCTCCTTTGTCACTTTCGCTGCTAGCTGCCCTTCAGAGTCTTGGCACCAGGACTCGTACTTCAGCCACCCTGCGAGATCTGCCAAGGTATGCATCCTCACACCTTGTTGGAACATGCAGTGGCGGAACTCTGCTCTCTGCTCGGGGGGTAGTTTACTAAGCAGACGAGTAACATGTGAACCACAGTGTAGTTCCACTTCTTCTTCTGGGCCTAGTGTCCTTAACATCCCCACTAGTGACTGTATCTGGAGGGCAAATCTCTCAAATGCCAAGACGTCTCCACGCCTGATGTCAGGTGAGTCCATCATCGCAGCAATACGCCTCAGCACTATCTGATGTGGCTGGCCGAATTTGTCATTGAGGGCCTCCATAGTATCAGTGAAGGGTGTGGAAGAGTTGAGGTAAGCATCGGCTATTAATCTAGCCTCCTCTAGGTGCAGGTGATCAACCAACACTTGATACTTGAACAGCTCAGTCGCGTCCTCAGGTAGAAGATTCCCCAATGCCATCTTAAGCCTAGCAAACTCACTAGGGTCTCGACTTGAGAAGTTGGGAATTGTTGGGCGGGGACCATGGTAAACTGTCTCTGAGGCGATAGAAGTCCTGCCCAGATTCGGTCTGTCCGGCAGTGGCTGTGTAGAGGACAGATTGAACTGCTGCTCAGGAGATGGTGGATTACAGTCATGCTCAGTCTTACTGTCCCCATAGGTGACGCGCGGATGCTTGGACCCTCCCAGTGGGAAATTGCCTGAGCGAGGTGGAACCGGCTTAAACCAAGGAGGTGGACTATGGGAGGCGTTATCTGGAAACCTGAGAGCAGGGGGAGGATCTGGTGACAGACTCTGTCCTGGGTGGTCCACGAACCTATTAGTAGGTGGGATTGCCATTGCCTCTGTCTTAATGGCTGGAAACACACCTGCATCTTTATGATGGGGGTTCAACACTGGTGGGTTACTAGGCAGTGGTGCTTCCTCAACTGGATCTGGCCACGGTGGTGGAGCAGGCCAGTCATCATCCTCCTCAATCTCTGGTGCATCACCCGGTAGCGGTGACTGCATTAACTTACTGGTTTGGAGGGAGGATGGGCCCTGCATGGTCTGGACAGCTTCCACTAACTGTCTCATTTCTGCTCGCAGTGCCTTGAGTTCGACCAGATCTGATGACATACGTTGCTGGGTCTGCTGGATGAGGTGGCGCTCCTGACGGATATCCTCTAACTCTGCACTTATTTGCTTATTTGGATGTGTATAGGGGAGCACGAAGGGTAGAGGAGTAGAGTGATCATAGGCTTGTTCCCCACGACTTCTCTCTGGATACAGCTGGGGGGCCAGCCGATTCTCCTGGATGTGCTGTTGGCTCTGAGCTCCATAGCACGAGGCTGTCTCATGGAGATTAACATCCCGCCTCCACTGAGGGCTGGCTAGGTTGTAGCTAAAGGGGGAAGTGAGGGAGGTCATCCTGGCCTTGTCCTCTTGGTGTGTGAGCTCTACATCCTCTCTATGTGCCTGGCTAATGTAGCCTGGGTACTCCATCTCATAATCTGCGTAGCGCCCAGGTGGGCGAGCATGTCGTTTGGGGCGTGCGCCGCGAGCTTCATACTCTGGGACTGATTCCATCTCTGAGGCAAACCTAGTGCATCCGGCTCGAAGGACCATTAAATGTAGTGGAGATATCAAAGAGAGGCACGGCTGTGGCACTGATTCAGACTTGGAGCACTACGGTCACCCCGGTGTGTCGGCCAGAACACCACTTAAGGCCAAATAATCCCAGAGTAGGAAATAAGAAGGGAGCTTGAGGTTCCGTTTGAGGCACTTTATTGTCACCACTCAATTCCTGGGGCTGTAAACACAGCGAGTGTACATAGGTGTGTGTAGGTGTGTGTGTGTGTGTGTGTGTGTGTGTGTGTGTGTGTGTGTGTGGTTTCCTACAAAAGAAATACACAAGGGAAATAACGATAAATAAAGAGAATAAACAAGTAAAACACTCAAATATAAACATGATCCAACATAGTTGACATAATCACATATATAGAAATAAGACAATACAGTACACTTCAACTGCTCACACTATGCAACTAAACAGCATTAGTGCGAGCTTAAGTTACCGTCAGTACACAGGAACTACTTCCGGTAGTTGTACAAAATAAAAGCGCCCCCATTACAATCTGCCGTAATGCTCTTATTGTGAAGGGCAAGCGGGAACGCGATCCTTCCGGTCAACCTACCTACGATCGCTGTTTTATTAATCCTCGTACCTAATTGTACACTACAAACTCCGCTACTTCAAAGTAAACAATCACAAGCATCACGTACAACATACAGAGAAGGTTTGATAACACAGGAATGACGTTATGGACATACGAGCGGCCGTACATGCGTCAACAACGCTAAACCAGGATAAGCTAACGACATAAGTTAGCATATGAACTGAGGGTGAACTCACGCGTTGCATGCGTGGCCTACCGCTCCAACTACGGACTACATTAACTCCTAAATGGTAAGCATACTACAGTACTGACACAAACAAAGGCAAAATACAACACAGGTCAATACTCACTTGTCATTTACGCACACATAACATTCCCCAGGAATTAGTGCAACCCCTCCAGACCAACACTGCTCATCCGACATTAAACTGCCCACCTTACTAACCGGATGATGTCACTAGAAGGTGGGCTGGCCTAAACTGACAGAAGACTGAATATTAAATGAACTTATATAAACTTATGAACACCAGTAAACTATTCTATGAACTTTGGGGCCTTTTATACAGTACTAGAGGTTTATACACAGGCTGGAGATGAACCAGATTGTGATCTGAGCCCCCCAGGGGAGGGAGAGGTGATGAGCTGTATGCCTCCTTGGTGTTGGCATACAATAAGTCCAATGTTTTATTGTCTCTGGTGTGGCAGGTAACATACTGGGTGAAGGTGGGGAGAGTGGAGGACAGGGAGATGTGATTAAAGTCCCCAGAGATCAGGAAAAGGGCCTGAGGGTGCTGTGTTTGGAGTCTGTTGGTTACAGTGTGCAGGACCTCACAGGCTGCTGCAGCATTAGCAGAGGGCGGGACATACACAGCTATCATAATCACGTGTGTAAACTCTCGTGGTAGATAGTACGGTCTCATGCTAACCGCTAGCAGCTCAATGTCCTTACAGCATAGCGTCTCTTTGATAGATAAATGCCCAGAGTTACACCATCTGTCGTTCACAAACACAGCCAGACCCCCTCCTCTCTTCTTACCACTCTCCGTTGTTCTGTCGGCCCGGATCAGATGAAAACCATCCATGTTTACGTGTGAGTCCGGAGTTAGCGCAGTTAGCCATGACTCTGTGAAGCACATCAGGCTGCACTCCCTGTAGCTCCTCTGATGTCGGGTAAGGGCTGCCAGTTCGTCTACTTTATTGGGGAGAGATCTCACATTCCCCATAATAATAGATGGAATCGCTGGCCCGTACCTCCTAACTTTACTGCGACACCCGATCCCGGCCCGAGTACCGCGTCTCTTCCTCCTCACTTCGCGGGGGATGTTAGCTTGCTCGGCGGTAGGCATGGCAGCGGAGGCTCCGAGGGCTAACAACTGATCCCTGCTGTAAACAATGGGAGGTCGGACCTCCACGCGCTCTCCGGACAAAGACGCCGTAAAAAATGTAAAAGAGAACACCATTGTCCATAGTATTCTGAGCTCCATTGTGGGGGACAGCACTCCACAATAGAAAAACAAAAACAAAAAACACAAAAACAACAGAGAAACATATATTAAAGATAAAAAGGGACTCGGTCAGGTCGGAGCTGCTGATACTGGCTGCCAGCTCAGAGCGGCGCCGGAAATAAATAAATTTGCGCAACATCTCTAAAATTAGAAATATCCTGTCTCAGAGTGACGCTGAAAAATTAGTTCATGCATTTATTACTTCCAGGCTGGACTACTGTAATTCACTATTATCAGAATGTCCTAAAAACTCTCTGAAAAGTCTTCAGCTGATCCAAAATGCTGCAGCAAGAGTCCTGACAGGGACTAGAAAGAGAGAGCAGATTTCTCCTGTTTTAGCTTCCCTTCATTGGCTTCCTGTTAAATCCAGAATTGAATTCAAAATCCTGCTCCTCACATACAAGGTCTTAAATAATCAGGCTCCATCTTATCTTAATGACCTTGTAGTACCATATCACCCTATTAGAGCACTTCGCTCTCGCTCTGCAGGCCTACTTGTTGTTCCTAGAGTATTTAAAAGTAGAATGGGAGGCAGAGCCTTCAGTTTTCAGGCCCCTCTTCTGTGGAACCAGCTTCCAGTTTGGATTCAGGAGACAGACACTATCTCTACTTTCAAGATTAGGCTTAAAACTTTCCTTTTTGCTAAAGCATATAGTTAGGGCTGGACCAGCTGACCCTGAATCCTCCCTTAGTTATGCTGCAATAGACGTAGGCTGCCGGGGATTCCCATGATGCATTGAGTTTTTCCTTTCCAGTCACCTTTCTCTCTCATTAGGTGTTAATAGACCTCTCTGCATCGAATCATATCTGTTATTAATCTCTGTCTCTCTTCCACAGCATGTCTTTATCCTGTTTTCCTTCTCTCACCCCAACCGTTCGCAGCAGATGGCCCCGCCCCTCCCTGAGCCTGGTTCTGCCGGAGGTTTCTTCCTGTTAAAAGGGAGTTTTTCCTTCCTACTGTCGCCAAAGTGCTTGTTCATAGGGGGTCATATGATTGTTGGGTTTTTCTCTGTATTTATTATTGTGCGATCTATTGTACAATATAAAGCACCTTGAGGCGACTTTTGTTGTGATTTGGCGCTATATAAATAAAATTGAATTGAATTGAATTGAATTAATTAGTTCACCTCTTATATCCTCCCACCTGATATTCTTCATGTCTAAACTATGACATGCCGCCTTCACAATAATCTGGATCCTCTCTGTCTTGGACTTCACATCTGAAGTTGCATTTATTACCCCATAACGAATGTCACCATCTTCTTCTTCTCTTCTTCTATTTTCCTTTCAACCATTGCCATAACCTTCTCCATTACTTGTTTCTCCTCTACCCTGTGTTTCCCAATCTGTCTCTCTTGCTCCACCATTTTACATGCCTCTGCATATGTCACTCTCTGCAGTACCCTGGTGTTTTGAACGACTGTCTGCTGCCTCAACACTTCACACCCCCAAAAAGCAACACTGTGTTCCCCTCCACAATTACAGCATTTAGGTTTTACTCCCACACCACACTTCCCATATTCATGATCACCAGAACATCGAGCACATCTCCTCTTCCCTTTGCACACTTTGGCAATATGTCCAAATTCTTGGCAATTGAAACACCTCATTGGTTTAGGCACAAACTCCCTCACACTGAATCTTATTAATCGAAAGAAGACCTCTTTTGGTACCTCTTTCGTGTCAAATTCCACCACCACAGTTTCTGTTTCTACTTTCTCCTCTCGTCATTCTCCTTGCTCCTTTAACTTCCCCATTTCTCAGTTTTAAATTCTCCATCAGGTCTTTCATATTTACATTCAACAGCACACCCACAATAACTCCTTTATTTCCACTAGTGCTCCTTTCCCCTACTCTTGCAGTATTCTTCACTTTGACTTTGCACACCCCCACAAGTTTCCTTGCTCTTTCCACCTGCACTTCTGTGTTACAACCCACCAGTAAATTTCCATCTCTGAGGATCTTAGCATACTTGATTTCCCCAACTTGTGCCTTAAGTGCTCTTGTCAGCTTAAGTGGATCTATTTTCTTCACACCCTCTTCCTCAAACCTGACAATGACATTCATACTCTGATTCGTTCCTTCTTCATTACCTTCACTGTCAGTCCCTTCCGTACTAGCCTCACTTCTCTTTTTCCTCTTCCTTTCACTAGCTCTGTGCCTCTTCCCCCCCTTTCCCACTTTTTCCCACTCATTCTCGTCACCCTGACCCCCAATCTCTTCCTCTTCACTACCATCCATACCATTCCATACTGTAACCACCACAGTGACAGGAAGTGTTTTTAAATGATGAAATATGTCAGTGATGCTGATAGTGTGTTCATCACAGACGCTCAGGCTTCATGTTGACATGAATCAAAGTGAAAGCAGAGAAACTGGAATGAATCAGGTGTTGTAGAAGATGGAGAAACAGGTTGGAGAGAGGATGCTGCTCCTTCTTTGAGATCAAACATGTCGTGTTGTTCACATGGTGTCAGCGTGACGCAAAGAAACTGTCATGTTCCTGGGTCTGTTGCCCCAGCGTTTTACGTTTATTTGGATGTTGTTTGTTTAAGTTCATTAGATTAGTGAAGTTCATTTGGTTATTAGACTCCTTGTGTTTTCTTCCCCTGTATTTAAGTTTCCCTCACCCTTTGTGTTTCATGCTGTGTGTCTTATGTTATCAAGTTTGTATTATCATGTCTGTCTCATGTTTCCTGTTTTATTTTGAAGGAGTCGTGTGTTCTTTGTTCATTGTATTTAGTTTCACTTCCCTTGTCCTGTCATTAGGCTCATGTCAGTCAGCTGTTCCTCCATGTGTTCCCACTTCCCCTAATCACCTCCTGTGTATTTAAGTCCTCTGTTTTCAGTGTGTCATTGTCAGGTCGTCTGTTGTTCATGCCATGTTCTTTATACCAGGTTTCTAGGTTTCATGTCCAGGTTTTTTCATATTGTTTGTTTAGATTTCCCAGTTTAGGTTTGTGTTAATTTTGCTTCAGTTTGCCTTGCCTGTTGTTTGTACGTTTATCAGCCTCATTAAACGGCTCGCTTTTTGTTAACATTCACGTTTTGTTCCCTGTTCCTTGGAGTCTGCATTTTGGGTCCTTTTTTCATAATACATACAGTCTGCCTCCCGCCAGACTGTGACAGAAACCATGGAAACAAAGTGTGAGTGAAATCAGTCCAAAGTAACAGAGTGAAGAGCAGCAGATGAAGCACAGAGGACACAAAAAGGAAGGAAAGAAGGAAACAAGGTCCATCTGTGTCCTTTGAAACAAACAAGCATCAACGTCCAGGACTGAAACATGAATCCACATATTTATACACATATTTATTTAATGAGAATAAAACAAGAATATTTATAATACATCAACAATGATCAGGCCTGGGATCCTCCTGGTTACAAACATGGTCCAGGACTGGGACACTCAGGTGGATCCTGCAGGGTCTGGTTCAGGAAAAGCTGCTATGGCCAGCTTTTGGAGGCTCCAAACAAACATCTGCAGCTTGGCAGTGTATACAGCACTATAATGACCAGACCTAATTCTTTCAAAAACCATACATCTTTCCACAGGTCTGCACTTCATCAGACATCACCTAGACTCAGAGCTGGATGAGGCCAGCACAAACAGCAGCCTATATGATGGATCCATGGGGTCAGGAAAGCCAGAAGCAGGGGAACTGGAGAGGTACCTTTCATGTCCATTCACTGGAGGAGTGGATCTATTGCATGGCGTTCCTCACATCAAGAAGCTGTCGATCAAAGTCAATACAGCTCTTCCTGCATCTGGAGCTTGTGAAGGACTTCTCAGTCATGCAGGACTCCTGTTCACTGCTAAACAGTTACAGCTTCACAGAAACAACCTTGAGAGCAAACTGCTGCTGAAGCTTAACCATCACTTCACTGAGTGAAAAAATGGCACATTTTTGCTAAATATGCAGAAATAAATGCACATCCATACAACTTATGGTAAGCTGAGCTGCCTTCTATGAACACATGCTGAAGTTGCCTCGTTCTAATGTTTTCTCTGAGGCTGCTGTGCCATTTGGAGCAAAAATTAATATAAAGTTCACAGCATATCTTGTCACTGGAAATTGTTCGCACTGTTTATATATTTATAGTATTTACTGTAGGTATTAGTGAAAAAAGCTTTATGCTGTGAAAAACTGAAATCTGGAGATTAGAATTGTTGTGCCTTATTTTGTTGATGTTTTTACATATATTCCTTTTGAAAATAGTAAAATTTGTTTATTTATTTATTTATTTTTGTTTGTCTGATAACATTTATTTAATAAATAAATCAGACATTTCAAACAGTTACTCACTACTTGAGTAGTCTTTTCGCCAAGTACTTTTTTACTCCTACTTGAGTAACTTTTTTGACGACTACTTTTCACTTTTACTTGAGTAATAATATTTTAAAGTAATGCTACTCTTACTTGAGTACAATTTTTGGATACTCGACCCACCTCTGGTCACTGTTGGTCCCACGGACACACGTGGGGATCGGGCTTTTCAGGCACCGAGGCTGTGGAACTCCCTGCTATTTTCTTTACGCTGTCTAGACTCCACTGACTCTTCTTTCCACGAAGTTCAGGAAGTGAAAGTAAACTTTGAGAAGGAAGGAACACCCAAAGAGGCGTTTGAGGACAATCAGGAGCATTGAAACACTGTGGGCTGCGTTCAGGTGCGCCTCGGAAACTCCAAACTCTCTGGGAGGCTGTGATTTATTTCTGCTTGATTTCCTGTTTGAAACACAAACATCTGTCATCACTTTGTTGTTCTTCTTCCTGCCGCATTTTAATATTTCAACACACTGAACTGATGTTTCTTCAAAGCTCATTTCAACCTGTTGAAGTCATGAATGAAAGTGCAGACTGAGAGTGGATCACATGATGTTTAAGGTGTGTCATGTGACATGTTCAGTATTGTCACACATGTCTAGATTGTCCCTGATATCATAACTGCTCAAACACTGATGATTATATTTGAAGAATTATTACTGACGGCCAGTGTTGGTAAGGTTACTTTTAAAATGTATTCCACTACAGATTACAGATTACATGCCCCAAAATGTATTTTGTAACGTATTCCGTTACGTTACTCAATGAGAGTAACGTATTCTGAATACTTTGGATTACTTAATATATTATCATGCTTATTTACAACTACATGAATGTACTATTCCTGTGTGATTTATTATTTTTACTGAAGGCTACTCGCCATACCAATACCAACTAGATGTTTAAATCTGAATATAAAATGAGTAACAGTAGGTGGACATTAGGTAAGGCTGCACTTTTTGCAGCGATCTCATATAGAAAACTATTCCACGCATTACACCCCTGAAAACAGGGGGAAAAGAATCACGAGAGTGATTATTACTTGCGTCTCTCATGCAGTAGTTTATTGCAGTGCAAATGAACAGAAACATTTCACATTCTGTACTGCTTAATGTCACATGGTGGAAGAAAAACACTAAGTAATAAACCGAAATACTAAAGTGCTTACTATATATACCAGAACAGGTTTCCTAATAAAATGGCTGACAATAGCGGCGTTTTTAGCTCCTGCCGTTATCTTACTGGCCATTACACAGTACAAAACCCAGGCTCAAAGCTGCCACGTATATGTGCACAAAACTGTAATATAATGCTTCTAAAGCTTACAAAACAACGAAGGATTACCTCTTAAATATCTTAACAGTGTACACATTGGAAATATATCAACTTTTAAACACTTTTACCTGAAAACAGGGGGAAAAGAATCACGAGAGTGATTATTACTTGCGTCTCTCATGCAGTAGTTTATTGCAGTGAGGAGAACGCGCAAAACCCCCTAGTGGAGAATAGAGACACTACTAATCGATCCCAGAAAAGGCTTACTAGCCGATCACTGATGTATAGATTGCAGTTCTCTTAAGTAACATGAAAGCCATTAATATAACATGAAAAATAATAAACTCTTAACCATTTTCTTGCCATATTTGCATTATTTTTGTCCTTATATCAACTGATATGAATTAGTATTAAGTGAACAGTTTTATATGCAGTAGTCCTTAAACCTGTCACACTCAGTAGCCCTTCAACCTGTCAAGGTCTGGCATGGCAGACCGTGGGGATATGGGGAATGAGGACCCAAGCACGGTGCTCTGTGTATAAACGGTGCGTTTATTTACAGTGTGTGGAAATAACCACAATAAATCCCCGTGCTTTCCCCTGACTCCCGTGTCGTGTCTCTCCGTAAACAGTCCGCGTCTCAGTGCTCTCCGCTCCCGTGTCCCAGCACTCCTCGTGCAGGCTGCTGTCAGACGCTCCACACTTCTCCTGGGAACACAATAGAAGCAGCCGTCAGGACACACTTAACCGCGGGCATACACACACGCTAACTAAGCTTAACTGGATGACTAACGTGGAGTCTCACGCAATGATCCCGCGTCGGTGGGAGCTCCAAGACTCTCCTAAGTAGCTCCCCCGACGAGCCCTGATCAGCGGCAGGTGTGTAGCTTCGGGTGTGGACAGTCCCCTAGCAGGGCCACACCCACCAGGCCTGAAGGCGCCTGTAAACCAGTGTACAGACACCCCTGCACCCACACACACTCACATCTACAAGCATGGAAAAGAGCAGCAGCAACACCAAAAATACATATACTATCACCAGTCCATGACTGCCCAGGGATCCTGGGCCGCTCAGACCCAGGACCCTGACACAACCTGTCACACACGCATATATAAAACAGGTCCGCGGCTGCGAACCGTAGTAAAGGGACCTCTGGCTAATACGTCGGGTTCTGTGTCGAGCTCGTAGCTGAAAACTAGCTTTACTTTGTTGTCTGGGTCAACTTTGCTAGCGAGAGACAGAGAGAGGCGTTGAAAAGCTGCTCCAACGGAACTTATTGTTTCGGAGGAAAACACGAACACAGCGTACAGTCGAGTCTTAATACCTTACTTACAACTGGGCTCGTCAGGCACTCTTTTTGGCTGCAGTGGTTATTATTATATTTACATGCTTCCATCTCCCATTTCTGCTCGGTGACAACTCGTACTTTTAAACTCTCCTTTTTCTCCCACCCTGGCGCTCACATACACATAAAGGATATGGCAGTCCATTCTCCCTGCAGCTCGGACTACACTGCCCATGAGGCTACATTTTTTAAGGCGATGCCTGTAACACTCTGCCTTCATATTAAATCATTTTAAAAAATATTTCTTCAGGTCATTATGCGGGGCGCAAGTAGGGGTGACATGGGCCGCGAGATTAAGACACAGACATTAGAGCCTCTTCTTTTGTTTGGGTTTCCACCGGCGTGGAATTACCAAAAACAGGGAGGACATAGCCTAACATATGAAACAGAAAAAGACCGCCATGTAATCCATTTATTTCAACAAAGTAACTGTATTCTGAATACCACCCTTTTAAACGGTAACTGTAACGGAATAAAGTTACTCATATTTTGTATTTTAAATACGTAACGGCGGTACATGTATTCCGTTACTCCCAAACACTGCTGATGGCAGCAAAGTTTGAATGGAGCTCTCTGTCTGTGCTGATTTGTCGCCCTCTGGAGGTCAAAACACAAACTGCATGATGTCACTGTAACCACCACAGTGACAGGAAGTGTTTTTAAATGACTGAAATGATGCTAACGGCTGTCGTTAGGCTCACTGATGTGTTCATGTCAAACACTGGCTCAGGTCAGACTCCTTCATCCTTCTCCAGCGTGAGGCCGCCCTCAGACCCACAGGAGCTCTGACCTTTGACCTCCTGACCCTAACCATTTTAGTCTCTTTGCATCTTTAAATGCAAATCCATCCAAATTGTAGCAGAGCAAAAGAAGCTGGAAGTTGTTCTATGAATGATGTTGTCAAAGGAGCTTAGAAAGAAAAGCGTCTGGACTTCTTTAAGTTGCTTGAAGACATTTCACCTCTCATCCGAGAAGCTTCGTCAGTTCTAGGGTCAAGTGGTAGAGAGTCCCAGATTTTAAGCCCTCTGGGAGTATCCCGCCAAGGAGGGACATGGACGCCTTATCACCCACTCACATCCTGGGCCATTTGATCTCAAAATCAAATCAAATCACCTTTATTGTCACGTCACATGTGCAGGTACACTGGTACAGTACATGCGAGTGAAATTCTTGTGTGCGAGCTTCACAAGCAACAGAGTTGTGCAAAATACAATAACGTGCAACAAGCAAAGTATAAAAATGGTTAATCTAAAAAGTAATAAATATATGTACCATATATAAAGGTATATACATTACTGAATGTGTGTACTAAATATGTTTTTCTACGTGTGTGTGTGTGTGTGAGAGTGTGTATATACATGTTTTACAAATGAAATAGAGTAAACAATAAAATAAGATATATAAAATATAAAATATACAGAGGTTGGTATGTGCAAAACAGTGGCATTAATGTACAGTATGGAGTGCATAATGTTGAAGTTCCAGTAGTGAGGGTGAGGTGTCTATGACGTGTTCAGCAGTCTGATGGCCTGGTGGAAAAAGCTGTCTCTCAGTCTGCTGGTACGGGACCGGATGCTGCAGAACCTCCTTCCTGATGGAAGTAGTCTGAAGAGTTTGTGGCTGGGGTGACTGGAGTCCTTGATGATCCTCCCGCTTTCCTCAGGCACCGCTTCCTGTAGATGTCTTGGAGGAGAGGGAGCTCACCTCAATTATCCGTTCAGCACACCGCACTACTCTCTGGAGAGCTTTGCGGTTGTAAGCGGTGCTGTTGCCATACCAAGTGGTGATGCATCCGGTGAGGATGCTCTCAATGGCACAGCGATAGAAGGTCCTGAGGATGCGGGGCTCATGCCGAATCTTTTCAGTCTCCTGAGAAAGAAGAGGCGCTGCTGCGCCTTCTTCACTGTCTTGTTTATGTGTACTGACCACGTAAGATCCTCAGCCAGATGTACACCAAGGAAGCGGAAGCTGCTCACTCTCTCCACAGCAGCGCCGTTGATGGTGATGGGGTGTGTACTCCTCTGCCTCCGGAAGTCTACTATCAACTCCTTTGTCTTTGTGACGTTGAGGGTGAGATGGTTGTCTTGACACCAGTTGGTCAGGGCGCTGACCTCCTCCCTGTAGGCCGTCTCATCACCGTTGGTGATAAGACCCACCACTGTAGTGTCGTCCGCAAACTTCACAATGATGTTGGAGTTGTTAGTGGCCGTGCAGTCGTGGGTGTAGAGTGAGTACAGGAGAGGGCTCAGTACACACCCCTGTGGAGCACCAGTGTTCAGTGTGATGGGGATGAGGTGGTGCTGCCCAGTCTGACCACTTGGCGTCTGTCAGACAGGAAGTTAAGGATCCAGCTGCAGAGGGAGCTGCTCAGTCCTAGATCCTGCAGTTTCCTGTCCAGCTTTGAGGGAACGATGGTGTTGAATGCTGAGCTGTAATCTACAAACAGCATTCTCACATACGTCTCTCTCTCTCCAGGTGTGACAGGGCAGCATGGAGTGTCAGGGCTATGGCATCATCAGTGGACCTGTTGTGGCGGTATGCGAACTGTAGAGGGTCCAGTGAGTCGGGTAGTGCAGAGCAACGCGAGTCCCTGACCAGCTTCTCGAAGCATTTGCTCACGATAGGGGTCAGGGCTACAGGTCGCCAGTCGTTCAATGAGGAGATGGTGGAGGATTTGGGTACAGGGACGATGGTGGCCGTTTTGAAGCAGGCTGGGACTACAGACAGAGAGAGGGAAAGGTTGAAGATGTGTGTAAACACTCCAGCCAGCTGAGCCGCGCATGACTTGCGGACGCGGCCGGGAATCCCGTCCGGACCAGTAGCTTTGCGTGGGTTCACTCTCCTGAAGCACTTCCGCACATCCTCCTCAGACACAGTGTGCGCACTGACGTCATCCGCGGTGCGCACACTGTCCGGTCTCATGGTGTTCGCTGTGTCGAATCTAGCGTGAATACGCTTAGATCCTCACACAGAGAGGCCGTGGTCTGCGGTGTGCTGGTTTTCCTCTAAAGTCTGTGATTGTGTTTAGTCCCTGCCACATACTCCGAGGGTTGTCAAACTGTTGCTCCACCCTGTCCCTGTACTCACGTTTGGCTGCTTTGATCGTCTTCGGAGTTGGTAATGTGCATGTTTGTAGTCCGATGTGTTCGCGGAGGCAAAAGTGGTGCTCCGTGCCGCCAGCGCCCGTGCGAACATCTCCGTTAATCCAGGGTTTTGATTTGGGAAGGATTTAACTGTTCTGGATGGGACGACATCTTCCACGCATTTTCTGATAAATCCACAGACTGAGTCTGTGTACTCATCAATGTCTTTAGCAGCCACGTGAAACATTTCCCAGTCCGCGTGATCAAAACAGTCCCGCAGCGTGAGACTCCGATTGGTCCGACCAACGATGCACCGCCCTCAGGGTTGGAGCTTCCTGTTTCAGCTTCTGCCTGTAGGCGGGTAGAAGCAGGATGGAGCGGTGATCTGATTGGCGAATGGGGGCGCGGGGAGGGCTTTGTACGCATCCCGGAAAGAGGTGTAGCAGTGGTCAAGAAGCCGGTCTCCACGAGTGTTGAAATGGATGTGTTGGTGTAGTTTTGGTGAAACTTTCTTCAGGTTACCCTTATTAAAGTCCCCGGTCGGGATAAACGCCGCCTCTGGGTGTGCGGTTTCCTCACTGCTGATCGCGCTGTACAGTTCCCTGAGTGCTCGGTCAGTGTCGGCTTGTGGGGAATGTAAACAGCCGTAATAATGACTGCTGTGAATTCCCTCGGTAGCCAGAATGGCCGGCACTTAATCATCAGGTACTCCAGGTCCGGTGAGCAGAAGGATTTGACCGGTGCACGTTCGCATAATCACACCAGCTGTTGTTGATCATGAAACACACACCACCGCCTCTGCTTTTCCCAGTAAGCTCCTGTGACCTGTCCGCGTGGTGCACAGAGAACCCCGGTAGTTGTACTGCGGGAGTCCGGTACCTTGTCCGATAGCCAGGTTTCTGTGAGGCAGATCACGCAGCAGTCCCGCATCTCTCGCTGGAATGAGATCCGTGCCCAAGCTCGCACAGCTTGTTCTCCAGAGACTGCACATTAGCCAGTAATAAGCTGGGTAACGGTGGTCTGTTAGTGCGCCGTCTCAGTCGAACCAGGACGCCAGATCTTCTCCCTCTGCGTCGGCGTTTGCGGCCTCCACGGGCCCAGAACAAAGGGGTCTCAGGTGAGATGAATGGGGGGTCTGCAAACGGAGGGTCCGTGTTGCAAAACTTGAACTCCGGAAAGTGATGAGAAAGTCCGTCTTTTATGTCCAGTAAGGTTTGTCGGTCGTACACAAGGAGACATGTGCTACTCGTGAAAAAATAAAGAAAAAGTAAAATTAAACACAAAAAACAGCTGTTGCTTGGGGGAGCTCGCGACGAGGCTGCCATACTCGGCGCCATCTTAGATGTACAATGTGGGGCTCGGTCTCACAATGGGTTCACCACAAACCTTGGCTGATTGTGACCCACACCCGTTTTCACACCTTGGCTCGTGTGATTAGGTAGAGGATCAGCAGGGGGTCCGTGTCCCTGAATTTAAACTGAATTTAAACACACAATGCACAATGCCAAGTTAGATAAGGGTTAAAAGAACAAGATAAGAATAAATAAAAAGATAAAAATAAGATAAATAACTGCAAATAAGTACAAATAAGTAATTGAAGACACGTGTGGTCTGCAGATGTTGATGTACATGGATGTACAAAGGAGTTTAATGTGCAAAATAAAGTAACCTGATGTGCAAATTGCAGTTTGATGTCGGTCAGCTGTTCAGGAGTCTGATAGCAGTGGGGAAGATGGAGTTGTTGAGTCTGGATGTTCTAGATTTCACCAGGGGCGATTTTAGCCCATTTTTGGGGGTGCTAAATGAATCAAAGCACCCCCAAAGATGTCTTACTTTGTTTGACAATATTTGCTGTTTGTGGGACACACTACTAAAAATATAAAAAGCATACAGTACGTAATTGAGATGGAACCTTTTAACAACAAAAGTATAGATAACCCCTCCCCCCTCCCAAAATGGTTTGCTCCAGCTCGCCTCTCCCCTACTGTGGCTCTGGTGCCCTTTGTGCCAGAGCGATAGTGGCTGAGATGCAGCGGAGCGGAGGTGAAAGCACCTGCCTTAAAACAGGACATGTTAGCTGCATTTAACCTTCAGTTACTCTTTATATATTTAGGTAGGAGTCAGGCCATGTTTCTTTTTAGCTGAAAAACATTACACCAGGTAACCTGCTAACCTGTTGAAAACGTGTTTCCCGACTATGTTTGCTACCCTACAAACCGTCCTGCTCTGTAGTAAAATCAGCAATATTTGACCGTCCTGTTGCTCCCATTGAAATTTATATAGCCTATTTAAAATCTAAAACTTAACATTGTCCATAGCCTGCTGTTGTTACCACTGTCCTGTTTGAAATGTAATGAGAGAAACTGGTTATTTTGTCATATGTGCATGTGCCGAACCCAAGGTACTAACTAGCTAACTGACTGAATGCCCATTAACCTTATGACTCCTGTTGTGTGTGTGTGTGTACAGAGAGACAGCCAGGTTCATAATGGATATGAGGAAGTTTTTTCAAAAAAAGGAGCCACATTCAGGTAAAAGTGTAAAATCAAATGATCCATCAATAAAGGATAATGTTGGATCAGTGTATGATTTGTGTATGGTTTGTGTATGATTGTCAGTCCAAAGAGGGAGAGAGGAAAGAGGAGAACCTGAGGAGAAAGTACAAGGTCAGGAAGAACCAGGTAAGAAAACAGACAGGGAAACATCACAGGCAAAACAGAAACTGTTAAACTGGCAAAGAAAAAACAACTAATTTTACTCACACAATCTGGAAGTTGTGTTCTCCCTATATTAAAGCTGCTGTACAGAATCTGCAAAACAAACTGGGTTGTCAGCCCTGGCACTGCATTACCATATTGAACTTCAGTCAGAGGAAGTCACGGTTGCCAAAAACGTTTTGAAGCTCAAGAGTGAGGCTGGTGCCATTCCAGATATGTTAACATTGTACAATCTTCTGGATAATCAGATCTTCCCCACACTGAAAACTGTTATTCAGGTTGCCCTAACAAACCCAGTTAGCAGCTGTAGCTGTGAGAGGTCTTTTAGAGTCTTTCATCAGCTCCATACCTGGCTGAGCAGGACCATGGGTCAAAGCAGACTCCAGCACCTGGCTGTGATGTCAGTTGAGAGAGAGATGCTTGAGAGACTTGACCACCAAGATGTGATCGACAGATTTGCCAACCTCAAGGTGAGGCGACATAGTGTTAAGGTTCAAAAATATAGGGAAGGAAACACAGGAGGAATGCAAGTAACCACACTGGTCCAAAGGGTAAAGACGATGATTTTAATGAAATGACACGCGTGGGAGAATGAGCGGACTCCGTAAGCAGGCAGCCCCACAATCTCATCCTCCTAACATCAAAATACAGTTTTATATGCATCAGAGTATATTTAGTGACGCCCCCTCATTGCGTCATCACATACATCAGCTTCAAAACCACAAATGTTCTATTCGACAACCTAAGGCCCAATTAAAAGTACACTGGCTTCCATCTTCTTTCCGGTGGTTTCCCATAAGCCAGCTCAGCTCTCGCATCGTGCATCTACTGCTTCATCAGTCAACTTTCACCTACACCCTAACAGTGTGTGTGTGTATGTGTGTCTGTGCGTACACGCGGCGGGCGCTGCATGCTGTGTACTGCGTGCGTGTCATGACCTCTCACTATTTGTCTGTCTGTGCGTGCAGAGTTTGCATCTGCTTTCTGAACCTTAGTTGACCTCAACTTAAGCAACCAACCAGGCTCAGGCCATCCTGTGTGTAATGATCTTGACTTATATGTAAAATATATAACAACTGTTTCAGTCTACCACAACTACTTAAGGGTTAATCCGCAGTATGCATAATAAACACCCTGCTCTTCACTTGCACTCACTCTGCTTTCGGTTTCACTTCTGCAAAAGCTGCAACTTCAAAGACATAACTTCCTGTCTCATTTTGGCACAAAGTGTATTTTCCTGTCTCTGCCCTCTACACAGAGATCATAAAAGCACTAATAACATTTAAATTATAGATTCAACTCAACCATTTAAAATGGTTCTTCTTTGGACCTGTAATAAAGGCTAATATAATACCAATATATTTGAACATCTGAATGCAACATCCCTATTAACATGAAATGGTAATGATGATTAAAAAATAGCAGCAAATAATAGCAGGAAAATATTTCTCCTCTCCATAATAGGTTAAAAGAAAAGAAAAAATCTGCTGAGCCATAGTAGTATCTGCGCTAAAGATCTTTTCATACATTGTATACATTGTACCATAGGCCAAGGTGTCTCAATTTTCTAATTTTGTAAAAATATTTTGTACATTTCAAGGACTCTATTTTTGGAGTGTATTTTTTATGTATCTGTATTATATTATACATACACATTAAAAGTGAATCTCTGTCCAAACAATGCACTCAGTTTTCTTTTTACTGACTATGAGCATCATTCATTATTCTCCCACAGTAATTAAGGTTAGGATATGTATTTTTTTTTAAATTCCAATCCATTCTTCTTTTGCAGCATTTAAATAACCTTTATCAGATTTGAGGGTTTTGTTACAGACTTTTCAAAAAAGTGTTTTGCTTTTCATTCACAAATGTGGGGATTAAATTGTGTTAAAATGTACAAAACAGTGATGTCATGTTTTGTGATGAGGACCCAGGCACAGAGAGACTTGATGAATTTAAGAATCTTATAATTTAATAAAGAAATTTGCAAACTTGCACAGAGATGGTAAAAATATGATGACTGATAACAGAGATGAAGACAACAGACGATGAGGACAGGGAGGAACAGGGGTTTAAATGCACCAAGGAGACAGTCAGAGGGAACTCGGGACAACTGGAGACATTTAAGGATGCAGGGACTGACAGAGACGGGGAAGAAGTCTCATCCTGACGAGTAAAGTTTACCTTGCCTGGATGGGCAGCTCTCTGGGTGCTCAGCACCCCCAAAGCTCTGATCCTAGAATCGCACCTGAACCAAATTAAAATGTGAGCGGTGAGAGGTTACAGTTCTCTCAGTCACACTGCAAAATGCATCAGTACATTTCCATATTTTTATATCTATAAAAAGAAAGCTGACACTCGCAAGTCTTTATCAAAGGTGTGAGCATCACAGCAGATGCCTTTGTGTCAAAGTAGCTGAGGATAAAACACAGAAAAACGTGAAGATGATTTTCCTGGCCTGGATTTTATAAAAATATTCTGCAGTAGATCAAAAACGAAAAAAAAAACCCATTAATCTTCCTGATGCTGCTGAATTGAAGCAGAGCAAAGTTACAGAGGTTTGATTACAGACACAGATAAGCGTTTTGCAATAATTTAAAAAGTTTAAATTTGTTCAGTATTGAACTGCTGAAATGAGGTTTTCTTTTTGGAAGTAAGTAAAATGAAAAAAAACATTGTCCGACAGCGCTGTCAACAATGGCAGACTTGTGCGTAACAAGCAAGCGAATAATGCAGAAAACAGATTTTTAGACGGAAACTGTTCTTGAAGTACAGAGAGAGAGAGAGAGAGAGAGAGAGAGCTGTGCATGAAGCGTGATTTTATTGTGGTGGAAGCGAAACAGCCAAAGTCAGAGGGAATTCATGACGATGTTTATGTGAAGCGTAGTTTGGAGCTTCTTTTGCTGCTGGTTCATGTTGTGTTGGGCTCTTGAATAAAACTCCTGCTCAAGCAATAACGTGGAGCAAAAATAATCTTTAATACAGTTTTTCTCGTGGCTGTTCACATGCCAACACATTTCCTGTTTAGTGGGTAAGTACTGCCACCTAGTGGCGCATGCATGTACATCAATATAGATTACACCACAGTTCAATCAATATTGTTTGGAGAGAGATCAAACCTGCAGCTCCAGAATCAGCACAAAAAGGATGTAAACACGAATCGCGGACCCGCCGAAACATCAGAATCAGCGAGCTGTCGGCTTTCAGCCCCGACTGTGTCCGTGCCGTCGGGTGAGAAAGGCGACACTGATTCTGATCCATGATCCATAAACGCTTTGTGTTTACGTCTTTGTGCAGAATCCATGTTCCTGCTCTCATTTACTGTTTTTTGCCTGTCCCGTTTGGATCTTTAGTCATCAGAATTGTTGTCTGAAGGCCAAGAAAGATGCCAAGCAGATTTACTTTACCAATGAAAAGTATCAAAGTCTAAATGTGCTGCTCTTTCCAACCTTTACCATCAATGAAACTGTGGAGCTAGAGCAGAGAGGGGTCGAGCTCACACAGTTTGAACATGATGGGTTGTATTTAAACAAATGCAGCTTGGTCACTTTGTTACTTCCTAACAGTTTTCTGTAAGTTTGAGAGCTCTGAGTAACCCTGTGTCTCTTCCTCCTGCACACTTTATACAGCTGCATGTTCAGGCTGCTACATGTTGTAACATCACATTCATACATACATCTGTTTTCATAGTAATCAGCTAACAGGCTAAAAATGTTCTGTATGATTGTTGATGCTGCAGCGACTGCAGAACTAATGATTCCTCCAGACTAGCAGAGTGTTAAACAGTGAAGAGGAGGTGATGAAGCTGAGCAGGGCGAAGTCCCAGACTTTATGTGATGGTGTTGTAACTGTAAGCAGTGATGATGTGCTGTCAGTGTCTCTCTGTGGAAACTCCTGTTTGGTTTGTTATTAATGAGCTGAAGCTTTAATCCCAGCGTGTTCGCCTCCTGTTACATAAACAGCATGACACGTTGTGTGAGGGGAAGATTTGGATGGAACTTGCTGTCTTTGCCTCTCAGTGATTAGAAATGTTATTTCCATGCTGATGTTAGACACACTGATAGATACAGTTTGTTCATACTGACAGCACACACACTGTTCAGCTCACATAAACACTGTGAGCACCAACTACTGCTGGATGGCTGCTCTGTGCATGCAAAGCCTGCAGGGAAATGTAGTGCACTACCTGTTACTGTTGCACACGTCTGTGTCACACAGTCAGAAATGTATTTGCATGTGTTGTATTCTAACCCAACACACAGATGTAGAGGTGAGCAGATATTTGCAGCGACGTGTCCTGAAATAAGCTGATTGTGGGTCTGAATGCTCTGCAGGTCCCTGCTGTGACTACAGTATCAGCCCTGGTCCCACTGTGGATCTGTCCTGGTGTCATGGCACAGTGGCTCGTGGAAATGGGATGGACTCAAGTGCAGTTTCAAAACCGGAGGCTAGAGGTGCGGTGTAACAAAAAAGTCTTTTATTCTCAATGTTTGGAAGTTAACAGAAAACTCAGACTAGTAATAAGGAACGTAAACTAGATGTCTGAGGCAAGAGAAACTATGACCATAACGGAACTACGACTAGATTACAGGGACGACTGGGTGCAGGGACAGGGCAGGGGAAACTGTGGCTGGCCTGGGCAGTGAAACAGAGGAGAGCGCAGTCAGGGCAGTCATTCATGCACTGCTGCAGCTGCTGATGTCACAGTGTTTATGTTTCATGTGTGTGTAAATGTTTTACTATGATGTTTAGAAAAGCAGTCAAACACTCGTACTTCCATCAAACTCTACAGCAGATTAAATGGTTACATCCATCTTTAAACGTCCACACTGATGAAGCAACAACAGGTTTGAACCCTCTGTGTTTAACATCACTGGGGCTGTGCGCTATGACCATGATCTCATATCCTATCGTCCTGATGAACATATATATCACAACAATTTTACATTTTCTGTGAATTTTCTCAATCTCAGGCAAATGAACTTCCCTGAAGTGTTTCCAGCTGGGCGTCGAGTGTTTTGACCGATGCATGAAACGACACGTTTGTGAGTATTTGTGAGTATTTATTACACGGCGTGCTGCGGGGAAAAGCCTGTTTTAACATTCATTTTTTAGCCCCTGAAGGCTCTTTTTGGCTTTTCATCTGTAAACTCTCTGCATGCTCTTTCATGTGATTCATTTTATTTTGAAAAGTCTCAATAGGATCTTGAGCTTTATTGTGAAAGGTTTATGTGGAAAATAAACAAGCGGACGGCGGAGCCACGCGGTGGTTTCTTGCTAACGACCGTCCGTAGTGTGGTTACATTAAATATAAGAGAAAGAGAGAACTTTAATACAGACACTACAGTGAGCATCACAACCATGTAAAATATTTTTACACCATGAAACAAACGATTTTTCATATCATCATCCGATATATATCGTTATATAGAACAGGCCCAGCTCAGGCTGCCTGTGATGCCTTTAAAGCACAGCGCCACCCTGTGGTCATCACTGCACTGGTGAAACTACAAATAACAAGTATACAGGATGGACGGTGGCCCTGAGAGCTCACACACACTGCTGCTTCTAAAACACCATGAAATAGGAAAATGCTGTGAAAGCACAAAATAATCAAAGTTCAAAGAGACAATAGTGACAGAAACAGAGGCTTCACTGGTGCTGTGAGGGAGAAATCCCAGAGAAGCTTCCTTCCTGCCAGTATATGAGCCCACCAACAGAGACAGAACCAGTTCATCCTCCATCACTTACTGTGGCTCACGTTGCTCTTCTGTTGCTTTCCATCATAGACGCGTCTTTACTTGCTTCTTGTTCTAATTGCACTTAGAAACATGTTGTGTCTTTAACCTGTCACAGCTGCCCAGATGTTACTGCTGAGAACATGTGGAGCTGATTCATGTAGTCATGTGTCTCTGTGAACAGCCAATCACAGGAAGACTTTCAGAAACAACAGAAACTCAAAGAAACAGCTGAGATGTGCTGAGTGACACAAGAACTGACAACAAATGTTAAAGTTTCAGTTCAAATGGTGGTTTTGTTTGGAGGGACTGTGAGTGGATGGAGATCCTGGTCTTCCTCAGCTTTGAGTTCTTCCTCTGTCATGAGAACCTCAGGGGGAGAACATGTGCTCACTCTCAGCTGGTTTAACAGGAAAGAAGCTCTTTTAGATCAAAGTGAGCTGAGAAACTGTTTGTAACAGCGTGTTTGAACTCTGTCACCTTTCTCTCCTCAGTCTGCTGCTGGACGCTGTCAGGCCCATGAAGCTCTGCTGTAAAGGCTTCCATGTCCCAGGCTTCACCTTTACCTGTGACCAATGGGAGGCGTGGCCAAAACAGCGATGGGGAGTGGAGCAGCAGGTAGGAGAGGTGAGCCTCTTGTATGCACCCTGTTATCTGTGGGACCAGGGAGGACGTGACAGCAGATGTTGCTGATTCAACATCTGTGTGACAGCTGGAGCAGCACAGTCTGTAGGAAACATCTGTACATGTAGGAGATACCAAGGTTTACATGGTCGAAGCAGACGACTGACTCAAGCAGCCTCACATTACAGGCTGCTGGCTACAAGCACATGAACACAGTGACTGGTTTCACTGGTGTCTGTCCCAGTCTGTGGCAGAGATACAGGAAGTGGCAGACAGATCCAGCCTGCACACAGCGTTTCCTCGGGGAGTGTGTTTCACAACACACCCTGTTTGTGTTTCTCACTAACATGATGTAGTTTTTCCTGCACACAGCAGCACTTTGATCATTTCTCCTGCTTTTCTTCCTTTTCTAGCTTTTATACACTGACAGTAAAACAAAACTCCAAAGTCATCATTTGAGGAGCTTCTTAAGAGTTTCTGTGAGTTTAGTGAAGTCAGCCTCTCAAAAATAAGTGTGTGTGTGTTGATCTATGTTATCTAATGTTCAGAGAGGACTGCACTGATTAAGCATCCAGGTGAGCAGCTTATGAGCCAACAGGGGAAATTTAGCTGTATTATTTTGGTTTAAATGTAATAATTTATGATTTCATGTTCCAATATTTCACTTTTCCCAACGTTTTGTTATCATTTGGTCTAAAAACCATGACAAACAGCAGTGTTACAGTTGTTAGCATTAGCTGCTATAGAGCACTCAGTCATTGTATTGGTGTTAGAGACATGAACATATCTGAGCTAATTGTGTGTTCCAGATGTGCAGCAAACCCAACTGTCCCTGTGGTTTTCCTGCTGTAGACATTATCACCATGAGCCTGACGTCCTCTGGTGGGACGAGGTCACACGTTCGTGGATTCAGATGCTAACTGGACCAGACTGGTGTCAAACTTTGTGCTATAGAAGCAAATCAAAGAAGAACTAGTTGAACCTGAGCTGTCTGTAGTGGTGATAGCAACACCATGGCAGCCTGCACATGCTGACCCAGGGTCAGTGTTGAACCTATAAGCTGTGTCCTCATAGTTCAATATGTCCTCACTGCAAAGGTCAATGACATCAGAGCTGTAATGTTGTTCCCCGTCTCACTAAAACTTCTGACATAAGGTGACTTTTCTGGGTGATTCCTACTCCAGGGTCACCAGTTTGAATCCCTCTATTACTGCTGGGAACATGCTGCTAAAGTGCCTTTGAGCAAGGCCACATCCAGCTTATGAAGCCAAGCCTGGGCTCTGCTTGCTGGCAGTGACAGAGTAGATGAAACAGCTCAGTGGATCCTAACTCAAAGCTAACAGCGCTCTGTCATGGATAAGTGAAATAAAGCTGACTCACCCACAGCTGCACACAAACACCTCCAACACCTACAGGTCAGTAGATCCACTGCTGTCGCTGATGTTCCCAAACTTTGCTTGTTCAGCGTTTGCTGCTGCTGACTTTGAAAATCACACCAAACATGGAATCAAATATATCGACTCACCTTAGACTAAAGAGAAGCTCGGCACTGCTCACAAAACTCAAACACAAAAGGCTTTTTAAAGACAACAATCACTTTAACTGACAGACACACAAACATGACTGAGTACAGAGGAGCTGCTGGTTTGAAGCCACAGAAATGTTCAAATGTTTAAACACACTGCAGCGTTGCAGCCATGATGCATTTGTGCTGCTAATGCCACACACATCAGCTGCCTTACATTTTAGTACCAGTTCATCTCAGACCATGGCAGCACAGTCTTTCCAGTATAGTGATGTTGGTGGGGACAATGGGGACCGTACTGATTGTTCATTGGCTGTAAGGCGGTCACATGGACGTTTAACTGGTGCTTTGATTGTACTGTAGTCTGTTGTGACTGTGAGCTGGTCCTAAACTGAGACAGATTATAGTTGTCACCATTCTGTTAATGACTCTTATTATGTGCACTCTCCTCCACTGTCACACTAAACACATTAAACCTTTATTTCTGTATAAAGTCAGGATTTATTTATTGGCGCTTCGTAAAAACGTCATTAAGTCCAAAAATCAGCAAACATTATACAAAAGTAGATTAAGAAGCTGAACAGAAATAAACTGAAAACATTTAAAGTGACAGTCAGCACAAATCCAGCTAACATCTCCATCCAATCCAAGTCTTCATTTAAAGTCATTATAAATGTGACCCATGGTTTGTTACAGTATTAATCCTGATGCTGCAGGGCAAACATCATAAAACAGGCTCAGCATTTATTTCCATTATAAAACTTTGATGAAGGTTTTATCATTTAAAAACAAACCATTGTTCTGTAGTCATACCAGGACTGTCAGTAAAGATTCAAGCTGCAGTTATTTATATTTCCTATCACCTTAAATCTTTGACAGTGTATATATAGATGTATTATGTATAAGAGACAAATATTGTTCTTTTAATATGTTGGCATTACTAAATTTGGCTCAATGCTTACATATATGTGTAAAAAGAAAATGTACGAGCTGTGATAACTGTTTCTGATAGAATGAAGATCAGACTGATATATGAAATATTCCTTTATTGGGTGAGAAAATCAGACCATGTCATAACTGCTTTAAGTCATACAGAATAGATATCAGAGCCTTAAACAGGCTGACTTCTGCTAAATGGGTCAAACTGGGCAGAAAGTAAACAAACACATAACATCCTTATAGAATATGATGTAACACTATAGATCAACTTACCTCAGAATATATAAAGCATATAAACAATTACAGCAATATGATGCAACAAACACAGCAGTGCTACTAATCCAAAATACTCAAAGCTTCATAGAACTGAAACAAACATTTATTTTTAGCTCCATTCTGCTGCTGATACATACTTTAGGTTTCTGAATATTAAACTTGTTGCTGCCTTTCATAGTGTGTAACTTGAAGGCCCTGAGTACTTTCTCCCACACTGAAAACACTGGGATGATAACATTATTTGAACATTACCTAATAAGACTGATTCAGGACAGACAATTAGTTATGTTAAACTTTCCTAGCAGTCCTTCACAAACAGGGAACAGTCTGTCTATTCTCTCCATCTGTCAGCTGCTGCTGGCTCTTCCTCCTCCTCTTCCTCACACACTGCTGAGTTTGTCCTGGTGGATCATCAGGGGTGCAAAGCCTCACAGATGATGTGCAGCAGTGGGTCCCTCAGTCTGTCCTCACTCTGGACACTTGCACTTGCAGGATTCAAACACAAGTGTAACTTATAAATACATGTTCATACTTTTATTCCACAATCAGAGAGAAAGAAACAGAGAGAGAGTGCAGGACAGACAGACAGGTGACAGTCTCAGGTGTACACACTGCTACAAAACAGCACAAGAGAAGGAGGATTTAGTGTTTGTGTTATTACGAGTGCTAAACAAGAAGAGTTCCAGATGGTCCAGTGGACACATGTGTGACTCCTGTGATTAAAGCATCTTTCTTTCAGCTTAACGAGTGAACCGTCAGCTCGTTCAAACACACGTTAAAGTCCGTTTGGCTCCACACCACCGAACAGAGGCAGCAATATAACATAGCTAACATTAACAGTGCAGTGAATCCTGCTTGTGCCGTTGTTCTGACAAAACGTCCTACCTTATCGGATATATTACTGACTTTAATTATCCATAAAATCATCACATTCTCTGTAAGATTAAGGCCAACTATTGAACGGCGTATATTTTAAAGTACAGGCTTTAAAACTAAGTTAGTACAAACATCGCTAATGTCACCTAACTTTGCTGACATGTGGCCAACAGTAGTGTTTTAATGTTCTTCTTTATGAAACATTTGCACATAAATAACTGACATAATATTCAGTACTTACTTAAAAGTTTACTCTTACGGCCGTGCTATGAAGTCTGGGATATGGTGGGCCATGAAGGCTACACCGACCCATCCTTAAAATTCAGGGAAATGAAGGACACATTTGAGGGCCGCATTTCGAGCAGCCTTTGAATTGGGACAGCCTTCGTCGCGACGCTGTGACATAATCAGCCTTAAAATGCGGCCTTTAAGGCTGCAGACCCTGAATTGGGATACAGCCTTTGTCTTTGTATGCTCTCATTTGTAACCTGTTAGAATTTTATTTTGAAAGGAAATTTCCTGTTATGTTGCGGAGTATATGCGAGAATTCAATAAAAAACACGAGTGAAAGATGATGTGTTTGGGTACTGGTTTTTATTTGGTGGTTTTGCCTTGGGCTTGTTTATGTGTCCCTCTTTTCCATGTTTACGTGTTTGTGTGAGTTGGTGGGTGTATTGGTATCCTGCAACTGATCAACCTCACCAGGGGAGCTACTTAGCAGAGTTGCTGAGCTCCCATCAACACTGGATTGCCGTGTGGGACTTCAGTTTCCCAGCACAACTGTGGCTAGAAGTGTGAGTTTATTGCTGTGGTGGATGTACCAACGGCTGCCTCTGTATTTTCCAAAAGGATTGCGGAAATGAGGGGGCAGCGAGCACCGGGTACATGGACACTAGGAAGCAGAGACAAAGAGCACGGACACTGGGAGAAGACACAGCACGGGAGTCGGGGACGCATGGGGATTAATTGTTGTGTACTATTTACCTCACTGTAATTAAACACACTGCATTCATCAGAGTCCTGTATTTGGGTCATACTTTCCCCGCAACGCCACGCTCTGCCACAGCAGACTGTGACAAAATGATAGATCTGATTCTCTATATTGATGTATATTACTGGTCTACAGTTTATTAGTGAGATACAGACCAATGGAGACAAAATGTCACAAGTTCTGACTAAGGGACCATCAACGTTAGAACCTGAAATTGCTAAACCAAATTTGTCAATTGTGTTACACAATGGAAGAGACTGGGACACGATATTACATGTATGCAGGAAGTTAAAGAAATGGGGGCAAAGAGAAGTCTGCCCCACTTGTTGATTAGATGGGGATAGAAATGATGCAACAGGAGAATCTCATTAATTTCAGAGCAAACAAGTTAAAGAGTGTCAAAAGTTTCATGTATCTTGGGTACATTATTTCAAACTCTGAACTTACCTCACCCCTATCTATGCATGAACTGAAGGAATATTTGAGAAATGGAAGGAATTAAAACATTCAATTATAGCTAACAGTGTATTAGCTGGAGCTTAAAGCTAGCTAATACACAACTACAGGAGATAACCAATGTTAGGGTTCAAATATTGAGAGAGGGATCTAAAAATAACACAGATCCAGCCGGGTGTACTTAGACGGCATTTTAATGAACACATGTGTGAGTTCAACAACCCAATCAGTATTGAACTGTCTTTACCATATTCAGACAACGGTTTTATAGGGTTACGATAGTACAGCCCCCTTTTCTGTTGCTAGGCAGATTTAAACAAAGCATACGTCAGCCTAAACCACAAATGTTCTGTCAACAACCTTTAACATAGTTTTAAAAGAACATAGTCTTCGGGTCGGTGCTTCCCCTCAGCTCGTCTTCGCTGTCGCTTCCCTGTGGGAGATCTGTTGCACTTCCTCTAAGTACGTCGGCACAATTCTGCATTTGCAGCAAAAACACATCTTCACTTCTTACTTACCAAAATAGATCTATTATGGTGTGTATGTGTGTGTGTGAGTGTGTGTGTGTGTATGTGGGTGCCTGCTGTGTAGGCTATGTATGTGTCATGACCTCGTCTGCACTCTGGCTCACCTCACACCTCTATCATAGTCAGACATAAGGCCTGAGCTTTTACACAGATACACTATGAGTGCCTCCTAGACTAAAGGTCACACTCGAATCATGAAGGAAACTCAAACTGAACATAACTGAAACTTAAGACTTACTCAAAAGGATATAAGTGATAAATGACACAAACTTAACTCTTATAAGGATATAAGGATATAACTCCAGGCATATGTCATGTAAGCAGGTGTGTTGCAATTCCTTTCAGAGCTCCTGTCCTCCTCACCTTGTATTGGCTGATCATTAACGCCCGCCAAGAGTTTCTGACCTTCACGTGACCAGGAGCCACAGCTCTTTAATAAGCTCAAATGCAATCATGTATAAAAGATTAAAATCATTTTCATAACACAGGTTTTCCTTCTCAGATCTGCCAATATGTTTGCTCGTCCTAATATAGTCTAAAAGTAACCCCAAGCAAAGCAATTTGAACTTTCCCCTATCAGTGATCCCTCTAACTAAGCGTGTGTGTGTCTCGTCTGTCTGTGGGTGCACAGAGTGTGCATCTGCTCTCTGAACAGTTTCACTTCTGCAAAAGCATGGCTTGCAGATGCATTTCCTGTCAGCCTGCAGTCAGCTTCTCCCCCACTGAAGACTTCAGTATAAAAATACAAAAACACCCAAAAGCCCCAAAACTATAGACCCAACTCAACAATCTGAAGTGAAAATAAAATAATAAATCAAAATGACAAAACATAATACTTCCTCCTCCACACCAACCATTTCCAATCGATAACTTCTGTTATTTACAACATCTGAAATACACAGGTCATATATGCTGACTGGAAAATAAAGCTATGGAATGCAGTGGAAAAACTGTTGAACACTGATACGCAGCAGAAATGAAGGAATATGATGAATAGAGTCAAGTTTATGTAAGTGCTGGATAATATATTCAATCATGAGCACAAGTACAAGTGAAATGTGTATAGAGTGAAAAGATCAAGATGATGACGCACATTTGTTGAAGGTTGATGATTGATCTAAAGTCACATGAGAGAGTAGCAGCTGATCTTTGACCTGTGAGCTGCAGATTCAGACTCTTTTATAGTTTGTTTGAAGTGTTTAATGTTTAAATTGTTTAAGCTTGCAGACACACCCACATTCAGGCTGTACACTTTTGAAAATTATTAGCGAATTGCTATAAACAGTGTGGGTTTTATATCAGAGTGTGGTAGCTGATCTTTGACCTGTGAGCCAGATCATGAGACTCTTTGATGGTGTGAAGTGTTTAATGTGACGCAGCCTGCAGACACAGAGGACTGGTGATGCAGAAGAAGCAGAGGAATTTCTCTGTTTCTACACAGATCTGGTCCAAACAGCTGAAAGTTGCAGATTGAAGAAGTTCATTGGAAGAAGCTGAGTAAGTGCAACTTTGATTCATTCCAGTCTCTGAGGTTTTCTAAGGAGCTTGGAAAGAAAAGCGTCTGGACTTCTTTAGGTTGCTTGAAGACGTTTCACCTCTCATCCGAGAAGCTTCTTCAGTTCTAGGGTAAAATGGTGGAGAGTCCCAGATTTAAACCCAGTGGGAGTATCCCCCCAAAGAGGGACAAAGGACCCCCTGATGATCCTCTACCTAATCACATGAGCCAAGGTGTGAAAATGGGTGTGTTTGTCACAATCAGCCAGGGTTTCGGGTGAGCTCATCATCTCTGAGGTTTCCTCTTTGTCACAGAGCAGCTGCTCTTTGTTTGTTAGCGTGTTTCTGCAGAGAACACACGAAGACTTGTTTTATCTCTGACGTCTGGTGTTGGATAAAGACTCCAAAGCAACAACAAAGTCTCCAACATCCAGATCAGAGCCTTACAAACAGAGTGTGCAGGTTTGTTCTCCTCACATCATCACATCAGACTAACAGTCTGTGTGGGCGTCTTCATCAGACTGTGCTGCAGAAAATGTTCCTCACACATCTGCCACTGTTTGATCCTCTTTAACAGAGGAAGTGTGACTGTGCTGTGATGTTTAGTCACACTCAGTGTTCATGTGGACTCTGAACAGGCTCACAGTAAAACCATCAAACTGGAGTCCTGATATGAGAACCTGCTTCAGATGCTGGACTCCAGTTTGACTCTGAAGTTGTTTTATGAAGGATCAGAGTTCATGTTTGTCTGTTAAATATTCTCCATGAATTCTGGAGAATATTTAACAGACAAACACTCAGTGAGCGCACTCAGTGAGCGCCCCCTGCTGGTTCCTTCTGACCACTGCTGTCAGTCTCCAATAATCCTGTAGGATGGATTTATGCAGTCCTGTTTTTGCTTGGTTTTTCACTTCCAGCTTCCAGTGTTGTCTGCAGCAACATTTCTTCATCAGATCTATTTGATCTTCTAGTTTCAGATCTTTTCAAATGGAAGACGTCAGCAGTAAATATTGAACACAAATAGAATGGGTGGCAATGTTATGTGGTGGAGCACAGAGGGATGGTTTACATTAAAATAACTTCCTGTTCCCTTAAATAAGCCTCTCACTGAGTCCTGACGGTGTGCAGTGATAACAAATAAAAAGTGCAAATAACAACAGTAAGAAGTTGTCATTGATGTGTTGTGTTAGTCAAAAAGCTGCTGAACTCTGGAAGCACATTGGCTCAAATCCTTCTAGAAGGAGGCCCAGTAGCATGGCAGATACTCTAGAACTCATTTGGGTGCTTATTTAGGCATTTTTTATGAAGTATGATTAAACTGAAAGTGTGGATTACTTCCTGACATGATGTCTGACCAGCTGGAAGCTTTTCTTCATCCCACTCTGACTCCTCCCCTGCTGCTGATCCTGAAGAGATTGTTACATAAATAAAGCTGCTCTCTGCAGCCATGTTTGACCTTTGTAGGACTACAGTAATGGAGGATTTGGAGGCTGAACTGGGCTCTGTGACACTTTTTGTAGTGAACTGATGAAAGCTGCGTCTCAGATGGATGTTAGTCCAACACATCAGACACGACCTCTGCAGCTCTCAGTTGATGTGCACATGAATGATTTGTGTTTCCTCTGCAGGTGAAGGTAGAAAGTGTGAGTGAGCTGAATTGAGCAGCATGGATCAGTGTGAGGACAGAGAGGAGGGAGTCCCTCCCTCTAAAAGCACTCTGTGTGGGGAACATGAGAGCCAGACCAAAGCTCAGAGGTGAGATGACCATCTCTAACTGTCCGTGACTCTTCTCCATGTCACAGCTCAGCACTCACATCACTGCTCCATCATTATTCACAGGAACCCACCTGGACCTCCACCCAGCTCTGTGTCCTTACAGAGTGACACGTCTAAAGATGAGTTCATTGATTTTAAAGTCCAGCCACTGTCTCCTGCAAAGAGGTGAGCTGTTAGCAACATGAACTCTTTGATGTCAGTTTGGCGTCTGATTTAAATTAACTGTTTGATGTTGTTTCCTGGTCTGTAAATTCTTTTTTTTCTTCTTTTTATGCTTATTCATCACACTTAAATGATTATGTCATTTATTCAGGTCCAAACCTACCAGGCACTGTGTGGATAACACCACTTCACAAATGACAGACATTTTTCCATTCTGCCAGGAAAAAAACCCAAAATACTTTTTATCGTCAGACCAGAAACATTCATAGACAAATAGAAACTTCTCTCTGACATGTATGGACTTAGAAAAAGCTGATTAAGAGAGAGGGAGTAGAAGAAACTACAAATTTCATGAACAATAAGAAATTCATTGTTCTAATAGACAACAGTTAGTGAAGAAGGATGAGCATGAAGCTGAACTGTCTTGTATTATTAACAAGCATATCAGTGATGCAAAATGTACCTCAGATCAGCACTAGTAAAATGAAAGGAAAAATGTGCAGCCAGAAACTAACCAGTTAAAAAAAAAAATTATTTTCTGTAATAGAAAGGGTGTTATATTAACTGTAAAGATCGGACTTTACAGCAGCTGAACTTATTCTGTATCCATGTTTGGAGTAAAATGTGGAATTGTTGAATTAGAACAAGTTCCAAATGAAACGTTTACAAACAAATATAACATTTTTACAGGATTTAGAGGAGTTTAGATCACAGGGTGTATTGTACGATGGTGTCCTTCAATGTATCCTGTCTGCTTATGTGTTACATCGATGAACACTGATTTGTAAGTTAAGAAATATCATTAAATTGGGAAGGATTGAATAAGTTTAAGATTCATGCTGTAATGAGAAGTTTGTACAGTTCTCTCCTTCCTGTCAGCAAACCTCTTAATGAGCTTCCTGTTAAAGTCCTTTCTTCTCCACGGAGAGCAAAGCCAGAGCTTTAAGATGAGCGGTGTTTCTGAGGAAAGTCTGAATCCTCTTCAGAGGAGAAAAGCACGTCTCAGGTTCAGCTGTTTCCTGCCATAGAGACGGGGATCTTAAAGACAGAGAGTCTCTCTCAGAGTGGTCTATAGCTTTGTTTCTGTGCAAGGTCAAAAAAACAAAAACAAAAACAAAAAGACGGTACAATTTAAGATTAAAATTCATGAAATTAACATTTTAAATTTACAATTTTAATATGAAGGACACTTTCTTGGTTTCAGCCCTGTTGTACTGCTACGGAAACATTTTGAGGGACTTAATCAGAGTTTAATGGACACAGAAGTATCTGTTCAAACATTTGAACACAACCACCGTTAGAGGAAACCCTTACTACAGCTCTGTTTATTTTGTATGAATTCATCGTCATCAGAGTGTAAAAAAAACATCTTTTATTTATAATTTACATCATCCAGCTTTGTGTTGGTGCTGATCCCGATACTGAGTTAAATACCAGTTTTCACTTATTAATAAGCAGTGTTGGGCAAGTAACTTTGAAAAAGTAATTAATTATAGTTACTAGTTACTTCTTAAAAAAAGTATCTGAGTTAGTAACTGAGTTACAACATTCTAAAAGTAATTAATTACTTGAAAAGTAACTATTGCGTTACTTAAAAAAAAAAAGTTTAACCATGAGGTCCAGGGTATAATTGGCCATTTTTCACTACTTTTGATTTTCTCTCTAAATTTCACCTTTTAAAACTATTTACTTTGCCTTGTTTGGTATCATTGTTTTCAGCACAACCTCATGTGTCTGAATTTACAGTTATGTTTTCATTTTGACATACTGTGTTAACACAATTGATCTAAAATCAGACAGAAAACATAAAATCCAAGTAGAAAAAGTTATATTTTTTACTGTAACAACCACAAACATGTTTAATGAATCATATTTCATAACTTTAAATGCAATTTAAAAACTGGTATATCACCTTGTTGCTTTGTCATCTTGAAGTGGTCATGTGATTGGCTTACCACGACTACTTTATTCTTCCTCAGTCAAACAGCAGTACTCATGCGATTGTTTTGCCCACTTAGCTCAAGGTGTTGTGCTAGAAAGTGATCGTGATTGACGTCCACTAGTGGTACGTGGGCTCTCTCTGGTGGTACGCGGGAAATCTCCAATTATTTTTTAAAGATTAAATAATATACCATTGTGGAGGCATGCAAAGACAACACGAGAGTTCCCGAGGCTCTTCTGGGAGCTGGACTCGACCAGAAAACGTGTCCCAGAGGGTGAGTGGGTGCCTCCGTGGTGGGTATGCAAGTGAAGAGTGAGACTACATCAAAGGACACCATGGTTTCATCTGGATCCAGGGTAAGTTTCTGGACCTTGTCGGTGAAGTCGGTGGAGTTCTTGATGTGGTGTGGGGTGTTCCCCACAAGAGGTGCTAGGACGGTAGCAAGGTGTTTTGAGATGTTGTAAGTGGCTGAGTTTATGGTACTGACTATGGGTCTGAGTGGGACCCCTTCCTTGTGGATCTTAGGAAGTCCATAAATGCAGGGTATGGCATCCCCTGGGTAAAGGCGGTGATATGTGAGGCGGTCAGTGAGTTTGTCCCTTTCAAGGTCTTGAAGGCAAGCTATAACTTTCTTTTTGTAGCTGCTTGTGGGATCTCGCTTTAAGGCTTCGTAGGTGTTGTTGTCACTGAGGAGAGTAGTGATCTTTGTGTGGTAATCTGTTGTGTTTAGGACCACGGTGCACCTTCCCTTGTCAGCTGGTAATATGGTGATGTTATGGTCTTTGCTCAGGGAAGCGATGGCCTTCTTTTCTTGTAAAGTGAGGTTAGACGGAGGGACTTTGGCACTGGAGAGGGTGGCTGAGACTTTCATCCTGATCTGTTCTGCTTCTGTCTGTGATAATTTGTTAATCCGTATGGCAGTTTCTGTGGCTGTGATGAGGTCCACTATGGGCAACTGTTGCGGAACAATGGCAAAATTGAGTCCTTTGACTAATACTTTCTTTTCAGGTTCAGTGAGATTCCGGTCTGAAAAGTTCTTCACCCATTTTTCCTGACTGTCCTCAGGTGTGTGTTCTTCTCTGCGTTGTGTAGATTCAGACTGAGGAGTGAGTGTTTTTGAAAGCAAGGTGTGAAATTTCCTGCGTTGTCTTTCTTTACCTTTAGAGTGTTGGGCCCGCTGAGCCTTGTCCACAAACTTGTAAACCTCTTCTAAAATTGGAGAGGGTAGAAGGGTTTCCAGTTCCTGCAGCGTCTGGCTAATCTTGCTCTGGAGGGCATCTATAGTGAAATGGACCTGTCTTATCCTTTCACTTAGAAGCTGATTTTGTGCTCTCTGTAGAATCAAGTCTGCTCTGTGTCCCCTGACAGTGGATCCAAGGCGCAGGCTCTTAGGAACAACTCTGCTTTGTCTGCATCTCAGGTTGAAACGGAGATGGTTCCTATAATCCGCTAGTTTTCTTGATTCCCTTTCATACTCCCGCACCAGTTGAAGGGTGTTCCTCCCAAAATGTACGGCAATATGTCTGTGAAGGTTCTCAGTCATCCAGGTCATTGTCGACTAAGGAGCTTGGAAAGAAAAGCGTCTGGACTTCTTTGAGTTGCTTGAAGACGTTTCACCTCTCATCCGAGAAGCTTCTTCAGTTCTAAGGGTCAATTGGTGGGGAGTCCCAGATTTAAACCCAGTGGGAGTTTCCCCCCAAAGAGGGACAAAGGACCCCCTGATGATCCTCTACCTAATCACATGAGCCAAGGTGTGAAAGCGGGTGGGGGTCCTAATCAGCCAGGGTTTCGGGTGAGCTCATTGTGAAACCTGGCCCCACCCTATCATGTGATTTCCTGAGGTCAGATGGCCCAGGATGTGAGTGGGCGTTAAGGCGTCTGGAAAGGGATCTCAAAACTGGATTATAGATGGCAGACAGTTGGTGTCGTAAACCACCGCCTCTGTTCAAAGATGGTCGCTCACAGTGGACGTAAATGGCTTCTTTCACTCCTCTTTCAAACCATCTGTCCTCTCTGTCCAAAATGTGAACGTTGGCATCCTTGAAAGAGTGACCTTTGTCCTTTAGATGCAGATGAACTGCTGAGTCTTGTCCCGTGGAGGTGGCTCTTCCATGTTGTGCCATGCGCTTGTGAAGTGGCTGTTTTGTCTCTCCGATGTAGAGGTCTGGGCATTCCTCACTGCACTGTACAGCATACACCACATTGTTAAGTTTGTGTTTAGAACTGAAGAAGCTTCTCGGATGAGAGGTGAAACGTCTTCAAGCAACTCAAAGAAGTCCAGACGCTTTTCTTTCCAAGCTCCTTAGTCTACGATGACCTGGATGACTGAGAACCTTCACAGACATATGAGCAATAATGTTTGATCTCAAACAGCAGACAGTAACATTGCTGTGTGAATGTCTGGAGATGGGTCCTCCAAAATCCCATCTGTTTTCACCTGCAGCTGGACGGTAGAGGTAACTCACTGACATGTCTACAGTACAGATGATTCCTCAGAGTAACTCATCCAGTTTCTCTGAGAGAAGGAAAATCAATATTTGCAGTTCTGGCCCAGCTCTGGATCATTGAGGCAGTACGCTTAACCTACCCTGACAGAGCCTCAGTATCAGAGGAAGACCTTTATTCTTCTGTTCTCTGTCTAACAGGATCTTTGGGAGAAGTGCTGAACCTGGACCTGAACCCAGCTGTGTGTCCTTAGAGAGTGATGAGTCTAAAGATGCAGACCTTCATTTTAAAGTCGAACAGGCGTCTGCTGCAGAGAGGTGAGCTGTTAAACTCTTTCATGAACTCTTTCAGAGCTGATTTAACTGCTTGATGTTGTTGGATTTAAACTGCAGTGCAAACACGCCATTCCCTCAATCCCATGTCTCTTAAAAACAAGCCTTTGGCCTCTAAACAATATGAACTGGTGGTAGTTCCCATTCTTAATTTACAGTGTTTAATATGATGTCAACCCTCCTTTTGCATTGTGCTGTTACGGAATAAACATATTTTCTTAGTGCTTATTTTCTGTTTATATTGTTTTAGGTAGGCCAGCAGATTAAAGATGCTACTTTTCAGTTAAAAAGTGTCTGAAAGGTCACAAGTGGTGAGCAAGACTGAAATACTGGGCAAAAATAGGAAACTGTGCAGAGAACAGGAAACATGCAGAAAGAAAAGCGGAACTAAGTAACACACACATACACATCAAGTCAGGCCAGAAGAAGTTCTTTTGTTCGAAGCTATGTGTGACGTGTCAGTACCAAAAACAGCAGACTATATTATTTATGTCTGGCCTGTAAGGCTTCAGATCTGCAGAGGGTTTAGCCTTGTGCACATCCCTTTCCGGAAAGTAATGATTGAATAAAATAATTATAAATAATTGACCACACTGAGTCGTGTTTTCTCTGTCAAGTAAAAGAATAAAAGAACAGGATTTAATACTTGGTGCCGTCAAGCCGGATTCTTTTATGGGTGAGAGGACAAATTTGGCCCAAGGTGGAATCGTGAAATAAGGCGAACAGAGGACCGGTCCAATAGAATTTAAATGTAAGCACCACCTGTCAGGATGCAGAGCCTGGAGTCAGCTAGTCGCCATGGAAACACATTCCATCGAACTCTCCACGCTCTGTTCTTGAGTTAATCTGAAGGCCACTTGACATTCGGAGGTCTGTAGTGATTGGCTCTACAGAAAGTTGCACATCAGCATCCTCTGACCCCGCTCTATCAGAGGACGTGAACAGACCACTTCACGGCTAAGCTGCTGTCTTTCACAATCACTTCCACTCTATTATGCACTAACCCTGACTGTGCAATAGTTAGCAATGTGGACATGTCACACCTGAACTCAATGCACAGGTAACATCCTGTCACAGCACCATGCTGGAGTTCACTGAGCTGCTGAGAGCAAGCCGCTCATTCACAGCTGTTTGAAGAAGCAGTCTGCATGCCATGTGATGGCTGTCTACACTTTACGTCATTAGGGCTGCAACTAAGGGTTACTTTGGTTGTCAACTGATCTACCAACTTTTCTCTGATTAGTTAACAATTATTTCAACAACTCTTATCTGTGCTTCCTGTTTGGCAAATCTCCTCTTCAGGCTCCAGTACCTCACCTGCTCAAGTCAAAACCAAATGTATTTTTAATATTACTCAGTAGAACTGTCAGAATAAAACTGAAATCAATGAAAAATATTAGCTCATATAAGTGCTAGTAGTATTTAAAATAAAAATGTTGTCAAGGAAACAAGAATGGTTTTAATGATTTCCTATTGGATTTCATCATTAGCTAACAAACTGAAATGGTGTTTGTTTAGCAAGCATCATTCTGAGAAGTTTCCAGCAGGTAAGCTAACATAAAAATTACTGTACAAACATTAACAAGTGCATCTTGTTAAAACCTCCCAGTTCTTTTAATCTTTGGGCTGAAGGAAGGACAATACTCGGTGTATAAATGCTCAATCAACAATTATTTATTTCCATATAATTCAACACTTTATGAGCATAAACCATCTGGATGGGGAGACATGCATGAAGAGGGTCACAGCAAATCTCGAAATGGTGGAGGGTTACTCAACCTCTTATAGCCTCTAGTGGCCCCCACCTAGTCGTAGAAATCTAAACCTTCACATTTTCTAATTCCTAGTGAGCCTGACTTATGGCCCTGGCTCCCTGTCTTTCTGCTCTCTGTACAGGTGGGCGTATGGAATGTGGTCTGTCTCTTCTATTATCAGCACAAGGCCCTCTGCACCCAACATTCTCTTCATAGTTCAGCAGTATAAGATGTCAAGAAACAGTGTAACACATTCACAGCAGATCAATGGTACAGGATAATACACACCTATCTAACAAATCTAATGATTGTCACATTCTTTTAACTCAGAAGTATAATAGAAACTAAACTACATACACATCACACAATCTAGACTAAGGGATCTAATATGACCTACAGCAATATCAGAATTCAACTACTTCAATTACAGATATAAGGTAACATATGATAACATAATAATCTCACAATCTGTAATTGAGAATTTGTGTGTGTGTGTGTGTGTGTGTGTGTGTGTGTGTGTGTGTGTGTAAAATACATATTTATACAAGTTACACATTTTTTTGTTAAGATCTGGTTACAGATACAAAGGCAAAAAACTACGTAAAACTCTGCGCTCAAGTTTCCTGGCTGTGTGCGAGTTTCAAATTGCAAGTATGAATTTTGATCCAATTTTTCTTCCTTTGTTAATGTCATGTCAATCACAAATTTAACAATCCAATCAGAGAACAGATGGGTTTGGCTGTCGGAGGGGTGCTTTACTGAGCTTGAGATCCTGGAAGGGTAAATGCCATTTCACGTGCCACTGTTTTCCTTCATCACCACAAAGGAAAACCTGTTCGTGTCGTGATAGTTATAAAGCTTTCTTCATTGTGAATGAGCAATACATGTTTTTATTGAAGATTTGAATATAATACAACACAAACTTTTGTAGAGGATATAAAGTCAGAGAGATACATGCTTTGAAACGACAAGGAGCAGGTGCATCTAGTACATGTAGAGCTGGTGCAAAAAACGAGAGAGCTCAGCGACCAACACCACAAATTTTTGGATCCTTTGCTCTTAGTTAGCGGTCAGCACAGTGCATGCCACCCCCAATGTGAAAAGGCCTATATACTGCAAAGTGTGACTCACAGTAATGGTCCTGGGTCAGCCCTGACTTTGTGTGAAGGTAATACTAAAGTAATGGTATTTCTGACCACTGATACACCACAACTTTATCCTTTCAACAGCTACTGAAAGTTAGGGGACCTAGCTTGTAAGAGTCTTATGGGATATTCACATAGAGAACCTCCAGCTTCAAACTGTATTACCCTTTCAGGACCTGAAGCTCAGTAAAGCACCACTCTGACAGCCAAACCCATCTGTTCGCTGATTGGATTGTTAAATGTGTGATTGACATGACATTGACCAATCGGATGAAAGGAAGAAAAATTTGGTCAAAATTCATACTAGAAAGTTGAAACTTCCGCGAATCGCTACCTTATCGTGTTGGAGGGGTTTGTGTGTCCCAGGGATTCCAGAGGCTATGTTGTCCGGGGGCTTTTGCCCCCTGGTAGGGTCTCCCATGGCAAATTGGTCCTGGGTGAGGAACCAGACAAAAAGCGATTCAGAAGACCCTTATGAGGAAAACATCAAGGGAACAGTTTACCCTGCCCGGGGTAGGGTTACCGGGGCCCCGCCCTGGGGCCAGGCCCGGGGAGGGTGCCCGAGGGCGAGCGTCTGGTGACCGGGCCTTGGTCCATGGGGCCCGGCCGGGCACAGCCCGAAAAGGGGACATGGGCCCGTCCTCCCGCAGGCCCACCACCCGCAGGAGGTACCATAGGGGTCGGGTGCATTGGGTCAGGAGCGGAGGCCCTGGCGGACTGATCCCCGGCTACCAAGACTGGCAATTGGGACATGGAATGTCACCTCTCTGGTGGGGAAGGAGCCTGAGTTAGTGGGTGAGGCTGAGAGGTACCGGCTAGATATAGTTGGGCTCACCTCAACGCATGGCTTGGGCTCTGGAACCAGTCTCCTGGAGAGGGTCTCAGTCTGGATTTGCCCCTGGTGAGAGGCGGCGGGCTGGGGTGGGTATTCTAATATCCCCTCGGCTCGCTGCCTGTGCATTGGGGTTCTTCCCGGTGGATGAGAGGGTTCCCTGCACCTTTGGGTCGGGGAACAGGTCCTGACTGTCATTTGCGCTTATGTGCCGAGCAGCAGCTCAGAGTACCCATGGGCCCATCCTCCCGCAGGCCCACCACCCGCAGAAGCATGTGTAATGTAAACAGAATTGGTCCTACCACTGAACCCTGTGGAACTCCATAATTAACCTCAGTGTGTGAAGAGGACTCTCCATTTACATGAACAAATTGGAGTCTATTAGATAGATATGATACAAACCACTGCAGTACAGTACCTGTAATACCTATAGCATGTTCTAATAATAGGATATTATGGTCAACAGAATCAAATGCTGCACTAAGGTCTAGCAGGACAAGCACAGAGATGAATCCACTTTCAGAGGCAATAAGAAGATCATTTGTAACCTTCACTAAAGCTGTTTCTGTGCTGTGATGAGCTCTGAAACCAGACTGCAGTGATTATTATTATATTTACATGCTTACATTTCCTGTTTCTGCTCGATGACAACTCGTACTTTTCCACTCTCCTTTTTCTCCCTCCTCGCGCTCACAGACACATAATGGGTATGACAGTCCATTCTCCCTGCAGCATGAACTACACTGCCCATAAGGCTACATTCTTTAGGGCTGTGCCTGTAACACTCTGCCTATTGCCTTCATCCATCCATCCATCCATCCATCCATTCGCTTCCGCTTATCCTTTCCAGGGTCGCGGGGGGCGCTGGAGCCTTCATATTAAATCATTTTTAAAAATATTTCTTCACGTCATTATGAGACGCGAGATTGAGACACGGGTATTAGGGCCTCTTAATGCATGTTTTGTTTTGTTTTTCCCTGGCGTGGAATTACCAAAAATAGAGGGTATAGCCAAACATATTTTGGCGAGCTCAGACAAGTAGGAGACAGAGGTGTCATTTGGTCTTGCTTCCCCGAGTTTCCAGGGTGCACAGCCATTTATTGTCCAACAGAAACACATCGCCGCTAACCCAACTGCTGTTGTTCCAGGCGGCAGCGTTACAGTTGCCATGGTTACAGGGCGACGCGCTCTCTCTGCGACTGTGTATTTCCTGAGTAAGAGAGCGCCTTTTTGTTGTTGTTGTTGTGCTAAGCTATAACAGAACATAGCTGTCAAACAAAACCCAAACAGTCCTGACCCGCCACAATATGAAACAGGAAAAGACCGCCATGTAATCCATTTATTTCAACAAAGTAACTGTATTCTAAATACCACCTTTTTAAACGGTAACTGTAACGGAATACAGTTACTCATATTTTGTATTTTAAATACGTAACGGCGGTACATGTATTCCGTTACTCACCAAAACTGTCTAAAAGACACGTTGATGGTTTGGAGGAAGTAATTATTGAAGTTAACTTAGAAAGATCAATTCGAGAAAAAGAGTCTAACTTAACATCAATGGTACTAAAATTAGCTGTAGATAATATTACATCTGTGGGATGATTATTGGTAATTTTTTCTCTAATGATAAAAATTTTATTTGTGAAGAAGTTCACGAAGTCATTGCTAGTTAACGTTAAATGGATGGTTGGCTCAATAGAGCCTTTGTACAGTGATGTTTGGGGAAAAAAAATAATTTACTGAACTTATGAATTTATGTTGCTGGAAAAAAATGCTAATTTGTCACAAAATTTCTACTGTATTCATACTATCAAGGTAAAAAATTTCAGACGTTCACTAAATATGATCAATTTTTTTTTTACAGAAAATTCAGCGGGATCAGATTGGATGACCAAGAGAGCTCAGAGGTTCCCAGTGGTCAGTCTGCCCAGCAGCATCAAACACACCTGGACTCCATATTTATGGTCTGTACATGTACAACAGCTACTTTTACATCCATTCTGTTCAAAGACATCTCCAAGCTGCTGTTTGTAGACCAGTGGATCGTCAGTGTGTCCAACATGGATCTGATGTTTAGCTCCATGATTTCAGTCTGATTGGCTCATTCATAAAGTATTCTGTTCCAGCTGCTGGAGGACAACATCATCACTTTTGTGAAGAACGAGCTGAAGAAGATCCAGAAGGTTCTGAGTCCAGATTACCCAGAATGCTTAGAGAGTCAGAGGGAGGATGATGAGCAGATGAGCAGCAGAGAGGCATTTGTGAAGATCACACTGGACTTCATGAGGAGAATGAAGCAGGAGGAGCTGGCTGACCGTCTGCAGAGTAGTAAGAAGATTTTGCTAAAGATATGAGCTGCTGGATGAATAAAATGTTTATATAAGAGATAAATGTTGCTTTCAAGAGATGGGACAACATGGTTACGGTCATTTCGCAGTGGGACAGAAACTGTCATGAAAACATGAAGAGATTGTTGATGTTGTGTTTTTGCGATTTTTCTTTAGAACATCCAGCTGGAGATTGTCACTGTAAACATAAATCTGTCCTGAAGAAGAAGTTCCAGTGTGTGTTTGAGGGGATCGCTAAAGCAGGAAATCCAACCCTTCTGAATCAAATGTACACAGAGCTCTACATCACAGAGGGAGGGACTGCAGAGGTCACTGATGAACATGAGGTCAGACAGATTGAAACAGCATCCAGGAAACCAGACAGACCAGAAGCAACAATCAGACAAGAAGACATCTTTAAAGCCTCACCTGGAAGAGATGAACCAATCAGAACAGTGCTGACAAAGGGAGTGGCTGGCATTGGGAAAACAGTCTTAACACAGAAATACACCCTGGACTGGGCTGAAGACAAAGCCAACCAGGACATCCAGTTCATATTTCCATTCACTTTCAGAGAGCTGAATGTGCTGAAAGAGGAAAAGTTCAGCTTGGTGGAACTTGTTCATCACTTCTTTACTGAAACCAAAGAAGCAGGAATCTGCAGCTTTGAAGACTTCCAGGTTGTGTTCATCCTTGATGGTCTGGATGAGTGTCGACTTCCTCTGGACTTCCACAAAACTACAATCCTAACTGACCCTAGAAAGTCCACCTCAGTGGATGTGCTGCTGATAAACCTCATCAGGGGGAAACTGCTTCCCTCTGCTCACCTCTGGATAACCACACGACCTGCAGCAGCCAATCAGATTCCTCCTGACTGTGTTTCCATGGTAACAGAGGTCAGAGGATTCACTGACCCACAGAAGGAGGAGTACTTCAGGAAGAGATTCAGAGATGAGGAGCAGGCCAGCAGGATCATCTCCCACATCAAGACATCACGAAGCCTCCACATCATGTGCCACATCCCAGTCTTCTGCTGGATCAATGCTACAGTTCTGGAGGATGTGCTGAAAACCAGAGAGGCAGGACAGCTGCCCAAGACCCTGACTGAGATGTACATCCACTTCCTGGTGGTTCAGGCCAAAGTGAAGAAGGTCAAGTATGATGGAGGAGCTGAGACAGATCCACACTGGAGTCCAGAGAGCAGGAAGATGATGGAGTCTCTGGGAAAACTGGCTTTTGATCAGCTGCAAAAAGGAAACCTGATCTTCTATGAATCAGACCTGACAGAATGTGGCATCGATATCAAAGCAGCCTTGGTGTACTCAGGAGTGTTCACACAGATCTTTAAAGAGGAGAGAGGACTGTGTCAGGACAAGGTGTTCTGCTTCATCCATCTGAGTGTTCAGGAGTTTCTGGCTGCTCTTCATGTCCATCTGACCTTCGTCAACTCTGGACTCAATCTGATGGAAGTGAAACAACCAACCTTCTGGTGGTTGAAATTATTTAACACACCAAAACTACAATCTCTCCACCAAAGTGCTGTGAAAAAGGCCTTACAGAGTCCAAATGGACACCTGGACTTGTTCCTCCGCTTCCTCCTGGGTCTTTCACTGGAGACCAATCAGACTCTCCTACGAGGTCTGCTGACACAGACAGGAAGTATATCACAGACCTATCAGGAAACTGTTCAGTATATCAAGGAGAGGCTCAGTGAGAATCTGTCTGCAGAGAAAAGCATCAATCTGTTCCACTGTCTGAATGAACTGAATGATCGTTCTCTAGTGGAGGAGATCCAACAGTCCCTGAGATCAGGAAGTCTCTCCACAGATAAACTGTCTCCTGCTCAGTGGTCAGCTCTGGTCTTCATCTTACTGTCATCAGAAAAAGATCTGGATGAGTTTGATCTGAAAAAATACTCTGCTTCAGAGGAGGCTCTTCTGAGAATGCTGCCAGTGGTCAAAGCCTCCAACAAAGCTCTGTAAGGAAATATGTGGTGATCCCTTTAGTTTTTAAATATTGTTTTGAATAGAAGAATAGGCTACCACAGCTTTAAAAATATTTTAAAATCTGGTTATAGAAAGAGATTTCATTAAAGTTTTGGTTTGTGTCTCACCTTCAGTGCAATCCCTCTCTCGCTCTCTATTGTTTTGCTTTTTAACATAAATCTCTGATACAGCTGTCCTGATTGTATCCAGTATGGATGGAAAAACATGGACTTCAAAAATGAAATTGCCTCTAAGGTCCTGTTTCTTGTCAGTAACCATATCTATCTGTAAGGCTCTCATCACCAGGCTGTGTATATATTGATATTGTGTCTTTTTACCTTTTTTAAAAAAAAATATTTCTTTTATTTGATTGCATTATGTCTCTGTTCAGCACTTTGGCCGACCTCTTGCTATATGAAAAAAGCTGATTTGACTTGACTTGACTTGACTTGACCAGGGTTCCCACACAATTACAGTGGGTTCTCTTTGGGTACTCTACAGTTTCCTCCCAACGTCCAAAGGCATTAGGTTTCCTGGTGATCTAAACTTTATGCAGGTGTGAGTTTGGATGGTTGTCTGTGTCTCTGTGAGCTAAGGGGAAGAGACTGGTTAAAGAATTTACAGTAAGTTAGATTTAAGAAAGAGACCAACAGTACTGTACTAAGTGTAGCACAGTTTGTTTGTTTTTTGTTTTTGTTTTTTTTAGGCTGAGCAGCTGTAACCTGTCAGAGAGCGGCTGTAAAGATTTGTTGTCAGTCGTCAGCTCCCAGTCCTGTAATCTGAAAGAACTGGACCTGAGTACCAATAGCCTGAATGATTCAGCAGTAAAGCTTCTGTCTGCTTCATTGGAGAGTCCACACGCCAAACTGAATGTTCTGAGGTCAGATCAATTTGTATTCTGTATTTGATTTGTTTGTTTTTATCAACTGACAAAATGAAACAACTTTATCTATTCATTGTTGTTTCTTAGCATTTTTAGTCATTTCCGTGTTAAAGTGAAGTTTTAGTAACCTGATCAGAAGAAGACAATAAGGATACTTAACTGTTGTTAAAGCTGATTACACTTTAACAACAGCCTTTGTTTATGTTTTTATTTTCAGACTCAATGTCTGTCAACTCTCAGAGGAAACCTGTGAAGCTCTGTCCTTAGTTCTCAGCTCTCAGTCCTCTAGTATGAGAGAGCTGGACCTGAGTATAAAAAACCTACAGGTGTCAGGATTGAAGCTTCTGTTTGCTGGACTACAAAGTTTAAACTGTAAACTGAATATTTTGAGGTCAGATCAAAAGATGTTTTGTTTTTTCAGAATTAACCAATTAAATGTATTTTATCCAAGTTCATCCATACCATGTTGTTGATTAGTATCTTAAGTTTTCCCTTAAGAAAAATTATCAAGACAGGATTTAATATTACACACTCTATTAACACACCTTAAAGTATTGTTTCATTGATTGTCTTTTATTTCTCAGACTGAGTGGCTGTAACCTCTCAGATAGAAGCGTTGAAGTTCTGTCCTCAGTTCTCAGCTCCCAGTATTCTAGTCTGAGAGAGTTGGACCTGAGTAACTCTGACCTGCTGGATTCAGGAGTGAAGCTTCTGTCTACTGTACTAAAGCATTCACAGTGTACAGTGGAAACTCTCAGGTCAGGATTCAAACTTTTCCACAGATGATCATTTAAAATATTAATTATATTACTGCATTAACAGGTTATCTGTTTGAAGGGAACTTTAATTTACATCTGAGTGGATTATGTCTGTGAAAGTTCTCACTCATCCAGGTCATTGTAGTCCAAGGAGCTTGAAAAGAAAAGTGTCTGGACTTTTTTAGGTTGCTTGAAGACGTTTCACCTCTCATCCGAGAAGCATCTTCAGTTCTAGTGGAGAGTCCCAGATTTAAACCTCGTGGAAGTATCCCCACAAGGAGGGACAAAGGACCTCCTGATGATCGTCTACCTAATCACATGAGCCCAGGTGTGAAAATGGGTGTGGGTCACAATAAGCCAAGGTTTCGGGTGAGCTCATTGTGAAACCTAGCCCCACCCTATCATGTGATTTGCTGAGGTCAGATGGCCCAGGATGTGAGTGGGCGTTAAGGCGTCTGGGAAGGGATCTCAGAACTGGATTATAGATGGCAGACAGTTGTTGTCATAAGCCACCGCCTCTGTCCACAGATGGTTGATCACAGTGGACATATCCACTGTGAGCAACCCGTTTTCACACCTTGGCTCATGTGATTAGGTAGAGGATCATTAGGGGGTCTATTGTCCCTCTTGGGGGGAAACTCTCACAGGGTTTAAATATGGGACTCTCCACCATTGGACCCTAGAACTGAAGAAGCTTCTCGGATGAGAGGTGAAACGTCTTCAAGCAACTTAAAGAAGTCCAGACGATTACAACACCTCAGTCAGAAAATGGGGACACAACATCATCAAAGACCGCACCCACTCACAGCACACAATGTTCACACTTCTAGAGGAATGTAAAAGCAAGGACAACCAGATGAAAATGCAATTTCTATCCACAGGCCATCAGGCTAGTGAATCACTGACTCATTTTTGAACTGTGAATAACTTAGACCTGTAAATTGAACATTTATAATACAACTTCATACAATAAAAAAATTTTAATATCACATATCCTGAACATCTACCAATGGGACAGTGTTGCACTGCAAGTGCTACATAAGCACTTTGTTTATTATTTTTTAATAAGTAGTTAATAGTAATAGTTAAGTTTATTCTGTATATTGGTTAGTTGAATATCTAGTCGTGAAGGGAACTTGATTAGTAAGAATTTCATTGTTCTGCATAACCACTTGAGTTTTGTGGTGTATATGACAATAAAATTCTTGAATCCTGAATCTTAAAATATGTGTAGGTTCAAGTTTTAGAGCTCTAAAGTGCAGCTATGATGTTAGGAATATGTTAGGAATTGACAGTAACACTGACCACACAGTTCAAATCTTTATTTTTTACCACTCGCTGCATTCTTGATATTCACGAATTCAGCAGGTTAATGACTGTCTGCAGCATTAATCTCATATTTTCATCTAAAGTGTTGAATTTGACTGTTTTATTTGATATTCTTTATGATCTCTAGCACCAGTCCATCTGTAGGCCATGCTCAGTCCATCCATTTAGTGAAATGAGTGAATGATGTTTAAAGGTCTCCTTGTTATGTGAGCATGCACAGATCCTGAAGCTTGGGGCTTGGGGCTTGGGGCTTTCTCTCTAATATTGTTGGCTGTTACCATACATTTTTAAACAACATGAGATGACTTTAGTTGTGTGTACAGTATTGTCAGTTGCAAAGTTAAATTAAACTGAATGGATGTAAATGGATAGATGTTATTGTATGTGACAAAGAGAAAATGATTGTTGACAGATGGATTGTTGTTTTGTGTGTGTGCAGTCTGTCAGGCTGTCTGATCACAGAGGAAGGCTGTACTTCTCTGGCCTCAGCTCTGAGCTCCAACCCCTCCCATCTGAGAGAGCTGGACCTGAGCTACAATCATCCAGGAGACTCAGGAATGACGCTGCTGTCGGCTGGACTGAAGGATCCAGGCTGGAGACTGGACACTCTCAGGTACGGAGAGAATGTCTGATAGAGGAGGAAGAGCTGGAAACATTTCCTGTGTCCTTCACTCACTTCCTGTTTGTTCATAACACATGAACTGATCAATAAGAGATATTCCTGTAGGAGATCTCCAAGGAGCACTTCTCCAGGAACAATTTGTAGATATCCCAGTACATTTAGTATTCATCTTTCTATAGAGAGGGTATTAAAATAAGCACTGAATAAAAATAAACTGAAAAGCGAAAAAATAAAAGTGAAAACTGTTGGCTTAGCTTAATAAAAATAAAAATTAAAGAAAATCATTATTTTACAATCAGAGCTGTGGAAGAAGCTGACAACTAGAGGGAGATGCTTCTCTGCATTTAAACCATACCATACCATAATTTATTTATATAGCACTTTAAAGAAAATACAGCATATGGCTGACCAAAGTGCTGTACCGCAGAAATATAAAAAACACAATAAGAATAATAAATGCAATAAATAAATAGCAATAAAATAACAGTGTCAGTGACCCACTGAATCAAAGGCCAGGCAATAAAGTTGAGTTTTTAATCTGGATTTAAAAACCACCACTGATGTAGACTGCCTAATGTGAAGAGGAGGATCGTTCCAAAGATTCGGGGTCCACAACAGAGAAAGCTCGGTCTCCTCCAAGGTTTAGCCATGAGAACAACAGCTTCTAAGCTGACCGGAGTGAGCGTGGTGGGATATAGGGCTTCAGCAGATCGCACAAATATACAGGTGCCAGACCATTTACGGATTTAAAAAACAGGAAAGAAATTTTAAAATAGATCCTAAATTCAATTGGAAGCCAGTGTAAGGAGGCCAGAACTGGAGTAATATGCTCAAATTTTCTTTTACCAGTTTACCACTTTTACCAATTTTCTTTTAAAAACCATGCCGCAGCATTCTGCAACAGTTGCAGGTGTGACCGAGTGCCCTGGCCAACCCCTATTAAAAGAGAGTTGCAGTAATCCAAGCGTGAGGTTATCAAAGCATGGTTGACAGTTTCCAAGTCACGCCTGTAAAGAAAAGACTCAACCTTCGACAGATGTCTGAGGTGATAGAATGAAGATATCACCACCCCATTTACGTGGCCATCAAAACTAAGAACAATGTAAATTTTTACCCCAAGATTAGTAACCGAGATCTTGAGGTGAGGAGTCAGAACAGCAAAGTCAACATCTGGGGTAAGAGAGGAAAGATTGGGACTGAATAAATCCATGACTTAACATCAGACAATCATGCAGGAGTCCAATCGAATAAAATGACAGTATACAGCATCCTCGACGTGTAAGTTACAGAAAGAGAATCCATATGATATCACCAAGTCCAAAGTGTGACCTTGTTCTTGAGTGGTGCCCTTAACAGACTGAACAAGATTAAAAGAGTTCACTAAGTCCATAAAGTCCTTACCAGGGGCTTCTCTGGGCAAACAAAGTGAATATTAAAATCACAGAGCAAAAGGAGATGGTCATACCGTGATGCACAGTCAGCAAGAAAGTCCAAAAACTCAGATAAAAAAATCCTGATATGTGATATGTCAGTGAGTTACAGAAGAATCAGAAAGAAAGGAGGCAGTTATGACTGTTGGCTTGGATACAATGATCAGTCCTGGTGTCTAAACTGCTCCTCCTTTCAGGGTGGAGCCTGCTGGAGTCCGATGGTTGAGACCAGGTCTGAGGAAGTGTAAGTGTGTTTTTAATGTGATTCATGAAAACAAAGCAGCACACATTCAACCATCTTCAAACTGTCACATAACTCATTCACATCTCTGATGTCAGGAGACATCATGAAAGTGTCAATCAATGAACAGATGATGGATCAATAACTGCAGCTGGATTGTGTTTGTTCTCTCCATCAGATTCCTGTCAACTCACAATCGACACAAACACAGTACACACAAACCTCCAACTGTCTGACAACAACAGGAAGGTGACATGTGTGGAGGAGGTTCAGTCATATCCTGATCATCCAGACAGATTTGATAGCTGGGAACAGCTACTGTGTAGAAATGGTCTGACTGGTCGCTGTTACTGGGAGGTCGAGTGGAGAGGAAGGGTTGATATATCAGTGAGTTACAGAAGAATCAGAAGGAAAGGAGGCAGTTATGACTGTGTGTTTGGATACAATGATCAGTCCTGGTGTCTAAACTGCTCTGGGGATGGTCCACAATTTGCCAGGCATAATAATATGAAAGGACGCATCTCCTCCATCTCCTCCTCCTCCTCCTCCTCCATCTCCTCCTCCTCTGTCTCTAACAGAGCAGCAGTGTATGTGGACTGTCCTGCTGGCACTCTGTCCTTCTACAGAGTCTCCTCTGACACTCTGATCCACCTCCACACCTTCAACACCACATTCACTCAAACTCTTTATCCTGGGTTTTGGTTCTATCCTGGTGCCTCAGTGTCCCTGTGCTGAGTTGAGTGTAAAGAGTGTCCTCCTGTTAGAGAAACTCTCTGACTGTTGAACAGATAGTTTAGTCTGTGCGTGTCTGTCTCTTACACTCAGAAACACGTTTTCAGATTCATGGATTCAATCAGTTGATGTTTGAAACTGTTCTAAATGATTTCATGTAAACTTCTTCCTCTTCAGTCCCTTAAAGATAGAAGCTCCCATTATTCCAGGATCCACATGTTGTTTACCTGAAATTTATATTGGCTCAATAGTTTTGAATGCAGTTTTAAGCAGAATCTGATTGTATTGAGGGAATGCATGTAGCTTATCTAATAAACAGCAAAGGATTTCATAATGGAGTAAAAAGTTGCAGTTAAAAGTTACTCAGTGTATTATTTAATTTCTTTCAAATATGTAAATGTATAAACAAGGGTAAAAGAAGTCCCATTAAGAGACGTAATGTAACACAGGCTAAAAAAGTTAAAAGAGTTCATGACTGTTCAACTGGATAACAATCCTTAATGTGACTACAACCTGTGTAAAATTCAATCTGTTATCTACTTGTCGAGCCTGGGGAATAATCCATGTGATTCAGTGATCATGATTGATTCGTTATGCCTGCCATTGCGGGAGGGGGAGCTCTGGCCACAATGCCTCATTCGCAATGAAGCTGCTGAAAGAGAAGCATCGTATCTGAGCGTTATCATTGACTTATCCCCTTTTCAGCCCCTTTTCAGGGTGTAACATGATTAGTTAGGGGATCATCAGGGGGTCCTTTTGTCCCTCTTAGGGGGGATACTTCCACAGGGCTTAAATCTGGGACTCACCATCATTTGACCTTAGAACTGAAGTAAGTTCTCAGATGAGAGGTGAAACGTCTTCAAGCAAGTCCAGACGCTTTTCTTTCCAAGCTCCTTAGACCAAGCTGATTGATTGTTTTTCATGCAGCTCTAATTTGATAAAACGCTGCATCAAAAACAAAGAGGAAGTGATGTCACATGTGTTAATGTCCACAAAGCAGAATGAGCTCTATTGCTGACAATAAGTGATGTACAAACAGAGTGAGCATTTCTGAGGCCCAAAATAAACTGAGTAGTTCACTGAATGAACAATGGACTGTGAGCTCAGTTCCTTCATCATTAGTATGGATTATATATGTATATATATTGTATTAGGATAATATATATTAGGTGCCACTGCTGCTGGTTTCAGTCATTGTGCAAATGTACTGTTTATAAGGTTGGAAACCTGCAGTCAGCTGAAAGAAGAAGTCACCTTGATCAGTGACCAAACGTTTCTCCCACTGAAAACGTCCAGATGAACAGAATCAACCTTTTGAGATTAACCAGCAATGCAGCATCATTGTTGTACAGGTTCATAGGTTTCCAGGAATGAACTAATGACCATGAACAGCTGCAAAATCCAATAAAAATATCAGCTGGAGTTCAGGTGCATTTGAAGAATTCAAAGAAAAGTAACGATGGCAAAGGGCGATGTATTCTTCCAAAAGAACTTACTGAAAAAATGGTCGATCGCCTAATTAGAAGAATAATTTGGACATGTGTGAGGAACTCTAACCAAGTAAGCAAACCAAAACAAGAAAGCAATGTCAAACAGATCCTTCCAGCAGACAATTTCCATGACTGGAACTGTTCAATCTAAAAATCCTACATTTGTATGGGTCACAAGCACATCAGCAGCAGTCATTATTTGAATCCCTTTAAATGTGTTGTTTGATTGAATAAGTCATATTAAACAGTGAATAAGAAAAAACAAAAACAAAAAAAAAACAGTGAATTAGATCAATGATATAACACGTTAGTGTTGTTAGCTTCATTGGAAACTTGCCCACAGCTGTGAATGTGGGAGTGAATGTGAGTGTGAATGGTTGTCTGTGTCTACGTGTCAGCCCTGCCACAGACTGGCCACCTGTCCAGGGTGGACCCCGCCTCTCGCCCTAACACAGCTGGGATAGGCTTCACCCCCCACGGACCCTGAAAAGAATAAGCAGAAGTGACTGGATGGATGGATATAACAAGGTTATAAGAAACATGGAACATGACAAGGTGCTGTAGTCGAGTGTATCTTGTGTGTTCTCCCTGTGCCAAAAACCCATTACAGTATAAAACTATGTCAAGCAGTGTGAATGAGCATATTTAATGCATGGAGAATAAGATGATGAGAATAATATTAATGCCACTTAAATACTACACCTGAGCTTCTTGTGGCAACTGCAGAGGTAGAAATGTTGGATGATGGGGGGCTTCAGTTGGTGGAGCTGAGCCCTGTTGACCCCTGGATGGCTGATCCTCGAGAGCCTCTGGAACTCCAGGAAGGAGAAGTGAAAGGACCTGTTTTGATTTTACACTTTAAATAACAAATATTTAAGCACAGTTTTCAGACAATACTGTGGATTGTTTACTCTTAAGGAACTGTTTATCACAATGATCTCAAACTTCAATTATCTAACTAATAATAATAATAATAATCTCACATTTTCTCCATACTGAATGAACTAAGAGTGAAAAGTGCATCAGTGGTCCCCCAAATGTAAATGTTCTTTGAACTTCCTGTCAGGTGACATGCTTCAGCCACGCCTGCATGGAGCTACAGCTTGGTGAGAGAAGGTTCATGTTCGACCCCTGGTCCCGCGTTTGCCAGGGGCTGGTGGCTTCTCCATGAGCCTCCAGCAGACACACTTTGTGCTGCAGATCTCATCTACATCAGCCATATGCACTCGGACCACCTCAGGCAAGCTCTGCTAATGTTGTTAAATACAGCAGTTCCTCATTAATCGCAGGAGTTACGTTCCAAAAATAACCCGCGATAGGTGAAATCTGCGAAGTAGCCAGCTTTATTTTTTACAATTATTATAGATGTTTGAAGGCTGTGAAAGCCCTCACTACACACTTTATACACTTTTCTCAGACAGACATGAATGTTTTCACACTTTTCTCTCTTGTTTAAACACAAAGTTCAAACCTTGGTAGAAAAATAAGTCCAGTCTTGTAGAATGAAACCAACTTCAGAGTCACACTGCGAGGGAATGAAGATTTATGTACATTTGACAAGCTGAACACATTCTGTACTGGACAAGAGAAAAGAAATCCACGAAAGGTAAGCGTGTTAAAGTGAGGGACCTCTGTATACATAAAAATATACATTACATATTGCTGCTGATTTTATTTGAAGCACCTCAGTGACTGAGAGCAAACACAGCACAGTATCCACAGACTGTTCTTGCTTCAGCTGTTCATCTGGATCACACAGCATTTGATTGATTTCTTATGGCTCACATACATTCCAATATTTAAACCATGACCAGCTGCAATCAACATCAACAAAGAGCCCATGCTGCACACAGTCACAGTATAGACAAGCTATAACGTTCTTAAATTAAAGGCTGGAAAACAACTTTTACATCCTTTCATTATAAATCAATTGTAATTAATTATAAATCACTACAAAGTCATTTAGAGCACTCTGCATTTGTGCCCCAGTCAGTCTACTTACAGTCTACTTACCATATAAGATGGACAAATAGTTTTTCCACCAAATATTACTGACACTGTACTTCGAACTATTTACGCATGACTGAAATTGACTTAAAGAATAATTATTTTTAGTTTCATGTAAATATTTAACTTGGTATTCCCTTATTCTATTGGAGCCACATTTAAGTACTTGTACATACAGTTATATTGTAATTTCAAATAAAAATAATGTAACTACAGGGAAATAATGGCGTTAATCACAAACCATATTATAAAGTGTTTCTAGAAGCTATTGACTCATGGTGTGGATTTAGTTTTTCCTACACTGTATTTTTATTTCTTTGTTGTTAAATAAATAATAACACAGTGCCATATGTTTGAGTTCAAGATGTCATAAGTCCAGGTTATTTTCTATATGATGTCCTCATATGTAAAATCTTAGAATCCATAGTGTATACTTTGGTTTGATGACTGTACATGTCAAAGAATATTATTAGCTAATTGGCTCTTGGGAGAAACAAAAACCTGTTTTGGGACTTTAAATCGTTTTATTCTCACTGGTTTGAAACTTCAAATCCAAAATCTACAAAAAGAACAGTTTCCAGTGATGAAGGCTGTTTCTATTTACAGTGCAGGGCACTGCCTTGTTCTGTTTCCTTTATAGCTATCCCACACTCAAAGTCTGGGCACAAAGAAGGCCCCATGTCCCTATGTATGTGGCTGACACCAGTGTTTTGGTTAGTAATGAAGTGGAGCTGAATGTTCCCCATAAATTACAGAGGAAATAAATGACATCCAATGTCATTCACATCTGGTTATCTCTGCTGTGACGGGGTATCTGAAGGAAAGCCAAGCTGACCAACATTAAAGTCCTTCCCTTTGGTGGTTGGCAACATGTAAGTCAGCACTGCTGTCATTTGTTTCAGAGGAATTACAACAAACATATTCAAACATATTAAAAACATATGATTACCATAATGAAGTCCAACTCTTACTGTCTCACTGCATCATTGTTGACTACAAAGATGTCATTTTGAATCATATCATTACTGATGCTGTGAAAATAAGGCTGATTATAATATAAAATGTTGTTTTGATTGCAGATCACATGATCCTCAACACTGTGGACTGCACCAGACCAAACGGAGGCAGCTACCACAAAATACGGACGTGATGATGACTGACTTTGCTGGAGGAGCTTCTGGATTCCCCGTGACCTTCTATGGAGGGAAATACAGCGGTGAGCCTGAGCTAGGTTAGCTTAGTTAGCTTTTAGCTCCAGCTGCACACAGCAGTGTCTAAGTTAGAGTCTTTGGACAGTTACATGTAGCTCTTTTAGCCATGTAGGAACAGACTTGTTTAACTGATATGTTGTGATCAATAGTGTCAAAGTGCACCAAACTGCTGAGATGAAGTAAATGTTGTTGATGTGTTTCCAGATTCCTGGAAGGCAGAGTTTATCAAGAATGAGAGGAAGAAGCTGCTGAATTACAAAGCTACATTGGTGAAATCTCTGCAGCCCAGGTTCTACGGCACATTCGCAGGATACTTTGTGGAGGCTCATCCATCAGACAGGTGGAGTTTGTCATTTAAAGAGTTTGCACAGCATCAGAGATGGATGAACAAAGAGCAGCGCATAAGAGTTCGAATGACTTTTATGTTCCCTGACAGAAGAATCCTCACAACAAAGTTCAAAGGTCAAAGCTGATATGTAGTTCATCTGGGCAAGTTCATCTACAACCACGACTCCGCCCTGATGAGCTGCTCCTTTTATATTGAACTGTGTTTATAACTGACAGCACTTTAGTTTGATTCATGATTCATTTTCAGATTTCCTACCAGCTGTTTTATTTTTGAACATTACACAATTGTTCCAGTCTTGTGTTGCTGCTGCTCTGATGTTTGTGAAATGTGAAACATTATTTACATCATACACAACATTACAAGTTTTCTGGAAACAGGCTTGTACAACACAGTTTGAACAGTGACAGTACTGCTAATGACTGTTAAGTTAAAGATGGAGCATTTCAATGGAAACATGAGACCTAATCTATATGTGTCCTTTACTGTTGTGTCTGTTTGTACTGTGTATTGGGGGTGTCCCAATTCTAAATATTGAGGATGAGAACAAACCAACACTGGCCCAGAAGAGTTCAGTCAAACGATGATTCTATTGAGCACACGCGTTGGAAGATGTACACTGCAAGACATCAGCATAGATCTTCGCCGAACAACTAAATTCAAAATGGTTTTAATATGTCAGGGTTCAGCCCCTTCAGCATCAGACATGAACATAATATGCATCAGTTACAGTAAATAATCAATTAACAGGCTAAAAACAGACATAGACGTTCCTCTTTCTAATACATTCTTCCATACATGGTAATTTACTGCACCCTCCAAATAGTCCCTGGGGAATTACACTTTCGCCTCTCTAGTCAACCGCAACATGCAGTCATAGCCCCACTTGTCCTCTGGATACAGAGGACAAGTGGGGCCATGCTCATCTTCCGTGAACAAAGATGGTCTAGCTGAAGCACAGGCAACACAATCAGATACATGTTGTTCTTTAGCATTTTGAGCCACCCAGTCCAGCCAGAGGTTACTGTCATTGAAGCCAGTGGCACGCTCAATTAGGTCCTGAGGCTTCAACCTAGTGTAATCCACCGTCAGGACTTTTCTATCTTTTGTTTCTTGCTCCTCTGGTGCTAAAGTTGGCGACCCGTTCCCCAATTGCCCTGTTGTGTTTGTGACAGAATTTCCTGTGACCGGCTTAGGTTGGGGACTGACTAAGTTTACTCTAATTACCCCGAATGGGTCAGTCCCTGACACGTCCACCCCAATTACCAAATAGAACACGCCTCCCGGGCTATCGGATTTGGGCAGAGTCTTCCACGGGCCTAGAGAAAGTGTGACAGGGTTCTGAGAAGCAGAAAAATCTGCTTCTGCACCTGCACCTGTCCAACTTACCACGCTATTCCAGAAACACCACTGTCCTGCCGTGTATGTCCCCACAGAACGACGAATCCCTGGACTGGAATGAGGGTTCCCTGCCCTAGTGCATATCATGGAGTGGCTACAAACTGACACATCATATCCCCTCCATGTGCTATTTGTTCCCTTACAATCAATGACCTCACACAGGTCGAACGTGAATGAGCTTGTGGACCCTTTAACGTGTCCAGTTCTATTCCGTTATACTGTATGTGCTGAGACACCCATCCCTTTTACCTGACACCTCGCGCTTTGATCTTTTTGACGGCCCCGTTTCAGTAATCAGTTTCTCATGCAGTGCTGGGCTGGACTGGCCTCCGTGCTCGGACAACTCACGTGGGGTTCTCTGCAAAATACAACAGAAAAAACACGCGGCCATGGCCACTATTATTGCACACAGCAAGCGTAAGATTATAAAGAATATTGTAATACGTGTCTTCTCATTACGTATTGTTAAGGTTCAAAAATGTTGAGAGAGGGATCTAAAAATAACCACAGATCCAGCCTGGTGCAAATTAGACGGCATTTTAATGAACACATGTGTGAGTCCGACCGCTGTGCAGATTTCAGCGTCGAACTGAACTTACAATAATTAGACAAAGGTTTTATAGGGGTAGGACAACAAAGCATACGTCACTCCAAAACCACAATGACTTTTAACATAGTTTTAAAAGGAACATTGTCTTCGGGTCGGTGCTTCCCCTCAGCTCGTCTTCGCTGTCGCTTCTCTCTGGGACATCTAGTGCACTTCCTGTAAGCATCTGACAATATGCCGGCAGAACTTGCACTTACAGCAAAAATACATCTTCACTTTTCACCTACTCAAGTCAATCTACTATGGTGTGTACGTGTGTGCGTGAGTGTGTGTGTGCCTGGTGTGTAGGCTATGTCTGTGTCATGACCTCTCCTGCACCCCAGCTTCACCTCACACCTCTGTCATAGCCAGACATAAGGCCTGAGCTCATACACAGCTGAACTATGTGTGACTCCTGGACTAAAGGTCACACTCAAATGATGATACTCAAACCATGAAGGAAACTTACTTAAACTGAACATAAATGAACCTTAAAACTTACTTAAAAGGATATAAGTGATAAATGATACAAACTTAAATCTTAGCTCTAAAGGATATAAGTAATAAAGATAAACATAACTCCAGGCATATGTCATGTAAGCAGGTGTGTTGCAATTCCTTTCAGAGCTCCTGTCCCCCTCAGCTTGTATTGGCTGATCATTAACGCCCGCCAAGAGTTTCTGACCTTCACTTGACCAGGAGCCACAGCTCTTTAATATGCTCAACTGCAATCATGTATAAAAGATTAAAATCATTTTCATAACACAGGTTTTTCTTCTCAGATCTGCCAATATGTTTGCTCCTCCTAATATAGTCTAAAAGCAACCCTAAGCAAAACAATTTGAACTTTCCCCTATCAGTGATCCCTCTAACTAAGTGTGTGTGTGGTTACGTGTATGTCCGAACCAAAACTATGTATGTGTACTCTACTGAATAAATGTTTTAATCAAAAGCCTCTACTAAAAGCTTAATACAGTTTCCTGTCCCACTCACAGTACTTGCATTCAGAGTCTGCTTTCAGTTTCACTTCTGCAAAAGCATGCCTTGCAGACGCGTTTCCTGTCCCTTCTCTTTGAGTGCTTCACCCACTGAAGACTCCAGTGTAAGAATATAAAAACATTCAGAAGCCTTTAAAATTATAAATTCAACTCCACAGTTTGAAGTGGTTATAACAACCTGTAATAAAGACTATAACCATATATTTGAACATCTGAATGCATCTGTATGCAACATCACTATTAACAATGAAATGGTAATGATGATTATAAAAATAGCAGCAAATAATAGCAGTAAAATATTTCTATTCTCAATAGTATCTGTAATTCGTGTGACTGCATTGTGTTGTGTGAATTTTGTACTTTAGCATAAAATTTGTCTCCCTTTGGAGTTCTCAATTTGTTACCACTCCTTTCAGCTGGTGTGGCGATGTTCTGCGATTCTCCTCTTCTTTCTTCGGCCTTCCAGGTGGACTACTGGTCGGCCCGTTGCACAGGTGAGAGGGTTTATTCTGTCTCTACTTTTTGCCACCTGTGTTGGGTGGAGATGCGTTTTTCTCCACCAAGCTCTCATCCGCTACGGCACACTGCGACCAGCGGTACCAGGTGTCGCCCCGCCCTTTCAGTTGGATGGCCGTTGTTGTTCGGGCAGTCACCTCGTACAGACCAGTCCAACTGGGCTCTTTCCACTTTCGTTTAATGACCTTCAGCCACACCACCTTCGCGTCTGGGACCGTCCTGTCCACAGTGTGTACTCCAGATGTAATCTGTTTTCTGAAACTTGACACAAGTGCTTTTAGTTCATTCCAATATTCTGCATGAGACCTGTTACTTTTGGTGATTTGTCCCACCGGGACCGCTGTCCAAGGCGCCGGAAACTGCCTTCCTGTTAGCAGCTCGTATGGCGTGAAACCTGTGGATTGGTTAACAGAACATCTTATGGTCATAAGATGAACAAATGTGTATATTTGTGGAGGCCAAACAAAAGCATGACACATTTGTCTGTTTCTATAAACTGGTGTCAAACACAAATATGAAGAGTTTCATTGACAGACTCCAAAATGCCCCCGCAGTGAATCACAGGGAAATCCTACAGTGTGCAGAGAATCTTAATGGCTCCAACATCAACACATCCACAATGTTGGATCCAGTTCTACCTCACAGAGTTACTAAGACACACCCTCTGCCAGCATTACAACAGCTCCACCTGCTTCACCTGCCTCCTCAGCCTCTGTACACCTGAAGAGAAAAGAAAGGCTCCAAAAGCTCAAATCTACAAAGGATTCATGAAGTTTCATCCAACAAGAACATGTTTGCCTTCCACAGTGTGCTGTTAGACACCACTGTACCTCTGCCATTTCAAAAAGAGCAGCTTGGGAACATTTTGGCTCCAAACACTTTGTGTTTAAGTTCCTAATCTTTGTTTTCTTTGTGAACAACATCTGGAGCTTTTTGACTCATAGAAACATCATTTTGTTCTTTAGATGACAGCAGATTGGGACTGAATAATCAATCACTATCAAACCAATAAAGATGCTGATTTTACAGGAACTTTGTTGGAGAAGCTGGAAAGACATGAAACTGGTGGAGATCCCAAACCAGTTGATAGTGCTGATTATTCCAAATAATTATTCTGACCCCGGCCACGCCCCCTTTCTCTCTCCCTCTGCTTTGCTGTCACTTATCTTCACTGCTCTGTCCAATAAAGCTGAAAAAGGCCCCAAATCAAAGAAATCTGCTGCAGCCTCTGAAATGTCTTCTGTTTCCTTCCCGACGGCTTTTTCACCGTCAGCCCATCAGACAGTCCAGCAGCATTTATGATGATGTCATGATGTTGAAGAGACTGCTATGGTGGCCTCCCATGACCCCCAGCCTCATCTACACTGAGATGCAGACATTTGAAAACAACTGAATAATAGTCCAACACAACAGTCTGTGTACAGACACACACTGAGCTTTCATAGAGTCAAAGGAGTCAATCAAACACAGCTAGTTGAGTCATTTCTTGTGTGAGTCTAAAGTGAATCTAGTATTTGAAAGTCCACTTCCTGTATTTGTTGTTGAAGACTTCTTCAGCTTCTTCTCAAGGACATCAGCTGCTTGTTTGGCAGCAGAGGCAGTTAAGAAGCTTCCTGAAAACACTGAACAGTGAGTTCACTGTGGCATATGACAAATTCAGCTTTCTATGTGCAAATGTGTCTGTGTCAACCTTTCAAATGCTGTTGAATCCAAAACATCAGCGGCTCCTTGGCTGCTCACTTCATGCACTTCTGTCTTTGTGACAGTCCAATGACATCACAGCTGTTTCCACCCCAGTGTCTCGGGACTGGACACCTTTAAACATGTGGAGGATCAAACAGCCGTCCAGCTAAACATACATGAAACTATCAAAGCTGACAATCATTCCAATAACATCTAATGGTACATATATATAGACACAGGACTACAAGGAAATGGCTCTCAGCATCTGGCTGTGGGAACAAATGATCCCTGTTTGTCTTCAAATTGTGTGCATGTTTTAGACGTGTGTCACATGTAGAAACACAAAATCCCACAATGACACAAAGATGTGTTTGACACAACTGTGCAGCTGTAAGTTGTTTCTAATGATTCATTGAAACTCTTCTAACATTCTGGAGACAATCAGTCCATGAATCTGTTCAACACCACAACAATTTGACTTCAATGTGAACGTTTGCCATTAAATAACCTTCTTCATCCAGCTGACAGCATCCTTCATCCTATGATATGAACAGTTCCTCCTGTTGATGACAAACCTCTGACATGATCTGCTTGAGGAGCTTTTTCATGTGAAGCTCTCTGAGCTCAGGGCTAAGTTGCTGTGTTTCATCTTTAAGAGCTGCTGCCTCCTCGCCGGACTTCTTCTCCTAATGACACCATTTCTGCTTCAGATCTTTCACTGGGCCTAAAACAGATGAAGAGTAGATCTACTGCTGTTCACTGTTTGTGTCAATATGGAGAAATATGAAAGACAAACACAGCACATACAGAGAAATGTAGACAGAATGTGCAGCCAGTGCAGTAAATGGTCTAAATATCAGCTCTATAGAAAATGATCCTGATGAACATGAAACTAACATCCAATGAGAAACACAGCTTCCTTGTTTCATGTCCAATAACAATAAATGAAGAGCTAATAAAGAGCTATTCTATTGTAAAATGCTGAGATGATTATTAGACACAACCCAGCGGCTCACCAAAAGCCTGCATTGCAAATCTATATGAAAGTCATCTATGCTCATATATGGCAAAATCCTTTAACTGTCACTGTGTTTTTCATCTGTGCTCTTGTTGGTTGGACAAGTTTGTAAATGACAAAGAGCTCAGTGGACTTTGCATCCATCAAATCCTGTTAGATGTTTGTTTTCCTTCACAGCTTTGTGATGAAGGCTAAAGAACAGAGATATGAACTATTGCCAATATGAATCCTGATGCATGACGTGGGCACAGACCCACCAAAGCAACACTCAGCTCACCTCATTCCAGGCGCTTGTCTGCTGGAGACCATGAGCCTTGTTAGTCACACATTAGCAGCGTGGTAGGAAACAGCCTCCATCATTTCATTAGATCTGAATTTGGACTGTTTCCTCTGGATGAGAACCAAGTCTGTCAAATCTATTGATCCAACACAAACTATCAAACACATTGGCTCACAGTCAGATTGGCTTTGTATGGATGGTGTAACAGGGGCTGGGAAAGGATGCTGAAAGCTGAATATAATACAGAACAATAACAGGACATATAATCATGTAGAAACATGATCTTCAACAGGCACACTTCTATTATTCATGATCACAAAGAACTTGTGCAGCCCTGATATCAGAGCTAATATATGAGTGTGTTTGCCCAAAGATTGAAACAGCATCAACATGACAGCTGTAAGAAATCTTCTCTCAGCCTTGTTTGGCAGAAGATCCCTGCAACAAAGATTGTAGCTGAAAGATGACGTGTGTAAAGTTTGTCTTTGGGAGGGTTGAGGCTGTTTTTAGACCTTTGATAGTTTCAATCCAGTTCTGAAAGACAGAAATAAAAACAACATCATTAAGATCAGATCATGGAGCTGTTTCCTGCCTTGTTTCTAGCTTCACATTACAAGACTTTACTACAATAAAGATGCTAACATGTATCTGTAGGAACAACATCATTGAATCTAGAACAACTGGAGCCAAACCAGTGGCTCTGCTGGGATCACTGGTGAGCCAACACTTCCTTGTTGATGCAGATTTCAGGGCTTCCTGTTGCTCCTCGTTATAACTGTTCTCTCTTCTCAACACATGATGACACAAAGGAATCAGCAGTGACGAAGATGATGCTGAAGCATTTAAGCAGTTGGAGCCAGAGTCTGCGCAGTAGTGACTTGAGGTGGAGCGACTGTGTAACACTCCCACCCACACACCCGCTGGACATGACCGCAAACACGCCCCTCTACACTTTTTACGTAGCCCGGCTGCTCGAGCTTTTTTTGCTCGTTTACCACGACTGACGACTCGTTTAATTAAGGTAAATACAACCATGTCACTGTTATAAAAAAGGCACACAGCTTATCATCTTATAGTTCTAAACTCACTCTGTTGTTAATTCGTTAGCTAGATTAGCCGCTAGCATATGCACTGTGTTGGAGGCTTGTTGCTAGCTAGTTAGTGATGCTACACACCTGCTACTCTTAATAATCTTCAACACTTATGTTTTTTTTATCCCTTTTTAGACAGCGATGAGATCATCTGCACACTCCACAGAGGCCCAGAGTTACTGTTAATATCAAAAATATAATGCTGTCCTTTGAGATTTTAACATAAGACTGTGAGTGTAATGGATCTAAAACTGTTTAAATCTTCAGAGCCCTCTACAGCCTGGTAACATGGACACTTTAAAAACATCAGCAGAACGTTTCAGTAGTGTAGTCTAATTTGTTCTTTTCATTTAATAATAGAGTCCATATTATATCAACAGCTACATTCACCCTGGAGAGAAACTAGTGAGGGAGACCATCAGGACCAAGCTGGGTTTCCTGGGTCCAGAGGTTTGGAGAAACTTCTTCCTTTTCTTTCATCACAGCTGTCCTGTGCCAGATGTTCTGTTGACCCACTGAGAGAGGCATCATTTAAGCAACACCAGGAAGACTGAAGCTCATCGCATTGATCAAGCAGGACTCATGATCTTCACCAGCAGCTCCCTCACAGGGAAATCTTCAGCACTCCTCCGTAGGCCCGCCCCAGGAGATAAGATAAGATAAGATAAGATAAGATAAGATAAGATAAGATAAGATAAGATGGCCTTTATTAGTCCCACAGGTGGGAAATTTGTTTTGTTACAGCAAAAGTGCAAAGTTATGTAGCAGAAATTAGAAAACACTGGAATGCAATAAAATACAATAAAATAAAATAAAATACTATATACAATAGAATAAAATAGAATAGAATAATATATACAATAGAATAAAATAGAAATACAAATACTATATACAACTGAGTAGGAAAATACAAAAACACAACTTCGTCAGAAGAAGAATTGCACGTATAGCAGTCTTATTGCACATGTGTGGGTTTGTGTGTTTGATCAGCTGCAAAAGTCTTTATTGTGGAGTCTGACAGCAGTGGGGAGGAAAGACCTGCGAAATCTCTCCGTCCCACACCGTGGGTGCCGCAGTCTCCCACTGAAGGAGCTGCTCAGTGCTGCCACAGTCTCATGCATGGGGTGGGAGATGTTGTCCAACAGGGATGACAGCTTAGCCACCATTCTCCTGTCACTCACCACCTCCACTGGGTCCAGAGGGCATCCTAGAACAGAGCTGGCCCTTCGGATCAGCCTGTTCAGTCTCTTCCTGTCCCCAGCAGAGATGCTGCCCCCCCAGCAGACCACACCATAAAAGATGGCTGAGGCCACCACAGAGTCATAGAAGGTCTTCAGGAGTGGGCCCTCCACTCCAAACGACCTGAGTCTCCGAAGCAGATGGATACACCCAGCATTTCATGAACACTGTGATGGAGACCTTTGGTTTGTGTAATGTTATAAATACTCGGATACTCCCCAGAGACTCCGGACTTTTACATAAAGATATTATATTCAGTCCTGTAGAAAGTTATATATTTAAAAATAGATGATCCTCTCTGATCACTCTGCTATGAATAACTCTGCATCACTTTATGGTAAATAACACATTATCTGCAAAAAACTGTGAAAGAATTCCAGATGACAAGTTTGTAGTTCAACATACAAGTGACGACCTTTGACCTTCACCAGGTTTTATTTAATTGTGTCAGAGAAAATCTCATATGCTCTTCATGCAGCTGAGTACATCAAGTGTTTAAAACGGAAGCTGTGCAGGTCTGAGATCAGCAGCTTTGTGAAACACCAAACTGAGGTCCTGTTAATGCTGATATATAGTGACACAGTTACATGAGTGATTAATCCTTTTGTTTTTTTGTCTTTAACTTTATCAATAAAGCTGCAGCTTTCACTACAGCACATGTGGTACTTTAACCTTTGCACTGTTTTCATCAGTTCATTTTGCAGTTAACATGTGAACATGTTGGATGATCTGTCTGCTGTCACTGGGTGGTGCTGAGGTCTGAATCTGAGGGCAGCTCCTGTAATCACAAAGAGAACAGAACCATCAAACTCAAATATAAATTTTATCCCTCAAAATTGAAATAAAGCTGATTCTTCTGTCCTCACACACTCAGGATCTGAAGTTCTTCTCTTACATTTTTTCAGTATTACAGTACACTACAGTACTTTAATCCATAGTTACTGATTAATGAGGAGTTACTGAAGTACAAGCTTTTAAAAAAGATGTTACTGTCTTTACAGATGTGGCAAGAGACTGAAAACATGCTGTTGTTTGCACATCTTTAATATTCAGTTCTGCACAGGAGCTGCAGCAGGGCGCAGCCTGTTGCTTTTACAGTATAATACTTGTAATAAAAGTACAGTAACAGTAATTAGTGACTGAGTAGCCCGGAACGTGTCTCTTAATTTCTTTAGTAAGTTCATTCACCTGCACAGCTAAACGAACCCTGACAGCCGAGTGCTCATTTTAGCTAGCTAGGTCTCAGGAGCTAGCTAAGGACGGTAGTTACGGATTAGCTTACAAACACGTTTAACTTACCGAAAAAGTGCAGCCGGGCCTCGGGTCCTTCTGTCGGGTAGTCCAGTTTACTGAAGAACACCTCAGGCTGTCAGGTTAAAACACTCGGTCGTGTTTTTCAGAAGCGTAAACGCTGGCCCGCCTCTCAGAGCCTCACGCCTATCTGCTATTCCCAACAGAGATACGCAAGTTTCTCCGTGACTGCAGCTGCCAGTCAAAGCTGTTATGATGACGTTTCACCCCGATTTAACATCGCCGCTGTAGGAATTAGAATCAAACTTATGGGAAAGGAGACCCCTTGGACATCAATCAGCATGATGAGAACTATTGATAACAAAAGAAAGAATCCTTGGAAAAAAATTATCTAAGGAGAATAAATTTATTTTAGTCTGACCCCAGTCCCATCCGCTAACATGGAGGAGGCGGGGTTTATGACCTACACTGCAGCCAGACACCAGGGGGCGATAGAGACGTTTTGGCTTCATTTTTGGGGAGCTGTCGCGTCGTCCATGTTTTCTACAGTCAATGATTAGTCCAAGTTGGAGATTTACCATGGAAGTTGTGCAACATCACCTATTCTTTGTGTCCTCTGCAAGAAAGATGTAAACAGAGAAGCCTTGTGTCTACATTTACATCATAAACACTTCTCTAAGCTGGTTGAGGTTGTGAGCCAAGAAGATCAAAACACCTTGATCCAATTTCCTTTACAAAGCTTTTCCTGCGTTGACAACAGGACAGGAGAAGAGTTGTAAATGCAGATAATTCACCAGTTTACTCTAACCCCGACAGAATGCCTACAGTGAAAAGATTTGGGGGGTTGATAGGAGTCTTAAAGAAGGGTGTTGACCAGGCTACAGCTTTGAAGTTAGCTGAGAGCCACATGGACAAACAATGAAGTCAACTGATGTGTTTTGAATTCCTATGTCTGTATACAGTTGTATTGTAGTGATATGTGATTTTTGAGAATGTTGATTCTTCTTGTTTGACTGTTGACATTTAGTTGTTTACTTGCAGAAATACATAATGAATCGCACGACAGGAGTAGATGCACCACAAGGCTGGAGAGCTTGGTTAATGTCTGGTCCTTGGTGGCATCTTCTTTTGAAAATATTAATTCCTGTTTTTGGACTGTTGACATTGATTTGCTTATGTATAGGATGCATTTTACAGCGTATAAGATCAATGCTAACTAAAATGATTTCTAATACATTTGTTAATTATGTACTTTTACAACAATATGAATTGACTGAAATGAATGACATGACAGAAGCCTGTGTATAAATGACGCCTGCGCTGAAAATGTTAAGCAAGAGGTGCATGGCTAAGAATATACTACACAGGAATAATTTGGAGCATAAAAATCACAAAACAGGAGGGAATGTTAGAGTGAATTGTTAAATGTTGTCATTTTTATGCTTACCATCTCTACATTGTTTTAACTCTGTGATGAAAGGAATTCTTTATGTCCTCCCCTCCCCAGATTCTCAAGGTTCTGGGTGAGGGGCTGTAGTCTTTTATTACAGAGACATCCTTGTGAAGGTCTTTTTGATGTAAGCTTCCTGCCCAGCAGGAGGACACACACACACACACACACACACACACACACATTCTTACATACATACAGAAGTTCACACATATACATACAACGCCTTGTCTTAGAACCATGTGGGCGTTGCTTTGCTGTGATGTGTTTTGTGTGAACTGTTTCTCAATAAAAGGCAGCGGGAGGAGGCTGGATTTGGGGTCATTGTGTAGTAGACACCGACGAGGCCTCCCTTGCAAGTAAATGATCAATCGCTGTTGCCTTGTTTTTCTTTCACGGGAATAAGTCTCTAAACCAGCAGGGCTTGTGGAAACACAGACCCAACAGTGCGATTGCAACAATTCCACCACAAGAATGTGCTCAGACCAAAGATCTAAACATGGCTCTAGGAGAACTTCATATCGAGCGTACACTTGGAGTTCAGTGGTGTGTTGAGGCGGATTAATTTCAGTTCAGAGTGGTGGTAAAAGAAAACCCAGTGACAAGGAGAGGGGTTCTCTCAACTGTTGCCTCAGTCTATGATCCACTAGGTTTCGTGGCTCCATTCCTACTTGTCGGTAAACAGATTCTTCAAACGCTGTGTAGAGACAAGGTAAGCTGGGACGAACCTCTCTCCGACCACATCCAGCCACAATGGGGGTCATGGCTCAAAGATCTGCCTCATTTGGCAGCTCTAAAGATTCCAAGAAGCTACCTTCCATCAAATTTTGGTGAAGTCTCACTATATGAGCTTCACAACTTTTCCAATGCAAGCTTCAAAGGGTATGGTGCATGCTCATACCTTAGAGCGGTGAGTGAAACAGGACAGATAAGTCACTTGTCTTGGGGAAAGCAAGAGTAGCCCCTACCAAACTAACAACCATCCCAAGGCTCGAGTTATCTTCAGCTGTGACCTCAGTCCGCATTGGTGATATCATCAGAGGCGAGCTGGAGATTGAAAATGTGCAAGAGTATTACTGGACTGACTCAAAGGTGGTCCTTGGCTATGTGAACAATGATGCTAAAAGGTTCCACACATTCGTGGCCAACCGCTTCCAGTGAATAAGATCTAGAACAAAACCTGAACAATGGCGATATGTCAACTCTGAAGACAACCCAGCTGACGGAGCCCCAAGAGGATTGACTGCAGTTCAAATTAAAGAATCTAACTGGCTGAAAGGACCCAAATTCCTTTGGCAGCAAAATCGCCCACATGAAGTGGGAATGGTGGGACAAGTTGAGGCTACTGATCCTGAATTTCGGAGAGAAAGGAAGGGAACAGAATCCAATGGTAAACCGTTTAACTAAATTTTCTGATTGGTCCAGAGTGGTGAGAGCCATTGCCAGGCTCAAGAGATTTGTCAGCGAGTTTAAGGGATTTCAATCGAGAACTAATGAGTTGACTAATCTTGAAGAACGAAGAGAAGCAGAGATCTTCATCATCAAACTCGTACAAGAAGAGGCGTTTGCTGAAGATATAAAGAAAATAAGAGGCCAGAAGAAACACACTTTGAGCAGGCACAACTGGTTACGCCAGCTGAATGCTTCCCTGGACGAAACCAATGTTCTCAGGGTGGGAGGACGGCTGTCTCAGTCAGCCTTACACCATGATGTAAAGCATCCTGCGATACTTCGATGACAGTGCATCAAGAAACCAGTGGAAGCTTGCAAGGGTTGTGGAAGCCCTGCCCAGCGCAGATGGCAAGGTGCGAAAGCTAAAGCTTCTGCTCTGTGACACTACCTTTGATAAGGGAAAACCAATCACTAAATCAGTTTACGTTGAGAGGCCTGTTCACAAAGTAGTTACATTACTTGAGGCCACCTAAGACACACGTAAAGCTAAATGACCTATACTTAAATGTACACTCAAACATCACTTCCTTATAATTTTCTTTGAGGAAAATCTCTCATTTTAAGTCAATGAGGGATTTTGGTGGGAGTGTAAATGCTGTTAAAAATGTTCTGTGTAGATTTCATGATGTAGATGACTGATTTATAAGAAGTTACATAATTTCATGAATATATATATATACCCAACATCCACAATGACGGCGAAACAACTAGTAGCTCAGTGTTCCAACATTCGAAAGAAGGGACTGCTCTCACAGCTAGAGATTGACGAGGTACAACATAAATGCTACGGCAAGGAGGAGTCAGGACGCCAGGTCAGGGGGGAGATATCATCACCCCCACCTGAGATTGGGTACATAGCCCCAAGTGCGATAGGAGAAGGATCGTTGAGTGCGAGAGGAACTGACCTGAAAGATAGGATCATGGCCAAGCTTGAAACCTGGACCCCCGTGGCGGTTACCAAGATTACGTGAAGTACCCTCAGAAGGTCTGCTAGATGATGTTAATGCAGCACTACGGATGATACCTACAACCATGATTACCGACACTAACAAGCTGATCTACACTACGGCAGCAGTGATCAGTGAGATGCTTGGCTACAAGTTGAACAGCCACAAGGGGCAGTACCCTCCATGGAGAAGGAGGCTAGAGGGCAAGATCAAAGTAGCACGGAGGGAGGTTAGCCAACTAACGGAGTTGCAGAAAGACGCAACAAAGAAGGTGCATAAGAAATACAGCAAGCTGTCCATACCTGAGGCCTTGGAAACTGCCAAGCAAAGACTCACAGCCTTGGCCAGCCGCTTGAGGAGGTACACCAGAGAGATCGAAGGCAGGAGAATAAACCAGCTGTTCTCCACAGAACCAGCAAAGGTGTACTCTCAGTGGCAGAGGAACAATAGCAGAACAGCACCACCAAGGCTGGAGACCGAGCAATACTGGAAGAGCATATGGGAGAAGGACGCAACCCATAACGGCAATGCTCAGTGGCTAGTGGATCTGAGGGCAGACCATAGCGACCTCCTTTAACAGGGTCCGGTAACCATCACAGTGGCAGACATCCAAGAAAGGGTCTCCAGTATGAAGAGTTGGACAGCACCAGGGCCCGACATGGTTCACGCCTACTGGCTGAAGAAGCTGACTGCACTCCACGAGCGTCTGGCAGCACAAATGATGCTGCTAGTTAACGAGAGACACCCGGAATGGCTAACCGAAGGTTGGACGGTCCTGATCCCCAAGGACCCCAAGAAGGGACCGGTCCCATCCAACTACCGACCAATAACCTGCCTCAGTACTACATGGAAGCTCCTGTCAGGCATCATATCGGCTAAGATGAACAGGCACATGGGTCAATACATGAGCGGGGCACAGAAAGGGATTGGCAAGAATACCAGAGGCGCAAAACACCAGCTACTGGTAGACAGAACAGTCAGCCGAGACTGCAAGACCAGACTGACCAACCTGTGCACAGCCTGGATTGATTACAAGAAGGCCTATGACTCAATGCCCCACAGCTGGATACTGGAATGCCTAGAACTGTACAAGATCAACAGGACCCTAAGAGCCTTCATCAGGAACTCAATGGGGATGTGGCGTACAACACTAGAGGCCAACTCCAAGCCCATAGCACAAGTCACCATCAAGTGCGGGATCTACCAAGGAGATGCTCTGTCCCCACTGCTGTTCTGCATAGGCCTGAACCCCCTCAGTGAGATCATTGACAAGACTGGCTACGGATACCAACTACGGAACGGAGCGGTTGTCAGCCACCTCCTGTACATGGATGACATCAAGCTGTATGCCAAGAGTGAACGAGACATCGATTCACTGATCCACACTACCAGGCTATACAGCAATGACATTGGAATGTCATTCGGGCTGGAGAAGTGTAGTCGGATGGTAACAAAGAGAGGGAAGGTAGTCAGAACTGAGGGGATTGAACTACCAGAAGGCAACATTGCAGATATAGAGGACAGTTACAAGTACCTGGGGATCCCATGGCGAATGGGAACCATGAAGAGGCCGCTAGGAAAGCTGCAACCACCAAGTACCTGCAGAGGGTCAGGCAAGTCCTGAGGAGTCAGCTGAATGGTAAGAACAAGATCCGGGCCATCAACACCTACGCCCTGCCCGTGATCAGATACCCTGCTGGGGTAATAGGCTGGCCAAAGGAGGAGATAGAAGCCACTGACATAAAGACAAGAAAGCTCCTGACCATGCACGGAGGATTTCACCCCAAGTCCAGCACCCTGAGGCTGTACACTAAGCGGAAGGAAGGGGGCCGGGGACTGGTGAGTGTCAGCACCACAGTCCAGGATGAGACAAGAAACATCCACGAATACATCACGAAGATGGCCCCAACTGACCGAGTGCTCAGTGAATACCTCAGGCAGCAGAAACCCAAGAAAGAGGAGGAAGGCGAGGAACCATCATGGAAGGACAGGCCCCTGCACGGTATGTACCACCGGCAGATAGAGGAGGTGGCTGATATCCAGAAATCCTACCAGTGGCTGGACAAAGCTGGACTGAAAGACAGCACAGAGGCACTAATCATGGCAGCACAAGAACAAGCTCTGAGTACAAGATCCATAGAGGCTGGGGTCTATCACACCAGGCAAGACCCCAGGTGCAGGCTGTGTAAAGATGCCCCAGAGACAATCCAGCACATAACAGCAGGGTGCAAGATGCTAGCAGGCAAGGCATACATGGAACGCCATAACCAAGTGGCCGGCATAGTGTACAGGAACATCTGTGCCGAGTATAACCTGGAAGTCCCAAGGTCAAAATGGGAGATGCCCCCAAGGGTGATGGAGAATGACCGAGCTAAGATCCTGTGGGACTTCCAGATGCAGACGGACAAAATGGTGGTGGCTAACCAACCGGACATAGTGGTGGTAGACAAACAGAAGAAGACGGCTGTAGTGATCGATGTAGCGGTTCCGAATGACAGCAATATGAGGAAGAAGGAACACGAGAAGCTGGAGAAATACCAAGGGCTCAGAGAAGAGCTCGAGAGGATGTGGAGGGTGAAGGTAACGGTGGTCCCCGTGGTAATCGGAGCACTAGGTGCGGTGACTCCCAAGCTAGGCGAGTGGCTCCAGCAGATCCTGGGAACAACATCGGAGATCTCTGTCCAGAAGAGCGCAGTCCTGGGAACAGCTAAGATACTGCGCAGGACCCTCAAGCTCCCAGGCCTCTGGTAGAGGACCCGAGTTTGAAGGATAAACCGCCCGCAGGGGCGTGCTGGGTGCTTTTATATATATATATATATATATATATATATATATATATATATATATATATATATATATATATATATATATATATATATATATATATATATATATGTTTGTGTTGAAATGTCTTTATTTCAAATGTACATGTGTAAAGTGTAAGAGCTAGTGTCTCGTGAGAATACCCTTAACAAGAGTAGACAAGACTTTTCATGGACTGCGAGGGAGCAGATGTCTCTCATGAGGCAATTTTAAGCTAAAAGTTTACTAAAAGAAAAAGCAACACAAGAACTTAAGGACCTCTTTTCAGGACAAGCAGCCAACGAGGTATTTGTCGTTTGAGAAATGTTTTTATTTGTGTTTGGACTTAATATGTGTACTGTAAAGTTGCTAATTGGTTTGTACTGCTCACTTGTGACCAGTTCTCACGGCGTGAAGCTGAGGAGAGAAAGCCCAAGTAATAAACACCCGTTTCAAAGAACTGACCTGTGTCTGTGTTGTCGTAAACAGAGCTACAGGCCATTCCTCTGAAAACCAAAGTGTGTGATCACACCTGAAATAAGGGAGATCTTTCCACTTTAAAGTGCTTCGAGTAGTGATGCTGTTGATCCACACATCAAATCATCTCTATGGATCTGAATGTTGAAGATAAACTGTTAAGAGATTTTTTACATTTACTTACTTTGATAACCTTTATTCTGCTTAAGTATAATTTCTTGTGAGAACATGATGTCTGCAACCTACAGATTAAGGAACAGAAGCATGCGTGAGGAAGTTACAAAGTCACACACTCTCAGGCAGAGACAGTTCCAACCTGAAGCTGATATGACAAAAGATACTAGTTCCTCTTGTGTTCACACCGAACGCGATAGGCGCGAGCGAAAACGCCCCAAACGCCCCTAATTTGACGCGTGCACATTCGCACCTCGAACGTGTGTCCAACAGAAATCCACCGCGCCTCAAAATTGCATATTTTGACGCGCGTGAACCGGAAATGTGGGAGGGATGTGGGAGGAAGTTGCGCCAGACGGTATCTTTGCAAGATGGCAGCTGTCGAGCTAGCATTTCAAGAGAGAGTTTCCCTTCTCTATCTACTGTGGAGAGCAGAGCAGCGGGGAAAAAGACGTCCTCGCCGTACCTGGGTCCATCAGGTCCTCCAGAGGCGTGAGCACTTTGGAGAGTTTCACCACTTGCTCCAGGAGCTGCGCTTGGATGACGGCCGATTCCAGCGATATCACCGTCTTTCACTCGCCCAGTTTGAGGACCTGCTGTCCCGCGTCGGTCCGAGAATCGCCCGCCTAGACACCAACTACAGGCGCTCAATCCCACCTGCAGAGCGCCTGTCCATCTGCCTGAGGTTAGTAAAAGTCTTTAATACGGTAGTCCTTTATTGATACCTGTGCTAATATATGCTAAACTATCCGTTTATACACTGCTAACATGGATGTGATATGCTAACAGTGGATGCTCTCGGTGTTTACTGCAAGTAAACTGTGGTACGGTGACGACTGTATTTTTAATATTTCTAGTGATACTCGAAAGGTCTCATTAAGTCCCGATTTAATTCGATTTATGCTGTAATCAGTGTTTGCAATGATAGCATGGCTGTGGTGTCTATCAGTGCATGCTCTCTGTGTTTGCTGATATAAAACAGTGGACCACTGTGCGCTAATCTTTGTTGTGATACTCTCCTTTTCTTTTTATTTAGACCTGGTTTAATTCATGTATAGCTGATTTTTTTTTTATATAATCCCCATGAGACTGTTTTAGATATTATCTAATAATTATAGTGTATATTAGAAAATATCTAATAAACACTATGTAATTATAGGGATAATTACATAGTGTATATTAGATATTATCTAATATATTTGAAATTGAAATCTGAAATCACAAAAGTATTTTGGAATTTGAATAATGTATTTTGTAACTGCAGTACACATAATACTAATTTTAAACAATTTTGTCCAGGTTCCTTGCCACCGGGACTCCTTCAGGACCATTATGTTCAGTTTTCGAGTTGGTGTGTCTACCGTGAGCCAGATCATCCCCAGGTAGCGACAGCCATCTGGGACTGTCTAGTGGATGATTTCATGGCTGTGCCTTCACTGGGAGACTGGCAGTCCATTGCAGAGGAATTCCAGGAGCGCTGGCACTTCCCTCTCTGCTGCGGAGCTCTGGATGGGAAGCACGTTCAGACGAAGGCACCCCCCAACTCAGGATCCATGTTCTACAACTACAAGGAACATTCTCCATTGTTCTCCTTGCGGTTGTGGATGCAAGGTATCGCTTCCGAGTTATTGATGTTGGGGGGTACGGGAGGACCAGCGACGGGGGTATTCTGGCCAACTCCACCTTTGGTCAGGCTCTTCGGGCTGGGACTCTCCATCTGCCTCCTGACCAGCCTCTACCTGGTGGAGAACACCGTGGAGCCCAGCCCCATGTGTTTGTGGCTGATGAAGCGTTCCCGCTGCGGCGTGAGCTGATGAGGCCTTTTCCTGGACGCCTCCTCCCTTTAGAGAGAAGGATCTTTAACTATCGCCTTTCCAGGGCCAGGATGATAGTGGAGGGTGCCTTTGGTGTCCTCTCCTCACAGTGGAGGATGTATCGGCGCCCCATGGAGCTCCGTCCTGAAATTGCGGAGAAGTGTGTGAAGGCAACGTGTGTTCTCCACAATTTTCTACGCTGTTTGGACGAGAGAGGGGCACCTGCTGTGAGGAGTGTGGCACCTGCTGTGGTGGAGCCGTTGCATAGCCTGGGCCGTGTGGCAAACAACTCCTCCAGAGAAGCTGTCCTGGTGAGGGAGAAATTCATGGCCCACTTCTCGGCGGAGGGAGCTGTGACTTGGCAGCCAAAGGAGTAGCCTGTTTGAAGTCCGAGTGACTTCCCCACAACGGCTCTTTTAAGAGCCACCCACAAACCTGTAAAGAGTGTTCCTGCCTTTTTAACATTTTCTTAATAAATGGAGCTCTACTCCAAAATAAAATAACCTCTCTTTACTCTCTTAAATAACTTGTCTTCACTATGTTCCTATATACTGTGTGATGCAAAATTTTGGGCAACCTTATTAATAGTCATTATTTTCCTGTATGAATTGCTGTTACAATTGAAAATGTCACTTGCATATATCATATATTAGAGACACACATTGATATACACTAAATTTTCATTTCATTTGTCTTTTTTAAGTTGCCAATTTATGCACCTGCTTGATTTTGTTTAAACAGTTATTCCACACTTTATGTAAATCCAGTGAACTTAATTTCACTTCTCAAATATCACTGTGCGTGTCTTCCATATGATCTAATTAACTGACAACTTTTATTGTAACAACCAACGATTTATAGCGGAAAATAATGACTTTTACCAAGGTTGCCCAAACGTTTGCATCCCACTGTATTAGTATATTTTGTCATTAGTATAATAAGAAATACATTCTACATGTGTCAAGTCGGGTGCGAATATTTGCTGTGTAGTAAAACTGAGACATTAGTTATTAAAAATGTTTATTTGAAAAAATATATAAATTCAATAACAACATTAAACATAAATATATAACATTTAACTATTTACAGAGAGACAGGAACAAAAAGGACCCAGCTTGGAGTGGAAGAGCCTCAGGGAGAATGAGGAGAAAAATAAGAACATTGTTTCTGCCCTGGAGAGCCTGCTGCCTCATCAGTAAACTACTGATCGCTAGGGTCCAATGTTTCCAAATTTAACACAGCTGTGCTGCTTTCAAAAACTAATTTATGCATTTGAAATTTCACGAATTCTCGTGTCTGAGGCGGCAGGCTCTCCAGAGCAGGAGCAAGGCTGAGGAGGAAATACTCCGTTGGAGACGGGCGTGGCCTCTTCAGCGACTCCAGGATGGCCAGCTCCACCGCCGATGGACCATCCTGTGACCCGTCCCTCTGCCGCTTTTGAGCTTTCCTCCTCTGTGGGCCTGTAAAACACAGCACAAAACACAAAGAATTGAGAAGGCTGCTACTAGATTTTCATTTTCACAATTTAAAAAACAGGATATGAACAGATTGGTTGTGAATATTTAGTAAAGGTGATCACCAGGGAATCCAAGTGACTAAAAAGCTATCAGTGCTTGATGTACATACCTGTGGGTGCAGCAGCAGGAGTGGAGGGACCAGGGACTGGGGAGCCAGAAGAAGCAGCAGGGGATGGCTCTGCTGCATAATCAGATGACTCTATTAAGACAATATTAAATGTTAACAGGTTGAAAACAATAGTCATTCAGAAATTATATACAGTGGTCCCTCATTTATTGCAGCACATGAACAATAGCCGCAGTTCTCATAAGTTCATTGTCAAAGTGCAAACCTTTGTCGATTTTTAAACGTAAAAGTATTATTATGCCGCGCTTTTTCTCCGTCTGTGGCGCCACTTTTGTGCGCCTTTTTCCCTCGCAGTGCAGGTGTCTATTTCCGAATGAGGGTCATAGTTATGAGTGTCTTTGTGCTGTTTTTTCTATTGGACGTGATGGTTATCAAAACCAAACATGGTAAATTTGGCGCAGGAGACACGACATGGAGGGTATTTGTCAATCAGGCTGCAGAATGCAATGCGCATTGTTGCAGTGACGGATGAACTGCGGGACCACTGTATACTGTTATTAATAAACAAAATACATTCCTATATGAAAACACGCATAAATTAACTGCCTACATTAATTCATTGTAAACATACCTTCAGACTGAAACTCCCCTGCTGCCTCTCCGGGCTGTCCCTGGTCCTCGGGGGCGAAGTTCTCCACGGCCTGGACCATATTGCCGCTTGTCTCCCGCGGGGTGAGGAAGGGGTCCAGAAACCCCATGACCGCGAAGAACTTCCATCTCCTCCCCGATCCTGCTGCAGACCCACTCCTCTTCTCCTTCTCCGTCCTCTTCTCCTTATTATAGGTGTCCCTGAGGCTCTTCCACTTTTTCCTGCAGATGTCCTCTGAATAAACACATTATCTTGTTAGCGGAAAGGTATTTGTACATCAGTGGGAAAATAGCGGGACAGTAGGCATGCTTGCTAGCTTTTGCGCGGCTTCATCGGGTCAGTCTGAAAATTAAAAATAAGAACAAACGAACTTACCAGGTTGCCCGATCTCCTCACTTATGTGCCTCCAAGCTAGTTCCTTTTTGTTCCTGTCCCGGTAGAAGTAGCAGCTAGCATCGTACAATTCTGGGTGATTAGCCACTGCGCTGATTAGTTTTTCCTCCATAGTGAACGAAGAATGAAGGGCTTTGGTTTGATCTGCCCCTTTGACCTGGTTACAGCGACGTCACCAGGCTCCTGATTGGTTGACGCGGGCGCGATTTGGACGCTGGAGTTCAAATTTTTCCAACTCGGCGGTAGAGGCGAAAGACGCGTATGCACAAAATGCAACACAAAAACTCACGCGCGCGGGTTTTTCCATGAGTCAAACGCGCCAGACGCGCTACACTGACGCGCGTTTCAGGCGTTTTGGCGTTTTTCGCGACGCAAATCTGCTTCAGAATTTTTCGCCGACGCGCAATCGCGTGTCATCAGCCTCTTTCCATTGACTTTACATGTAAACCTGACGCTCTGGCCGCCTCTATCGCGTTCGGTGTGAACGCACCGTTATGGATAACGGCCACTCATGCGATAACCATATCTAGAGATGTTTTTCTATTACGTATGGTCCACCTAGAGATGCTGTGTAATCTATTCTCTGCTATAAAATAAAGAACGGACTGAGGCTCTGCGCGACTTGCTTGTGTCTTGCCACGCAGTAAGCTTCGCCCGTGTACACGAAATAAACTGAGTTTGTGTTTCTTGCTCTCCTTCCAGGTTTTCCTTTGACATAAACACACAAATATCTCTGCTTATTATAAGGCTAAAAGGTTGATATAAACATAACAGTTTATAATATGTCAGCAGCATATAACAGCCCTGCACACCAGCACTGTACTTATATTAGACTTTAATCAACATATAGTTATGATTTCATCACATTAGCTCAACGGGCTCACAAAAATATTCCACTAATGTAACCTTATTGTGTTATTGACATTTTTTTTTTAGATAGATAGATAGATATAATTTTATTTCGAACATGCAAATATAATTGAAATAACAACAGAAAAACAACAACAAAAAACAAAACTTAAAAATCATCAAGTTTTCATGTATATATCTATGTCTACAGAATGCGTGTGCTCGAAAAGGAGTAGGATGAAGTTTACACTTTTCTTGTTCCTACCCCCTTATTTCAAATTTCATTGCTTACAAATCCATATCCAGGATTCAACATTATTTGATCATATATGGTTAACTATGTACAAGTCTAACACACTGAACATACACACATAATAATTTTCAGCACATAAACCAGAACAACAACAAACTACATTTTTACATAAACTAATCACCCTGTCTATAAACACCCGCTTAATCTCTGAGCTTATTTTATATCTATGTGACAAACACCTTAATGAACACTTAAGCTTGGGTTACTCAGGCCTTGATCTATAAAAAAAATGAGGACACAATGAGACAACTCACTCACTGAGAGGAAGATTTCCTATATTCATGCAATTTATTATTTTTGAACAATCGTGTGAATTTTTGTATTGATGTACTTGTCTTGATTTCATCTGTACAGGTGTTCCACACATTAACTCCTCTGACTGTAATGCTGTGATATTTTACATTTGTCCTTACTACTGGCTTGCTGAACATAAGGATTCCTCTCAGGTCAGGAGTATTTGGTCTTATTTGGAACAAGTTCTGAATGTTGTGGGGCAAAGATTTATTTGCTGCTTTGTACATTGTTTGCGCAGTTCTGAGGTCAACCAAATCTTTAAATTTGAGAATATTTAATTTGATAAAAAGTGGATTTGATGGTTCTCTTGAAGTAGCTTTATTTTTTATCCTTATTGCTCTTTTTTGCAGAATGTATATTGGATAAGTGTGTGTCTTATACGTGTTTCCCCACACTTCCACACAGTATGTCATGTACAGCAGTATAATAGAACAATAGAGAGTATATAATGATGTTTGATTTATGAGATCCTTAAGCTTGTAGAGAATTGCCAGAGACTTCGATATTTTGCCTTTGATATGAGTAATGTGGGGAATCCAGGATAGTTTGTGATGTATTATCACACCAAGGAATTTTATTTCAGATACTCTGTCTAATTCAGTGTTATTTATTGTCAGTTTACTGTTAGTAGAATATGTGCGATTCCCAAATATTATGAATTTTGTTTTGCTCAGGTTCAATGTTAATTTATTATGGTCAAACCAGGTCTTCAGATTATTTAATTCATTTTCTAGCTCATTCAGAAGTTGTTCCAAGTTACTTCCACAGCACAGTAAGTTTGTATCATCCGCAAATAATATAATTTTCAAAGACTTTGAAATAGCACATATCTCATTAATATACAATATAAAAAGCAGCGGCCCCAAAACTGATCCTTGGGGAACCCCACACACAACAGGTTTCAGTTCTGACTTCATGGCATTTATTTGGGTAAATTGTTTACGGTTTTTAAGGTAACTGTTAACCCATGATAATGCCACCCCTCTGACCCCATATGTACATAGTTTGTTAAGTAAAAGGCTGTGATCAACTGTATCGAATGCTTTCTTTAAATCTAAAAAAACTCCGACAGCATATTTTTTGTTTTCAATAGCAGTTGTTACTGTATCTATAAACTCCATTAAGGCATGCGTTGTGGTCCTTTTGGGTCTAAATCCATACTGCTGTTCATATAGTACATTGTTTTTTATGATAAAGTCATATAATCTATTGTAAAATATTTTTTCGAACTGCGGTAGTAGAGAGATGGGCCAATAGTTTGTGAGAAGATGTTTATCTCCAGCTTTATATATTGGAACTACCTTTGCAATTTTCATCTTATCAGGAAATAAACTACTTTGTAATGACAGATTACAAATGTAGGTAAATGGTTTCACAATACATCCAAAAATATCTTTAATTAAGTGCATATCAATGCCATCACAGTCAGTTGATTTCTTGGAGTTAAAGGATGTAACTACATCCATAATTTCCTCTTCATCTACTCCCCTCATAAAGATTGAGTTTGCTACATTAATAGTTTTAGTTTTAAGGGGGTGCCCAGTTTTTACAATTTCTTTAGCCAAGCCAGGACCAACATCAAGAAAAAAGTCATTAAAACCATTTGCAATTTGTTTTACATTTTGGATTTGTATATGGCGTGTTTGGATAAATGATGTATCACTGTGGGATGTCCTGCAAACAAACTAACACACTCACTTTGTGTTCTTCAAATACTGAGGAGTTTTTGTTGGGTTACCAGGTTAGCTTGTGTTGGCTTTTTTATATGAGAGAGAAGACAAATATGCTCCAATGAGCCTTTTTCACACTTTCTGATCAAACAGAATTTCAGATGAGTTTTCCACGGCTCCATCTCTCTGGCTCAGAGACAAAGGCTGCCCCACCCAGGCAGGAAACACTTTTACTGCATGTGGTAAAAACTGAATGTTAACGTGATCGCTCAGCAGCAGGAGGAAAGCCTTTAGACCCATGTACGGCTCACGTTTCATCTCCTGCACCTTTCCCACATCTCCCTACATGGACACGTCGCTTCTCACATCACCATGGCAACCGTCTCTGGTCCTCTGGCCAGGCCTGTAGAGTTAGAGAAGGGGGCGTGTCCTAACAGCAGAATTTATATCCCTGTTTTTCTCTGGGAGAGTCAGTCTCAAAGGTTTGGACGTTCTGGTGTCATCACCAGTCCAGGCAGACCATCTTCAGAGAAGACAGCTTCTCTTTGTTTCTGTCTGTTAGTATCTGAGTGTAGCAGTCCAAATCCAAAACTATACTACGATGCACATCTGTGGGCAACAAAACACAAATATGTGACACAAACCACGAGGCAGCTGTGCAATATAAAATAATGGGGCTACATGAGCCTTAAAGTGTTTAGTAAAGCGCTCTGTTGGCCTGGTGCTCATGGCCAGAGTTCAGTAACATCAAGTGTAGCAGAGATTTGTTGCATTTCAGCTGATAATGCTTAGATTGATTCACTCAGTTCAATTTATATACCGATGTTCTCCTGTCTAGTATAAAGATTTGATGTGTGCTGTCAGCTTAGGGGATGAAATCAGCCACGGTAGCTGTGAAACATCTGTTTCCATCTTGTTGAGTTCAGCTGTTTAAATGAACAAAGAGCAGCAGGTCAGCTGATCACAGCCTGTACTGAAGCTCACATTAGAAATTATTGTGAGCTGTGATTCTGTTCTCCATGCGAGCCACTACAAAAAGCTCTGAGGGTTTCCCCAATGTCCAAACCCTTTACCATGTAACAGGAAAGAGTTCTTTTACAATTAAGCTGTCAGTGCTTGTGCCCTATAGAACGGATTCAAGGAAACAACTAGGATTTACATTAGAACAACATTTGGATTCTCATCTAATTATATTATATTATATTATTAATGTTAAGGTTCAGTTTGCATACAGTTACAATAGGTTACAATTGTCCTACAATGAGCTACTTTTTACTTTCAGTACATTTCTTTACGTTTTATTAGAATATTCTACTTAGATAAATAGTGTGTGTACTTTTACCACCTGTGCTGATAGCTCAGCCCTTTTTCTGGTACAAAGGGCATTCAGCCCCAGTATTTACACTCTCCAACATGGATATATGACGAATGTGAAGGAGGAATGGAGAGCTGAGCGTCCAAGTTTGTGCCTGTGGACAAGCCCGACCACCTGACTGGAAATGATTGCCGTAATAGGTTTAGGCTGCTGGTTGATTCCCATGATGCACTGGGAGTTTCTTCTTGACTTACTGTGTGTTAATAGACCTCTGTGCACTGAATCAAACTTGTTATTAATCTCTGGCTCCTGTGATGTTTGTAAATTGTCCATAAAAAGCAGACAAAGCGGTGATTTGCAGTCACTTGCATCCATATTGAAGGTCAAATCCTACAGAGATGACAGATCAAACTCTGAAACTGGAAACATTCCTGTTTTTAAACACATGTTTGAAATTTGATGCCAAGGAGACGTTTGAAATGAGCAGGGAAACTGGTGCAGATGTTGAAGTGTCACAAACAGCTCACAGCCAATGAGCTCTGCTCTTTGTTGCCTCCTTCAGGCGATCGGTGATTGGACAGATGCTTTCAGCTGTGCTCTCAGTGCTAACATTATTTCTGGATGTGTGTTTAAAGTCAGTTGTCTCTGTCATCAGTGAGCTGTAGGCTGCAGCAGAGTATAGATGTATAATATTCATGAGTGTCTGAAATAAACTGAGGACATTTATAGATCCTGAGGCCCATTTAGAGTCTCCTCAACATGAAATCCAGCTTCATGTTTAACTTTCATCAAAGCAGGAAGTGCTGAGCTCTCAGAGCTCTTAAAGAACCAATCATTCCTCAGATTCATGTTTATCATCACATTATCATTAAAGGGCAGGACCATCAAAAGACATTTATCAATAATCTGAACATTTGTTTCACAGCAAAATGAGCAGAATTAAAGAGCTTTTTATACGTTTAAGCTTTTCAGCTGATCATCTGATATTGTCAAATCAAAAGTTCACAGAGTCAAATTTAGTTTGTCAAATCAAAGAAATCCCAAATTTACATCTTAATGAATGAAACCACTTTGATAAAGTCAATCAGCTGTTTTTTACTTTGTACTCTTACTTGTTGTGTTAAAGGCTGTAGCTTCATCTCTCTGACGGACGCCTCGGTTTCCATGCAGGACCACGAGACCAGGCTCCGCCCAGCGACGGCGTGGACGGTGTCTTCACAGTCTGACATGGAGACGTTTTCACAGGCTTCATTCTATTTTTACACATTTTAAAAGTTTTTTTTTTAAGTGAAGAAAAATTTGTTTTTTATAGAAATACAAATAATAAACTTTACTAAACCAACAAGGCAAGTATTTAACATTCGTTTAATAACATTAAATCACTGGCTGGGATTTTCAATAAACACGAAATTAAATGTTATTTTAAAACTATATTTAAAATGGTCTAAAAATTTAAAAATGTGAGATGAAAAAGTGTCAGTGAAATAAACACGTAAATCTAATATTTCATGTTCACAATGTTGGGATTTAGAGATTCTTTTATTGCTGCCATATAATCTGCCTTATGATAAATGCATTAATAACATGTTCTACAGTATTATTTTATCAGTAATATTGTTTACAGGGTTCATATTGCATTGAATATGTTTGTCATCACATTCATTTTATTCACAGGTTGAGTTTATTTTATACACAATGCATAACTGTGCTTGTTTAGAGTTGATGTTCTATCCAAGTGGGTTTTAAGCTTCACTGGTGAGAGTGTCCAGGTGATACATGTTGAGGGAAGATGAGAACATAGCAGGTTAATTGCATGCATGCTTACAATACACATAAATCTAGTAGCAGGCCTGAGCGAAGGCCCAAGTGTCTTCTGCTTCTTATTTGAGACCTGCGCCAATTCAGTCTACTTAGTGATTGAGGACGAGGGTCCATTATTAGCCCTTAGAGGCCCTGAAGCTTGAAGTTATTACCTTAAAAGGAAGGTGTTATCAAAAGAGAAGTTATATGTCTGTTTATAGTTATTAAGATGTACAAGATGTACCCTTGTCTGTAAACAATGACTGGACATAATGTATTTTGACCTGTATTGACGTGTATGTGGGGGGGGTGTGATCCTCTATGCTATAAAACCAGAACTCAGTGTATTTTGTCAGAGCAAATAAGCCATATGCTGACGGTTGTTCTCCGTTGTCAATAAACTCATCGTTTGATTGCACTTTTCTGGGCCTCCGTCGTTTGTTGTCTGGTCTACAGTTGATCGATCTCGCTTCATTTGGTGGAGGATGCGGGCAACTAAAGATCAGCAGTAAGAGGTACAGGTGTTTGTTGTCGGCGGAGGTCGAGGCCAGATCAGGTGATTGAGCGGCAGACGTCACGGTGATCGCTTGACTATTGGGCCCACAAAAGGTAAGGCACAAACCTCTTAAACTGAAATTGTGCTGTAGTGGATTATAATTCTAGAATATGTAGTCAAGTGGTCATCCGTTGATCTCTGTTTTGAGTTTTGTTTGAAACGAAAACCTTTGTTGCAACGAAAGTGAAACTTAAGAGTAGTATTGTGTTCATGGTCGCTCGGAAAAAGCAGTACTGAGCTAAAAGTAACTAGAGATGTTGTTTTAAGGAAATAGAGAGGAATAAAGAGATTATAAGTGTCTAAAAGTCACGGAGCCGGAGGACTCCACCCCGGGAAAGACGTTTCCTGGGTATTAAACTGGGGAAGGGCCCCACTGAGATTTTGTGGCCTCAGATATAGCCCTGGTGATCGCAGAGGATCATTGTTAGGGAGACACTTAATTGTGAGAAAAAGAGTAAAATACCGGACGCAAGAGTCCGAGGAAATTGATATATGATTTAAGAGAAACTCAGGTCAGCCGTAAGCTTGAGGTTTTGCAGTAAAGCCAGCCGAGCAGTAAAGTGAAACTAAGGTCTGTTGTGTTGAAGTAACTCTGAGAATAAATACTGTGAGCTATGAGAGACGATTAAAAGTATTACCTATGCATTTGTGGACCCGCCGTGGTCAGTGAAAATTTGTGGACCACCGTGGGCCAAGAAAAGCTGTGTTTTGTTGATATTCCTGGAGAATTTGCAGACCTGTTGGCGTCTCTTAAAGGCGAGCAGCGGTGTGTATATCCGGGTCGTAGGGACCCACTCATACAGCTGGAAACCGTGACGTAAGAAACTGTCTGAAATGATTTAAGTGCCAGCCGGCTGCAGGCTGTGTGTGAGAGACAGGCTGTAAAAGTCTCTTTTTCCGTTCTTTTTGCTGGGGAAAAGTGCGCAGTTAAAATTTGGGTGCGGTCACTTCCTGTTGGGTCTAAACTCAGACCCCGCTGTATCCAGGACTTATCCCCATGAAAGAAAAACAAGGCAACAGTGTTCGATCGATTACTTGCGCAAGGGAGGCCTCTCATCTGTGTCCAGCACGACAATGACCCCAAATCCGGCCTCCTCTCGCTGCCTTTTATTGAGAGACAGTTCACACAAAACACAGCAAAGCAACGCCCACATGGTTCTAAGGCATTGTATGTATATGTGTGTGAACCTTTATATGTAAGTAGGAATGTGTGTGTGTGTGTGTGTGTGTGTGAGACCTCCTGCTGACCAAAGGGTCGTAAAAGCAGGAAGCTTACAACACAAGAAACAGATCTTTCAGATAGGATGTATCTACAATAAAACCTCCCCCAACACAAAGTGGTTAGAGGTGCTCAGGATCAAAGGAATAGCTTTGATAATACTGCTTGAACTAAGACTGTACAAATTTAAGAAACACAATGGCAACATTCAACAATTAGACCTAACACTTCCCCTTTTAATTTTAACAAAGAATAGATACATTGATTAAATGAGGGGTAGATAAAAAGGCATGCTCATTGTGCCGTTGTTTCATTATAGGTGCTTGGAAATAGACAGTGAGAGGCCCACGGGGATCCCATTAAGGCTGCTGAAGCATTTTCCTGTTTTGTGAGCGTGCCTTTGGTGATTTTGAAATACAGTATCACTGGACAGGGTGATTCTAATATAAGAGTTATTTTAATCCAACAAGAAACAGAGTAATAAATAAAGCTGTGAGCCTCCTCCTGAGTGGAGAGAATTTGCAGAATTTTTGAGTATCTCTTGTTAAAGAAAAGGGAAAAGAGATTCTGTGTACGGCAGACCGTGAAGTTTCTAGATTAAATCAGAGAGAACTAATGTGGCCGAAGGTTGGATCTGATATGAGGTGAACAGAAGACCGGTCTAAAAAAGATTAAGAGGTACGCACAAACCTGTTCAATAAGCAAATTTGTGCAAATTGGCTGAATTCTAAATTATCTGTTCGCTGAGTAGATGATCTTAACTACTGAATTGGCGCAGTAGGGGTAAAACTGAATTCTCGAGAATAAAGTAAAATGTTGAAGTAATGAATGAGTAACTTGGAAGTAATGAGAAGCTTTGAAGCAAGGATAATGAAACTTTGAGAAACAGACAGTACTGAGTTAAAAGGTTATATGGTATTTCATGGTGTGGTCTGAGGAAAAGAAATAAATCGGTTAATGGCTGATATATTTATATGAATTTTGGTGGATCTGCTGAGGTCCAGAAAATAATCAAGGCGGACTGTGTTTGTTCGAACGTTAATAAATGATCCAGGAAGAATTGCCCTGGGTCTGTGTGTGTGTGTGTGTTGTTCAGTGACAACATGCACAGTTTAAAATTGGGCCCTGTTCCTTCCTCTTTTTAGTTTCAAAACACAAAGGCTGTTGGATGAAGAATTACTGTGTGAGGAACGGCTTCACTTTTGACTAGGGAAATAATATGCTTACTTTTGGGTTTATGAAGATCTCGTAACAATCTAGGGGAGATGCCAGGGTAAAAAGAGTGAGCTCGGACGAAGGGGTCCGAGAAAAGAACACCGTGAGTTGAGCAAGGTGTTTTAACTGACTCAGGATTTCAGAGAATCGAGTCAGCTGTGATCTCGAGTTTTAATGGTAAGTTGATTTTAAAGGAAAATCAATGTTTACCATGTTGAAGTAATTCTGATGATATTACTAGATGTGTTGTGATACAAGTAAAGAATAAGTTGTGTAATTGTGAACACACGATTGTGTTGAGATGTATGGATCGGCTGCGGTCCACCTGATAAGTGAATACTGGGTAAACTGAGACAATAAACTGTTTTTAAATCTTCACTGGCTGCAGTGAGATACATGTGCTGAAGATTACTGGACTCGGCGAGGTCCATATGATGAAGTTCTTGGGCAGATAAATGACAGAAACAGTTTCTGAATTTTGAGGAGAATTCTGAAGCACTGAGGTTGAATTTTCTCTGTGCTTGGTGCGCTGTGTGGACTTATATCAGAGTTATAAGTCCAAAGGTTATGACCAGGAGGTCATTCATGGTGTTTAAAGAAGAACAGGAATTAGAAAAGGATATTTAATGTCATATTTTGTGTAAATTGAGGAAAACTCACCACGTGTTCACCTTTTTTCATTTAAAGGGACACGGACATTAACACACACACACACAGTACTTGGGTGTGAGTTACTTCCTCTTTTAATTTTAAACTGTAACACGTGTTCATTTAACTAGAATTTCAGCAGTGGATGAGACAGGATTTAGGTTAGGGCTAGTCAAAGATAAAGATGACTTTTATTAGTCCCACAGCTGGGAAATTTGTTTTGTTAAAGCAAAAGTGCAAAGTTAGGCAGCAGAAATTAGAAAACACTGGAATGCAATAAAATAAAGTAGAATAGAATAAAATAGAATACCAATACTATATACAGCTGAGTAAGAAAATACAAAATACAACTTTGTCAAAGAAAGAATTGCACATATAGCAGTCTTATTGCACGTATGAGGGTTCTGGTAAAGTACTAGTTCTGGTAAAAATAAAAACTTAGGTTTAAAGTTTTATGCCCTGGAGGCCAAGAGTCGTGTGTAGAGAAGAACATGACTTGGAAACGGACATTTAAGGTCACATTTCGTCTAAGATGGGGAGAATTGTCCCATATGTGTTTATTTCTCTTCTTTTTAAGAGGACAGACGCACTGAGTGTTGTCTACTTGCTCTTTCTGATTCTAAGCAAGCATGTTTGATAAAATACTCTTAGGAAAGCGTATTTTGAGTGCTTCTAAGTGTGTGAATGTTGTGAGTACTTGATTTGAATGATTCTGTGTGATTTGTACAAAATAATAAATAAGTAATAATAACTCATAGGAGAGTGCGTGAATAGAGGAGGCCTGAGAGAGTGTGTGTGCGTCAAACAGGAAGTCTGATTATAGCTGGGGAGAGACGTTGCAGCATGAAAACAGAGCAATTAGAGACTGAATGTCTTAAGAAAAAGTAATAAAATATATTAATTACATGTTTTAGAAAAAGAAAGACTGAGAAAATAAATACATGAACTAACAATTACATTAATGAATAGAAAACACACGTACACAAATTGTTACAGGTGAAATGTTGGGAATAATCAAGAAGTGAGATAGCTTAATATACTGATGAAATGAAGAAAGCAGCTTACACTCCTTTGATTTCCAGAGTCAGTGTGTCCCCTCCCCTCATAGCACCCGTGCCCAGTTGGCCCCAGTATCAGGCGAAGCATGGAAGGCTGGACAGCCCATGACGGGTAAGATCCCACCTCGAAACCCTGGGACAACCTAAGGCAAGGCGCAGTCACGATTGCTTGAACCTAGGGTCCCTAAGTGAGCTTGGACTCACTGGAGGAGACGGGACTTCAAGGGTAAAGCCGCTGGGGCAGAGGGGAAACGTCATTAACAATGACGAGTGATGAGCCAAAGAGGGAGACACTCACTGTCTTTCAGGGTGAATTGTTCCCTGAACCTGAAAATCAAGCTCTAACTTCTGGCTGAGGACAAGGAATGTTGTTATTTAAGGAGGAGATCAAATTTGGGAAAGAGAAAACTGACTGTTTAAGTGGAACCTTGTGAGGGAGTCTGAAAAACCACGAAAAGAAACATATACACAATCACACACACAAATAGAAATGCGTTAACCTTAGAATACAAAAGAGCTCATGAACATCAGATAGCAGGTTTAGCATAGGAGTCTGTTTATCATGTTGTCCAACTCGCTCAGTGTGTAGTAAGTTTTCAGGAGAGAAAATTTAGAATTTAGTGTGGATGGTGTGCAAGTTGTGTGGTGTTTAACGAGATTTTCTGTGTTTTGAGCAGGTGAAATTATGTTAAGTTGAACTGAGAGTGTCAGGACCCTGAAGAACTTGTGGCAAAATGTTCTGTGTTTAAGATTGTTGAGGTTGTGTTGTAGTGATGGGTTACTTTTATCGGTTAGATTTGTTTCGTTTTCTTATTTTAATGGAGGGAGTTTTATCAAACATGCACATGTCTAAGGGGGTTCATCATTTTTGTAACAGTGCACTTAGAAAACCTGTCAGGTGATTTTGTTTTGTGTTTGGATGAGCCAATAATCAGCTCTCTTTTTCTCATTTTTGTTCTAAGCAGGCCTGCAAAAGAGTGGATAACAGCGCTGAAAATTCTCGGTGACCTTCTCCAGATTACAATGGGCAGAGGAGCAGGCTAAGTCTCTGTCTAAAAGGATTGCCGCGAGCCAATCCAGTCTAAAAAGCAGAAAGAACTATTTTCTTAAAAACAAAGTAAAACAAATAAATGAGTTGATGTTGCTGAGAGTGAAGACTGAATATTTGCGAGATAGTCTCCACTGTCAGCAATACCTGATGTTAATGCATGTGAGTGAATGTGTGTAAATGGATGGTGACTGGACGGACGAGGCAGACCATAGGTTGGACCGACTGGACACTGAGATAAAGACTGGACTAAGGTTAGACACATGACTGATAACTGTTCTGTTTTAAGTTTTCTTTTTATAACACAGATTGGATCATAAGTGGGGAAAAACTGAGTATGAAATGTGAAGTTCTGGTTAACACACAGGTTTTTGTTTCTACGAAGTTCCAAGGATGCAGGCTGTGGATGGAGCCAAGAAAAGATTTGACATAATGATTAATTTGATTTCATTCCTTAAACACAGGTTTGAAGGGCGGAGCATGAATATTTAATATGATATGACTAACCTTTTCTTTTAATCTCCTAAGCTCGAGTGAAGGATTTTGAGTTTGTAACACATAAGATGTGTCACAAAAGGGGGAGTTACAGGATTTAAGGTTTAATTTGAAATGGGTTTTAGGATCGTTTTATGACGTTTGGGGTTTTTGATAATTTAGATATAGAAATTGTTTTGTGGTTCTTTTTGATCTGTTTCTATGCTTAGATGGTGATGGTTTATATCTTACCCTGGGTGTGTTTAATAAAACTAACAGTGTTGCTCACACACATGAAGGGCATGGAGATTAAGTAAAGTTAATATAGAGGACAGAGCCCCGAACATGATATGGTGAAACAACTTTGAATGATTAAAGGAACCTTAGATGAACACAGTAGATTAGTGAGGTGTAGCAGAGAGGCTTTTTTTGTTTTCTATCCTTTACAGGAGAAGATTTCAGGACCACAGCGACCACAGGGGGGGCGAGAATCCTGGAAGCCTGAGATCAAATGGAACCAACCAGAGAAAGGAGAAAAACAGAGCACAAATACACCTAGTTGTTTATATTACAAAGAAGATCAAAAGCTTGTTAGACATAGGTTATAATGGAAGCATAAAAGGGATGAGAGGAACTTTACATAACATAGAAATCCTGCAACAATTCGTAAATTGCCCAAACACAGTGTTCAGACTGGATATGCGCTACCCGTTAAAGGGGGCGAAGAAATCAGGCCTAAGTTTGAAAAATGAAATGGGTTAACTCGATAGAGGATGTTTCCAAAGGTAGAGAAAATAATGTAGGACCTTTTACCAGGAGAAAGCTAATTGTATCTTTTACACTTTACAGTGTGCACTGAGGGAAGTCAGGAATAGTTTAAATTAGGATTAAAAATTAAACTAGGTGAAAAGGGGTGTAGCAAGTAGATTTAGGGCAGCTCACAGCCTGGCGTGAAACATGAAGGTGCCGTCACACAGCTTAAGTTATTTGTTTGATTTATTTTAAACATTGAAAACATACAACCCGTTGAGGAGACAGATAGGGTTGGGGAATTGAAAGGTTTTGTTTGTTTAGCATAATTTCTTTTGTTATATTTTAGCTTTAACAGGGAACATGCCTCTCTGGAGCTTCTCTCCTGATGCTACCCTGCCAAACACCCTTATCCATAGAGACTATGTCAGCTCCCAAACAGACAGCAACAAACCAAATCTAGCAATAAAACAACTTAAACATCAATAGTAACAAAGCAAGAACAATACAGAATCCACATCTGAACCGAAGATTAAAACAGTGAAATGTGGATTATTAAATATTAGGTCTCTCTCTTCAAAGCCTCTGTTAGCTCACGCCAAGCGGTCGCAGCAGATGGTTGCCCGTACCTGAGCCTGGTTCTGTCGGAGGTTTCTTCCTGTTAAAAGGGAGTTTTTCCTTCCCACTGTTGCCAAAGTGCTTGCTCAATAGGGGGTCACAAGATTGTTGGGTTTTTCTCTGTATCTATGAAGCGCCTGGAGCCAATTTTTGTTGTGATTTGGCGCTATATAAATAAAATTCAATTGAATTGTATTGAAGTAAACTTAATGTGATAAATTAGGAATTAGTTCATTTCTCAAGTGAAAAATGAAAAAGGGGGACTGGTGTTAGGAATAAAAGAAATATTTTTAATGTGTACTCTAATAATGAAGGCTTGTAGAGCAAGGCCACCTTTGACTTACAAACAAGAGCTCAGCCAGACTGAAAAACAGGAAGTTTTAGTGCACAAGGCATATTAATAGATATAGACACAAAAAAGAGGAACTCCCCATACAAACAATGTTCAAGACTGTGTGACGTGTAAAGTACCGAAATAATACCATATAAGTCACAGCTGATGATTCTAATGTTAGAGAGCTCTTGCAACTGGCGTCTGAGCTGTGCAGAGGTCTCTCACCCCCGGAAGATGATTGAATAAAGAAAGACAGGTACTTATGTAGGTCAGCATAAGATTGAGTCCAACAGAAGCAAGGCACCCTATATGCGCACAGCATGCAGCAGGGGTTGCCAAAATAATATAGAAAACAGCACATGTAGTGAGAGAACACCCACCAAAAAGTTCTGACTACACATAGTGTGGTGGCATATGTGAACTCGCAGGCGTTCACGATGACATCATTAGCACAACAGAGACTGAGTAAAGTTTTAGATGCTCCAAATCTGACATTTACACATGAAGGAATCAATCAGGAGAACCTCATGATTGTACTAAGAAAGCAGAAGTTGAAGGGAAAGTTAGGGAAGATTTACAAGCAGAACCTATCCCTGGAGCTGAGGATTGGTTCATAGATGGCTGCTGTCATCGTGATGAAGAAGGATCGAAAGCAGGCTATGCTATAGTCTGCAAACAAGGAACTGAATTTGAGCCCACGAGGAACTCCAGAAGTGGAAGGAACCACGCTGGAGGGTCCTTACGAGGTCGTTGCCAGAACAACTACAGCAGTTCAACTGAAAGGGAAAGGCGATACCTGGTATCATTGGTCGCAGTGTGCGCCAGCACATGAGAGGTTGGTAGAGGAAAACTCCTCTACACCAAACACAGGTGTCAACGATAACGAGCAGAGGCAAAATAAATCCTCTCACCTGTGCAACGGGCCAACCAGTAGTCTACCTGGGAGGCCGAAGAAAGAAGAGGAGCAGCGCAGAAGGTCGCCACGCCAGCAGAAAGGAGCGGTGACAAGTTGAGGACTCCACAAAAGCAGGGGAGTTTCATTCCAGGATATAAAGTTTATATAACATGATGCAAACACACGAATCAGAGACACATAATGAGAAAACTGATTAGAATGTTCCTTACAACTCCATGTTTATTGTATGCAATGATATTAACTATGGCTGTGTTGTTTATTGTCTATATTTTGCAGGGCACTCTGGACCACTTGTCTGAACACGGAGGCCAGTCCAGCCCAGCACTTCCTGAGACTGTAGTTGCTAAAACGGGATCGGTAAAAAACACAAAAGCGCGAGGTGTCAGGTAAAGGTGATGAGTGTCTCAGCATGAATAATGGCATAGAGTTGAATTATGGTAAAGGGTCTACCCACTCATTCACATTTGATTTGTGTGACGTTATTAAGTGTACAGGAGCTAGTAGTAGCTGGAGAGCGTATGATGTATGGGTCTGCAATCACCCCATGATATGCTTAGGGCAAATTTAGTTGATGCAAAGTCTAAGCCGCTCGCAGAAAGCTTAATCACCATTCTGACTGATCAGATGGTAACTTCGAGAACAGTAGCTCAAAAGGAACAGGAACCAAAAGAGAGATTACTTCTGACGACAGATTACTCTAGACTGAAGCCTAAGGATTTGATAAAGCGTGCCACCGGTTTCAAGGACAGTAACCTCTGGCTTGATTGGGTGGCTCAAAATGCTAGAGAACAACATGTATTAAAGGCTATTCCACAACACAACACACGTACCTTAGCCGCCAGAGGTAGGAGACATATTTTGGCCAAAAGAGGGACCCAGGGTACACATGCATATGACCCTAGGTTAAACTCTCCAACCTAGACTCTATTGGAGTGCCCAGGAGAGTTCCAGATGAGTACAAGCTGGTAAATCTGATAGTGGTAGAATTTGAAAGTATATTTCTTTGGGTGACACCTAATAAGAATGTTGATCGCATTAACTATGTTCATTGCAATCTGCTGAGACTCTCTAACCAAACCAGGGATGCCATGATGGGGTTCGCAGAACAATTGGGTCCGAGTTCACTGACGGGAGAGCAAAATCGAATTGTCTAAAACCATGCATGAGCACTCAGGTATCGAAAATCTGCTGGCGTCCTGGATGACATCTGTGTTTGGACAATGGAAAGGTGTGGCTATGTCAGTGATGTTTTCTTTGACTGTACTTTTGGGAATACTGGTCATCGCTAGTTGTTGTATCATTCCTTGTGTCAGAGGATTGTTGGTAAAAGTAATGGCGAGGGTTCCTAACCCTGGCTGGGTTGAGGGCATCTACCAGATGAACTTAGAACCCATAGAGTGGGCCAGGGAGTGATACAACATGAAGTGTGGTGACATTCCTTGTTGGAATGTCAAAAGAGGGAATGTTGGGATTTAGAGATTCTTTTATTGCTGCCATATAATCTGCCTTATGATAAATGCATTAATAACATGTTCTACAGTATTATTTTATCAGTAATATTGTTTACAGGGTTCATATTGCATTGAATATGTTTGTCATCACATTCATTTTATTCACAGGTTGAGTTTATTTTATACACAATGCATAACTGTGCTTGTTTAGAGTTGATGTTCTATCCAAGAGGGTTTTACATGTCGAGGGAAGATGAGAACATAGCAGGTTAATTGCATGCATGCTTACAATACACATAAATCTAGTAGCAGGCCTGAGCGAAGGCCCAAGTGTCTTCTGCTTCTTATTTGAGACCTGCGCCAATTTAGTCTACTTAGTGATTGAGGACGAGGGTCCATTATTAGCCCTTAGAGGCCCTGAAGCTTGAAGTTATTACCTTAAAAGGAAGGTGTTATCAAAGAGAGAAGTTATATGTCTGTTTATAGTTATTAGAGATGTACAAGATGTACCCTTGTCTGTAAACAATGACTGGACATAATGTATTTTTGACCTGTATTGACGTGTATGTGGGGGTGTGATCCTCTATGCTATAAAACCAGAACTCAGTGTATTTTTGTCAGAGCAAATAAGCCATATGCTGATGGTTGTTCTCCGTTGTCAATAAACTCATCGTTTGATTGCACTTTTCTGGGCCTCCGTCGTTTGTTGTCTGGTCTACAGTTGATCGATCTCGCTTCAACAGGTGGAAGGAACCAAGTCCTCAGCTGAAACACTCGTTTTTGTCCACAGACAGGAAACACAGCAGGAAACAAAGAAGCTCATGGATAACACACTTCCTGTCAGTCACAATGAGGCTGGAGCCAAACACAGAAAGGTGTTTTTGTCCAGATGAGCCCAGAGAAGAAACACGAGTGTTCACAGACATCAGAAGCTCAGAGAGGTGAAACATGAGGTTGGAGTCCTCGTCAGCATCCAGAAGAGCTGCTGTGAAACCCTGAGTACTCATGACAGACTCTGATGGTGTGACAGGTTGAAGGACTACTGTTGAAGGTCTACTTCATATAAAACTGTTCACTTAATACTAATTCATATCAGTTGATATAAGGACAAAAATAATGTAAATATGGTAAGAAAATGGTTAAGAGTTTATTATTTTTCATGTTATATTAATGGCTTTCATGTTACTTAAGAGAACTGCAATCTATACATCAGTGATCGGCTAGTAAGCCTTTTCTGGGATTGATTAGTAGTGTCTCTATTCTCCACTAGGGGGCTTTCGCGCGTTCTCCTCACTGCAATAAACTACTGCATGAGAGACGCAAGTAATAATCACTCTCGTGATTCTTTTCCCCCTGTTTTCAGGTAAAAGTGTTTAAAAGTTGATATATTTCCAATTTGTACACTGTTAAGATATTTAAGAGGTAATCCTTCATTGTTTTGTAAGCTTTAGAAGCATTATATTACAGTTTTGTGCACATATACGTGGCGGCTTTGAGCCTCGATTTTGTACTGTGTAATGGCCAGTAAGATAACGGCAGGAGCTAAAAACGCCGCCATTGTCAGCCATTTTGTCAGGAAATCTGCTCAAGTATATGTATAGTAAGCACTTTAGTATTTCGGTTTATTATTTAGTGTTTTCTTCCACCATATGACATTAAGCAGTACAGAATGTGAAATGTTTCTGTTCATTTTGACTGCAATAAACTACTGCATGAGAGACGCAAGTAATAATCACTCTCGTGATTTTTTTCCCCCTGTTGTCAGGGGTGTAACATTTGGAGGCACCGCTGGGATTGCTGCTTAGATGTCCGGTGTCCACAATCTGCACATCGTAGTCCAAGCCAGCTAAATCCCCCCCTACAACCCAGGCAGACTGCAGTGAGGAAAGTGTTGCTGTCGAGGCGAGCTGGTAGCTGTGTTTTAGCGCATGTTTCCTGAGGCCAGCCAGAGATCATCAGGGGCTACAAAAACGACTCAGCTCAGCGTCACCTGTACATGCAAAATTCTTCCTGCCTACTGCCACACTGTCTTCGGTGGAAGAGCTGCGAGAAGAGGTTGTGCGTGAAATGCACACTCTGTCCAAAGATCAACTAGTGTCAATCTGCGAGTTCCTTGGCATTGCAGAGAAAATAGATGTTAGCGGAAAAACACGACTGTCCCTGCTAACACACATCCAAATACACATTGAAAGAGAAGGTATAACAGTACTTGAGGATGAAGGAATGTCAGAACTGTTGTTGCTTAATGATAAGATTGCTGAAGTAATGAAAGAGACAATTGTTGAGACTGAACCAAATGCAAATGAAGGGGGTTATTCAGGGCACCGAGAGCAACCAAACACTGCAACCTCACTGGTAACAGAGACAGCTAATGCAGATAACACAGCGGTTAGTTCTCACTCCCAAGCTAATCGCCCTGTCCCTAACTCATCTGTGTCAAGTGCCCCCCAACGACCAAGCCCTTACTGGCAGAAAGATTTCAAAATATCAGGCCAGATCGGTGAACCAGGTCAAAAAGATAAACTGACATTTTCCAGTCTTGCTCACCAGATCGAAAATGGACTGAGCAGAGGCTACTCAGAGCTTGAAAATGTAGATGCTGTCATCAGAGCTATCTTACCAGGTCTACAACTGCGCAGCTATTTGGAGGGAAAAGCTCAACTCACCCTTCCGACTCTACGCCGCATCCTGCGCTCCCATTTCCAGGAGAAGAGCGCCACCGAACTCTATAAACAACTTGCCTCTGAGGTACAGACCCCAAAAGAGACTGCTCAAAGCTTCCTGATGAGAGTTTTAGATCTAAAGCAGAAAGTCTTATTTGCTTCCCAAGAATCAGAGTCAGGACTCAAATATGACCCAGCTTTAGTCCAGCGTATGTGTTTGCACACCATACTCACGCGCTTCCAGAGTGACAGTGTCAGGATAGATATGCAGCCACTCCTGTTAGACTCTAAGACACCTGATGAACTCCTGTTAGAGAGGTTAAATATGGCTTGTGCCAATGAGGCAGAAAAGAAAAACAAGAAAAGATGTCTAGCATCACAGACGGCTACAAGTGTGAGTGCAGTGCAGTCAGATGATGTGTCACCTGCTAAGAACCCTGTGAAAGAAGTTAAAGCTAAGATACCACCCGAGCTTTTAACTGAGTTAGCGGAGCTTAAGACAGGTGTAGCCTCCCTGAAAGGTCTCAGTGCAGAGATAGCTCAGATTAAAGAGACTCTACAGCAGCCTGTGCCTGGTCCTCAGTCATATGCCCCACCACCAGTTATGCAGTATGATAGAGACCAGCAGCAACAGCTGTATTATAGCTTCCAGGGCCCCCGTCAAAGACCACCACCCCCTCAGTATCCTGTACAGCACTACACAGGTAGTCCAGCCCGCCGTGGGAGGAGGTGCCACATTTGCCAGCAGAATGGAGTCAACGAACGCTGCACACACTGCTACCTCTGTGGGAGTAGAGAACACTTTCAGGCTGGATGTAGCATGTAAAAACACACTTTATTGTTCAAAAGCATGCCAGAAACAACACTGGAGACAACATAAGAGACAATGCACTGGCTTAAAGACTAACAAAGACAATGAGACTGTTCAGGTACCACTGCCGCCAGCTCATGTAAACATCCGGCAATGTCTGGTTGAGTGTCTCCTGGACGGCCACAGGCTTCAAGCTCTATGGGACTCAGGCTCACAGGTATCAATCATCGATGAGAAATGGAAAGAGAACTATTTGCCACACACAGAGCTGAGAGATGTAGCCGATATTATGGACACATCTGAACTCACCCTGACTGCAGCAAATGGGACCAACATGCCATATCTTGGGTGGGTTGAGACAACCTTCCAACTTGTTTCCGGAACTGAACGAACGGAAAAATTGACCATCCCCATGTTGGTAATGAGAGGTTTTCAGCTCACATGCCCTATTATAGGTTACAATGTCATTGAATACATTGTGAATAAGACTGACCAAGCTAAACTGTACAGCACAGTGAGGAAAGCATTTCCCAGCCTCAAAAGACACAAAGTGAAAGCTTTTATACAGGCTGTTAGTGCAGATACAGTTGATGAGTACAAAGTGATGACAAAGAAAGACTGCATTACTGTACCTAAACAAAGCCACGTGCATGTTGAGGGTCGTATAGCAGCAGGGCCATTTAAACAGGACATGGTCATGATATTTGAGCCAGACTTAAACCCTCAGTGGCCAGACAATCTTGAGTTTTTTGACACTTTGGTTAAAGTTAAGAAGGGTAATTTACCAGTCATAACACTAGGTGTCTCTAACCCCACTGACCATGAAATTGTCATTCCAGGCCGTACGTTAGTTGGCTCGGTTCAGACTATTACAGCTGTTTTACCTGCCCAGATGTTTGAAAAAGCCACATCTGTAGCTACTGTTAACCAGACAAACACACAAGCCCAGTGTAGCTCTAGTGAAGAGTGGGACCCACCTGTAGATCTTAGCCACCTGGGTGAAGAGCAGAGAGTATTAGCGAAACAGATGCTCAGAGAGGAATGCCATTCTTTCTCTAAAACAGACAATGATATAGGCTGTATTGAAAAACTGAAAATGACTTTCTCACTCAAAGACAACGAACCAGTCAAACGCACATACCTGTCTGTGCCACGGCCGCTCTACCAAGAGATGAAAAGTTACCTGCATGATTTAATAGCACAAGGCTGGGTCAGAAAGTCAGACTCGTCATACTCCTCACCAGTCGTTTGTGTTAGAAAAAAAGATGGTACTTTAAGACTGTGCATAGACTACAGAGACCTGAATCGGAAAACCCATCCTGACCGCCAGCCCATCCCACGCGTCCAGGACATTATGGACAGTTTGGGTGGAAACTCCTGGTTTTCGCTTTTAGATCAGGGGAAAGCATACCACCAGGGGTTCATGTCAGAAGAAAGTCATCCACTCACTGCTTTTGTGACCCCCTGGGGATTATATGAGTGGATTCGCATCCCCTTTGGACTCATGAATGCCCCTGCAGCATTTCAGCGCTGTATGGAGGAGTGCCTGGATGGGCTGCGCGACAACAACTGCATCCCCTATCTGGATGACACATTAGTTTACAGCAAGACGTTCAAAGATCACTTGGAGGACGTGAGAAAAGTGCTCCAGAGATTGAGAGGTTTTGGCATAAAGCTTAAGCCAAGTAAGTGTGACATGTTTAAGTCTGAGGTGCGCTATTTGGGCAGAATAGTGTCTGCAGAGGGCAGTAAAGTGGATCCTGCAGACTTTGAAGCAGTCAAAGCACTCAAAGGTATAAAACCACAAAATGTTGGTCAGCTCAGAAAAATGTTAGGCCTTCTCTCTACTACAGACAATACATAAAAGACTTCTCCAGAAAAGCAGGTTGTTTGTATGAACTGTTAAAAGCTGACAAAACCACAGAGGACTCAGACACCACAAAAGGGCCAAAGGCAAGACCAAAGAGAGCCAGTCAAGTTGTGCCCTCCTCAATACAAATCGTGTGGACTGACCAGCATCAAAGTGCACTTGAGGAACTAATAGACTGTTTGCTCCACCCACCAGTGCTGGGATTCCCAGATTTCAGACAGCCGTTCATCGTACACACAGACGCCTCACACAAGGGGTTAGGTGCCGTGTTGTACCAGAGACAAGATGGTAAGCTGCGAGTTATTGCTTATGGCTCCCGTACTCTAACAGCAGCTGAAAAAAACTACCACTTCCATGCAGGAAAACTAGAATTTTTAGCATTGAAGTGGGCTATCACTGACAAATTCAGAGACTATTTGTACTATGCCCCAACATTTACTGTCTATAGCGATAACAACCCGCTAACATACATTTTGTCAACAGCCAAACTGAATGCCACCACATCAAGATGGGTCGCAGAGCTCGCTGATTTTCACTTTACCATTAAGTACAAACCAGGAAAGGAAAACAGTGATGCAGATGCTTTATCAAGAATGCCACTTGATGTAGAAACCTTAATGAGAGACTTCTCTGAGGAAGTGCCACCGGACACTATCGCAGCTGCTATCCAGGCCATTGAGGTACAGAAAGACACACCTGCCACATGGACACTCTCAGCTGCAGCAATGTCAGTCACAGCAGAAGGTGAGCCAGCAGAAGCAACATTCACACCCATACCAAAAGAACAGCTTAATGAAGCGCAAAAGTCTGATCCTGTTATAAGCCCTGTATTAAAGAGTAAACAGACAGATTCAAAACCACTGCCCAAAGAGCTAAGAACATTTGACCCTAAGACAAAATGCTTGTTCAGAGAGTGGGGCAAGTTAACGCTAGATAACAATGGCATCTTGTACAGACTCACTTCTGCCCGGAAACAGCTAGTCCTGCCAGATCAGTTCAAAAAGACTGTACTCGAAGAGCTGCACAATAATATGGGCCATCAAGGTGTTGATCGCACAGTGTCTTTGATACGTGAATGCTTCTTTTGGCCACACATGCAGGCAGACATCGAACATTATGTGACCAACGTTTGTTCCTGTGTAAAGCAGAAAAAGCCCAGCCATGAAACAAGAGCTCCTTTAACAAACATTGTAACTACGCAGCCCTTTGAGCTGGTGTGTATAGACTTTCTCCATCTTGAAAAATGCAAAGGTGATTATGAATATATCCTAGTGATAACTGACCACTTCACACGTTTTGCGCAAGCCTATGCCACCACCTCAAAGTCAGGCAAAACTGCTGCAAACCTGATATTCAATGACTATGCCCTAAAGTTTGGCTTCCCCTGTCGCATTCACCATGACCAAGGACGTGAATTTGAAAATCAGCTATTCAGTCAGCTCAAGAGACTGTGTGGCATGGCCGGTTCTAGGACAACACCCTATCACCCAATGGGGAACGGTCAAGTTGAACGTATGAACAGGACATTGTTGCAAATGCTTAGAACGCTAACTGAAACACAAAAGTCAAACTGGAAGGAATCTATCAACAAGTTAATGTATGCATATAACTGCACACGTTGTGAAGTCAGTGGCTACTCCCCATTTTACCTACTGTTTGGACGGTCACCCAGGCTACCAGTAGATATGCTCTTTGGACTGTACTCAGAAACAGATTTTAGTGACCACAGAGACTATGTTGAAAAATGGAGAAAGGGCATGGAATAAGCATACTCTATAGCAAATGAGACTGCAAAGAAAGCTGCTGACAAGAGCAAAAGACATTACGACACAAAAGTAAGGAGTTCTGTGTTACAACCTGGCTCCCAGGCATCAGAACAAGAACTTCTCAGCCCACAGCTTCAGCCCCTGCTCTTGCACCAACACCAGAGCCTCTTGCTGGAGACCATCTGGAGGCGCCTGACCCAGCTGTCGTGGAGACAACTTGTGAGGAGGCAGAGCCCACTGCAGGTGACATACCTGCTCCTCCCCCACCTGTTGTTCTCGAGAGACTTGAGGAAGAGTCACCTCAGCGGCCACAGCGAGAGAGACACCCGCCGAGACGGATGACGTATGACCAACTGGGCACCCCATCCTGCTACAGTGTCAGCCAGCACCGCAATTGCTTCCTGTGTACCCGGGTCTGGTCCCATGGTTTCCAGCTGTGCAGTCATACTGCACCCAGCCCATTGGTTTGTATGGACTTCAGCAAATGTAAGTTGACACTTTTTAACGGGTGACTTGAAAACTGTACTTACAGACTGTCATCAAGAAAAAGACATTAACTTTTCCCCATCTGTGGATTATAACCATAGACAATAGACTTTGTGAAGACTCTCATATGGACTGGTTATAGACTTTGTCTTCAGTCACCGGTGATGGACTGTCGTGAGGCAGGTGTTAAACCCACAGAATTGAGGACATTGGTTCACTCTACTGTTGATGTCCTCACTACAAGAGAATATAGACTGAAAAGCAATTTGTTGGTATAATGTCGGGACGACATTTTTTGAGTGGGGGAGAGTGTGACAGGTTGAAGGACTACTGTTGAAGGACTACTGCATATAAAACTTAAGAGAACTGCAATCTATACATCAGTGATCGGCTAGTATGCCTGTTCTGGGATCGATTAGCAGTGTCTCTATTCTCCACCAGGGGGCTTTCGCGCGTTCTCCTCACTGCAATAAACTACTGCATGAGAGACGCAAGTCATAATCACTCTCGTGATTCTTTTCCCCCTATTTTCAGGTAAAAGTGTTTAAAAGTTGATATATTTCCAATTTGTACACTGTTAAGATATTTAAGAGGTAACCCTTCATTGTTTTGTAAGCTTTAGAAGCATTGTATTACAGTTTTGTGCACATATACGTGGCGGTTTTGAGCCTCAGTTTTGTACTGTGTAATGGCCAGTAAGATAACGGCAGGAGCTAAAAACGCCGCTATTGTCAGCGATTTTGTCAGGAATGACCTGTTCTGGCATATATAGTAAGCACTTAAGTATTTTGGTTTATTTTTTAGTGTTTCTCTTCCACCATGTGACATTAAGCAGTACAGAATGTCAAACGTTTCTGTTCATTTTGACTGCAATAAACGACTGCATGAGAGACGCAAGTCATAATCACTCTCGTCATTCTTTTCCCCCTGTTTTCAGGGGTGTAACAGATAAGCATGTGGAGGAGGAGCAACAAGTGCAACATGACGCTGGAACATCACCATTGCATTATACAGTTTCCTCTCTAAGTGGATAATGCTGTGAACAGGAACCGCTGTGGAACCAGGGTCGTCTCTGAATGAATGCAGGTCAATGTGTTGCTGGTGGAGGTGATGAGTCACAGTGTCCATCTCACGTTGGAGTCAGAGCTTTTCTTCAGCTGCTCTGGTCTTCAAATGTAAGGCATCGGCGGCTCTCCTTTTCAGCTTCGTTGGAATATCACCTTCTTCTCTGGTGAAGAAGGTGTTTCTGACAAATATTCATGAAACAAACCTGACAAAACACAAACAGCAGCAGTAACAGTAAATTGTGCTTATTAACTCACTGAAAACCCACATTTGAACTCTACCAACTGGTTCATCAAGGCATGAGTACAAGGGCAAGGAGACGTCACAGACATGTTGAAATTGCCCTTGTGATGTGAAGACGGTGGACTGTGGTGGCCACTGCAGACTGTTGGACTCTGTTACAATCTTCTTCAGTCTCTGTTACAGCCGTGGATTTGCTTGGACAGCCTTATAGTGACTCCCTGTCCAACTGGAACAAAACATTTACATTAAAAAAGACATTTACAGAAAATACAAACACCAACAACACATGTCAACATCACATCATATTTATTATATTATATATTATTGTCATTTATTCATATTTATTTTTCAATGTAGATGACGACTAAGTGCAGCTTGAATCATTGCATTTACACCAAGCACTGTAGATATATTTGAAGATGTTACGGGTTCGAAATTGAGGACGAGAGTAAAACAATGATGGTCCAGAAGAGGTCAATCAAACAATTGATTTTAATGAATGCACGCAGCGTGGAGAGGTGCAAACTGCAGAACAGTTGTACATCTCTGCCCAAAATACACTCTAGATTGCTTTTATAACATCAGGGTATTGTAACGCCCCTTCTTGCGTTTACAAGCACATAATTTGCATGTACAGAACATTCATGTATTTTAAGAATTAAATGCAACATAGAGGTTCCTCCTTGTGGCATACTCTTCCGAATATGGTGATGACCTAAGGCCTTTGAGGTCACCATGGACTGGACATCCTTCCGTCACCTGTAACTAAGCAAACTCAAATGCAACAAGAAGCTGAATACATTCAGGCCTTTGCTCAGCTACTATTTTACTATACCAATATACTCAGCATATGAGTTATGATTATAGATTTAACTCAACGATTTAAGTGGTTGTAACTGCACCTGTAATAAACATGTTAATATTAGATTATGATAACCCCTGTAATACAAATTATAACATAATGCCAACAACTTCAATAAATGCTTGGATGAAATGATAATTAATGCAATGATAAGATGATGGTTATGTAAAATAATCCCTGTAATTCCACAATTCCCTCTTTTGACATTCCAATCAGGAATGTCACCACACTTCGTGCTGCATCACTCCCTGCTCGGCTCTATGGGTTCTAAGTTCATCCTATAGATGCCCTCAACCCAGCCAGGGTTCACATTACCTTTACCAACAGTCCTCTTACACAAGGAATGATACAACAACCAGCGATGACCAACATTCCCAAAAATACAGCCAATGAACATATCACTGACATAGCCACACCTTTCCATTGTCCAAACACAGATGTCATCCAGGACGCCAGCGGATTTTCGATACCTGAGTGCTCATGCATGGTTTTAGATAATTCGATTTTGCTCTCCCGTCAGTGAACTCGGACCTAATTGTTCTGCGAACCCCATCATGGCGTCCCTGGTTTGGTTAGAGAGTCTCAGCAGGTTGTAATGAACATAATGCGGCCAACATTTTTCTTAGGCGTTACCCAAAGAAATATACTCTCCAATCCTGCAACTACCTGACTTACCAGCTTGCACTCATTAGGAACTCCCCTGGGCACTCCTATGGAGTCTATCCAGGTCGGCGAGTTCAAACGAGGATCATATGCATGGGTACCCTGGGTCCCTCTTTTGGCCAAAATGTATCTCTTACGTATGGCAGCTAAAGTTCACGTGTTATGTTGTGGAATAGTCTTTACCTGGTTTCTAATCAGCATGAGTGGAGCTCCCAGTCGCTCTGTAGACAAACGTGGCCTGGCTGAAGCACAGGCAACACAGTCAGATACATGTTGTTCTCTAGCATTTTGAGCCACCCAATCAAGCCAGAGGTTACTGTCCTTGAAACCAGTGACACGCTCGATTAAATCCTTAAGCTCCAGTCTAGAGTAATCTGTGGTCAGAAATACTCTCCCTTTTGGTTCCTGTTGCTTTTGAGCTACTGCTCTCAAAGTTAGCATCTGATCAGTCAGAATGGTGATAGAACTTTCTGCGAGCGGCTTAGACTTTGGATCAACTAAATTTACCTAAGCATACCATGGGGTGATTGCAGACCTGTACATCATACGCTCTCCAACTACTATTAGCTCCTGTACACTTAATGACGTTACACAAATCAAACGTGAATGAGCTGGTAGACCCTTTACCATAATTCAACTCTATGCCATTATTCATGCTGAGACACTCATCACCTTTACCTGACACCTCGCGCTTTTGTCTTTTTTTACCGATCCTGTTTTAGCAACTACAGTCTCAGGAAGTGCTGGGCTGGACTGGCCTCCGTGTTCAGACAAGTGGTTCGGAGTGCCCTGCAAAATATAGACAATAAACAACACAGCCATAGTTAATATCATTGCATACAATAAACATGTAGTTGTAAGGAACATTTTAATAAGTTTCTTCTCATTACGTGTCTCTGATTCACGTGTTTGCATCATGTTATATAAACTTTGTATCCTGGAAAGAAACTCCCCTGCTTTTGTGGAGTCCTCAATTTGTCACCGCTCCTTTCTGTTGGCGACCTTCTCAACTGCTGCTCTTCTCTCTTCGGCCCCCTGACTCGGCAAATCAGACAATAACCTCCTGTCCTCTAGGTGGTCTAATAATAAACACCAGCCCCCACTTGAAAACACTTCATGCTTAAATGATCTCCGCTCCTCTTCTGGGTCTCTCTCTAGTGGAAATCTTCTCCTATAAGGGATAAAAACAAACAGCCTCTCTCTGCTACACCTTACTAACCTACTGTGTTCATCTAAGGTTCCTGTCATTATTCAAAGTTGGTTCACAATATCATATCAGGCAAAATCACAAACCCTACTGCCACGTCTACTTTGTTAAGCTCTTCAGCTAGACTCTGTACCGGTTTACCAATCTGTGTGTACATGTCTCTACACTTTTAATGTCTAAATGCACATCTGGATGTATGTGCACTTGTATGTCTATCTGCATCTATGAGTCAATGATTTGTCAGATATAAGGCGTTAATGTGAGAAATGTTTCCTGACTATTAACTCCTGATACTCAAGGAACTTTCCTGTTTGCCGAACTTCCTAGGTTTGGCCTTTTACACTTTTACTAAAGAAATTTTAACAGAGCCCAAAGACATTTTTATTTTGCTCCTGCGCTTGACAGGTTAAGCGAAGTTATTTTTTGTTTTGTTTTGAAATTTTTCCCTTCTGTGTGTGTGTGTGTACATAAGTAAGAATATGATAATCAACATAAGATCCCTGGTTTGCAAATGATTTTCTGCCCCCGCTGCAGGGCAACATCATGTGGTGGTGAGTCTATGTTGGCTAGTTTAATGCAGATATATAACAGTTGCTTGATTGCATGGACCACGGAGAGTTGCACAGTTTTAATGTATTTGGAAAGTTCAATACACAGTTTAAACATAGGTTACTCACATTTCTAGCCTGATTGTTTCCCAATAAAAGTGAAATCAAACATTGCATTTGATTTCACTTATATATTATCATGTTCTGGGCTCTATCCATTATATTAACTTTATTTAATCTCCATACTCTTTATGTGTGTGAGCAACGCTTTTAGTCTTATTAAACACAACCCAAGTAAAATACACACCATCCCCATGTCAGCCTAAATCTCCGCTAAAAAGCACACTTCAAAGTTTTCTATCTGGATTTATGCCTCCTTTGGCTTCAAGCATATACATAACATGCAAAGGTTACTGTTAATGCCCGTTAGACAAGTTTCCATTATCTACAACATTTTGTTTCACCCGGCTCACCCTTACACATTTCCTGTTCACTTATTGCATATTTATCTTTAACACCTTTTACCTCAGGAGTTGCTAAGCAGAAACAAAGCAACCTGTGGTCCACCTTTACCCTGTAAAACAAACCCCTGTCATGATTGTGTCTGTAAGCATGTTTTGCATTCATTCATTACACTCCACGCCATTCCTACAAGTTAGGAGCTGTAAAGTTGAAAGCTGCATCAAGTCCAGGCCTTTGGCCTGGCCTATATTTAAATCATGTGTGTTTGTAAGCGTGCATGCAATTCACCTGCTATGTTCTCATCTTCCCTCAACATGTATCACCTGGACACTCTCACCAGTGAAGCTTAAAACCTGTTTGGATGGAACATCAACTCTAAACAAGCACAGTTATGCATTGTGTATAAAATGAACTCAACCTGTAAATAGAGACATCACTGTTATGACCAACATTGACCTCTGCACAGCTCAGACGCCAGTTGCAAGAGCTCTCTAACATTAGAATCATCAACTGTGACTTATATAGTGTTATTTCGGTACTTTATACTTCACACATTTTTGAACGTTGTTTATATGGGGAGTTCCTCTTTTTGTGTCTATATTTATTAATATGCCTTGTGCACTAAAGCTTCCTGTTTTTCAGTCTGGCTGAGCACTTGTTTGTGAGTATAAACTGGCCTCTACAAGCCTTCATTAGCAGATACACATTACAAATACTTCATATATACAGAGAAAAACCCAATAATCCACATTTCACTATTTTGTTCTTTGGTTCAGATTTGGATTCTGTATTGTTCTTTATTTGTTATTATTTTGTCATAAAATAAATCAACCAAATAACTTAAGCTGTGTGACAGCACCTTGCGTTTACGCCAGGCTGTAAACTGCCCTGAAGCTACACCCCCTTTTACCCCATTTACTTTCTCAATCTTAGTTTAAACTATTCCTGACCTTCTCCTTCTCTCGTCTGATCATCTCAAGTACGTCCTGTACCAAATTTGCTTCCTCTTTTCAAGCCCACATTTAATTACAAGCTCAAACATATTTGCCCTATATTGCTGTCTTGACGTGTTTCCTGTCAACTTAACAGAGTTATTCTCAGAACTCAGAGCTGAGGTTCCCCTTTTCTAAGTCTGTATGTTCTACAAGAGAGCAAGTCGGTAAACAAGTTTATCATCACAAAGGTTATTAGGTAAAGGTCACGTAGACATCTGCTTAGTAACCCTAAAAGAGCACATTTCATGTAGCTAATCGCATATATTAACACCCCCCTTTTTGTGACACATCTCATGTGTTACAAACTCAAAATCCTTCACTCGAGCTTAGGAAATTAAAAGAAAAAGGTTAGTCATATCATATTAGGCATACATGCTCCGGCCCTTCAAACCTGTGTTTAAGGAATGAAATCAAATTAATCATCATGTCAAATCTTTTCTTGGCTCCATCCACAGCCTGCATCCTTGAAACGTCCTAGAAACAAAAGCCTGTGTGTTAACCAGAACATCACCTTTTATACTCAGATTCTCCACTTATGATCCAACCTGTGTTATAACCCAAAATAAACTTACACAAAACAGTTATTAATCATGTGTCCCCTCCGTTCATGGTAACTTAAGTTACATCAATGTTTCCCTTTTAACATTTAGCATTCTATAATGTAATAACATAATCCAACCCCAGTAAATAATTTTCTCAACGCACACATCAATATCCCAAAATCAGCATCCCCAGATTTAAGTCTCCCACTTGTCCTGTTTGTCAACCTTTTATTTATTTCCCCTCTTGGTCCCATCACTCACATTCACTCCCATGCATTCACACATGATATTTTTTGCTGATCTGGAGCCCTCTGCGCACGTCATCAGATGCTCCACATCAGCAAAATGAGCTCAATCATTTGTTTTATCTCGTTTTCCTTTTTAGGAAAATAGTTCTCTATACTTTTGACTGGATTGACTCGCTGCAATCCTTACTTGGTAATTTGTCCGGCGCCGTCAGTTCACTCTCTTCCAGGCCTGCTTAGAGCAAAATGAGAAAAAAGAGAGCTGATTGTTAGCTCATCAAAGTACAAAACAAAATCACCTGACAGGTTTTTCTTTCTAAGTGCACTGTTACAAACCACCCTTAAACATGTCCATGTTTATTAAAACTCCCTCTATTAAAAACAAAACAACAACCTCAAAAATCTTCAACAATCTGAAATTTCACCCGTTCAACACACTGAAAACCTCGCCAAAAGCTGCACCGTTTCGTACACAACAATATCCCCCTTTAAGCACTTTACCATACTCAGATTCAGCCTAAGATATAAACACGTTATAACAATGTGTCAACACTAATTTATAAACCTCTTAATCAAATTTGCACCTCTGAACAGTCAACTTCTCCTTTAAGGCCTCAATCACACACACAGCAAGCTCCTCTGTCCTCACTCACATGAGCTCCCGAACTAATTTGCATACTGAGTCACATCTCAACAACTACATTATTCGATTATTTTCATTTTCTTTCTATACTAATCACTTGTTTTGATCAATCAGTGCAAGAGCACTCCTGAGTCACTCTTATAAACACTAATCACTTTTCTTTTGTTTTTTCCCATAACTCACTCCCTTGTCATACAGCTTCGTTTGAGTTATTTCACAACAACTCTATTTTATCCAAGTGTGTTTTAAGTATATTTTCTACAACATTCACACCATTTTAACCCTCATGAAATTAGCAAGCTGATCTTCATTGCGTATGCTTGTGTTCTTAGCCAGGTTTTAATCACTATCTTATGCATTAATCCTCATGAGCTTGTCTTTGTAAGGTTAATACATTCTCTGTTTGTATGTGTATGTGTACGTGTTATTTTGCATATATGGCTTCGCAGTCTGTCAGACACCTTTCCAATCCTCCAGTTAAACAGTCAGTTTTCTCCTTCCCCGAATTACTAACCCAGACTTTTGATCTCCCACCTTAAATAAAGCACTCCTGGTCTTCAGCCAGGAGTTAGGGCTTGCTTTTCAGGTTCATGGACACATCATTCTGTGAACAATTCAACCAGAAACTTGCCTTAACATATCCATTCATGTTAACCTGTAGTTTCGTCCGACTCCTGGATCTGGAGAATTGGTCCAGGTCTGCTTGCCCCTAAAAATAACAAACTAAAACATTTTCTTTATTATCACGGACGCCTAAACGACCCATTTCTCTTTTTCTAGTGAAAAATACCAATTATGTCATGTATGTAAGCGTGTTCTTCCTTGCATTATGTGGTCATGTAAATGCAGTGTAAGCTGTTTTCTTCATTGCATCCTTATGTATTCATTGCATTTTCATGTATTCATATTTAATTAATGCATCTTTTCACTGAGCTCTACATTCAAACTATCTCACTTCTGATTCGTTTCAAAAATAATCTCACATGTAACAATTGGTATATGTGTGTTTTCTATTCATTAATATAATTGTCAGTTATTTTGATTATCTTTACCTTTTGTATTGTTTACCTCTTTGTTGTGATGTGGTGGACATCCCTAAACAATCATGAGTTCCCGCTTCAAGTTTTATTCCAATTATATCCTATATTCTCGCAGTCAAACTCGTCCAGCTTCATCTCTCACTGGTCCTTTTCCATTCACAGTGTCCTGTTCGGGCTTCAGAGCCCCAGCAAACACAGTCTGTTTCTCCTCTGTTTTGATCTTTCAGTATTTCCTCTTCCTTCAGTCTTATTTTCATTTGCTCTGTTTTCTTCTCCATTCATCTTTTCTGTCTTTTCTTCCAAGATCGCTCCAAGCTTGGCAAATATGACAGTCAGTGCCTTCAAGCAGACATATCACGCTGTTCTTCACCAGCATGCATGTTGCATCACGTGCTTTCTTCCATGCTGCTGGACTCATCAGTCGTTGTCAGTGTTACTGCTTTCGCCTGCACTGTCTTTTAGCTTCCGTTACTTCTTCACGTCCACGATGTTCTATCGGTCTTCATCAGGCGATTGACTGTCCTTTGAACTTCTTCTCAGTTTAGGGACAAAGTGACAGGTGAAGCTGTAGAATTTCAGCCAAAAAGTGGCCTGTTTTTCCCAATTGTTCCTCTATACTTTCTGCCGGTTACTCAAGGTTCAATGTTGAGAGAATTCCACCTGTATTGGCACACTAAAGCATACAATTAGTATTATATTCATTTTTATCTTAAAACCTCGATTTGCTTCATCTTCTTAGAATTTAACTCTGTCCATTTCTCTGGGTGCTCCCCTGACATCATCAGTCACACACACACCTTCCTGTCACACACACAGCAGCACAGTATTTCCTATTTCTCTTTCCTGTTTCTACAGATTAATCAAACACTTGTTTTTTCATATTTACAGTCTACAAACCCTCTTTAGTTTACTAAGTCTTGGTCTAAAAACAATACACCTTCCTTTCATACACACTTTTAAATAGAGCTCTTTCAAACATAAAATAAACTCAACCTCTCATAGCATCACTCAAGGTCAAATATCTTCATAGACCCAAAAGTAAGCATATTATTTCCCTAGTCAAAAGTCAAACCGTTACTCACAGTAATTTTTAATCTAACAGCCTTTGTGCTTTGAAACTAAAAGAGGAAGGAACAGCGCCCAATTTAAACTGCGCATGTTGTCACTCAACAACACACACACAGAAAATGTAACTGTATCTATTATCTCAAACTGAAACAGAACCCATCTAAAAATCCTAAAACATCTTACTTCGACACCCCAAAACACACCTCGCTTACAGACATCTTTTTTAATTAAATTATCTCAAATTCAATTTCAGTTCTCAGAACCCAGGTAACGGTCTTAAGTATCAACAGTTTATGTATCCTATCTCAAAACCCATAAAAGTCATACAGTCCTGGCAAGAAATAAAACTTTACTTACATATTGTAATAAACAAAACCAGCGTCTTAAGTACATGCATCAGCAATGTCTAGCAGTCTCTATAAACTTCCTCATACTCTATTGACCTCTCAGCTGCCTTATTTGCATTCTCACACACACACACACAGTCTAAAAATAATACCAGTCTGACTCACAGACTCAGACAAGTCTCTTAATATATTTACACAGACGTCCTATGATTACAACTGCACAGATTTTAGGCCTCTCATTTCAAAACCCTACACAATTTAGACAATTTTAAATTAACGGTCCGACCGATAAACTCCCTGAGTTTTTGTCATCAATTTAACCAGTCTCGGCCCGGGCGTGGTCACATATCTAAGACCCTACACAATTTAAAAGCGTCAACCAACTCAACCCCTGCCGAAAAGCTCTGTTTTGGGGACATTTCACATCCCAGGCTTCCCGAAGTTTTAAGTTAAAATTAGGCGCCCGAAACCCGGTTTCTACTGACCAAAAAGTGCAAACCACCGTCCCGGACGGTAAACTGACCCAGTCAGTGGCCTATTTTGGAGGTTCCCAAGTTCTCCACGAAATGCCAAGTCGGACTATCCCTATCCAAGGAAGATCCCGGCGTCCTCAGGAAATTTGGGCGTCACCTCCGAGAAATGCACTTCTTAGAACTGTCCACAGTTCCGTTCTATACAATTTAATTACTTTTGAAGACACCAAAAATCACAAACCCACCATATCGGTGTCCAAGCCCGGCTTTATATTCAATTGAGACTTTAATGTCACAAACTTCACCAATTACCTATTATTCTAAATTCTCTTTATTCTAAATCCTCTTTATTCTTATTCCTTTGGGACTTTAACCCGGTACTTTTAGTGAGACTCTAACTCACTTTTACTCTTTTTCTTATCATTACTTCAACTTCAACTTCTCATGAGATTTTCACCAAAATCAAAACAGACCTTTACCAGTAATTTTCAGTGAGTAGACTTTCAATTTTGTCAGAACCAATTCAGCACTGTTTGGAAATAATTCAACAGGTAGTGCCTTACCTTTGAATAAGCCGGCTTATGTCCACTCACTTCGACCACTGACTCGTGTCTGCCTGTTTGAGCACCTTGGACCCTCTCAGTCTCATTCTCCAACTTTTCTCCCTCAACCTCGGCCAATGCACCAAATGTTACGGGTTCGAAATTGAGGACGAGAGTAAAACAATGATGGTCCAGAAGAGGTCAATCAAACAATTGATTTTAATGAATGCACGCAGCGTGGAGAGGTGCAAACTGCAGAACAGTTGTACATCTCTGCCCAAAATACACTCTAGATTGCTTTTATAACATCAGGGTATTGTAACGCCCTTCTTGCGTTTACAAGCACATAATTTGCATGTACAGAACATTCATGTATTTTAAGAATTAAATGCAACATAGAGGTTCCTCCTTGTGGCATACTCTTCCGAATATGGTGATGACCTAAGGCCTTTGAGGTCACCATGGACTGGACATCCTTCCGTCACCTGTAACTAAGCAAACTCAAATGCAACAAGAAGCTGAATACATTCAGGCCTTTGCTCAGCTACTATTTTACTATACCAATATACTCAGCATATGAGTTATGATTATAGATTTAACTCAACGATTTAAGTGGTTGTAACTGCACCTGTAATAAACATGTTAATATTAGATTATGATAACCCCTGTAATACAAATTATAACATAATGCCAACAACTTCAATAAATGCTTGGATGAAATGATAATTAATGCAATGATAAGATGATGGTTATGTAAAATAATCCCTGTAATTCCACAAAGACTTCTACGTTTTATAAATAGTGAAAAAAATGCTTTGTGTTGTCAATAGAGACACATTAAGCCAAACTTTGCTAGATGACAATACGCAGAGTTAAATCAGTACAATAAATGTGGAGCCCTTCCTTCAGAACGTGACTGTGTAGGTTCTCAGTCATCCAGGTCATGGTAGTCTAAGAAGCAACCACAGCTTCCCTGCAGAACATTTTGCAAAGTGAAATTTGTTTATTGTGCCATCAATAGTTTACCTACAGTATCGGTACAAATATATTTACTGTGAGGAAGTGACGTAGAAAATACAACGTTTCCTCCATGTGACAATTATAAAGTGCTTGTTAATATCAAAAGGCTCATCATTATAATGGCCATAATGAATATAAATAACAGCAAAAAAAACAAGTACCAGGAGATTTTCTCTGAGATTGAGTAGAGTGATTCTTCTTCCTTAATTCATTTCCTGCTCACAGCATCAGCTGACCTCTGACTTCCTGGTCAAGGTCTCTCAGCGTTGACTGGAAAATCAAATTGGACACCGTAATGTGGTCATGTCTTTCAGCTGTTTGAAGAGCACACTCTGGCCTAAACACAATAAGAAGACCCCCCATATAGTCTACATAACAAAGCACAACTGCCCTGTATGTTTGCTAACATTTGAACTCTTACCATTGGAAATTCTATCAACAAAACACTAAACATAGTTTAATGCATGAGGCTGTTGCAGGACCTTCAATAGAAATGTGTCGTACCTGAGCTGGTTGAATTTAACCAGTTACATGACATAATTCCTCTTCCATATGGGAACAGAATCTAAAGACAGGAAGTAGCCACTGTCAGCTTCCTGAATACCCAATAAGAAACAAATCAGTCCAAATCAACAAACCTTTTGGACTCGTTTTCAAAGGTGCATGGTCGGCAGTTTCTGTCTCTCCTTCCATCCACTGTTGTATGTCTTGCTCTGAAATAGTCACTTGGACAAACATGGAAGAGAAATTTTTTTTTGAAACTTAAAACTTACAGGCAACCAGTTGTTATGCCCCGGCTCTGCTAGGTGACAGGGGAGGTAACATAAATGAACCCAGAGACAGGAGGATCAGATTAAAAAACACAAGGTTTATTACCACAACTGAAAACCATTAGTAAGACGACTCACTAGGCAATGAGGTAATTTAAACAACAACAACAAAAAACACAACACTCATATATTCAAATAACACAAGAACACTAATCATCTCAAAGGCAGCAACTCCAAAACAGAGGCTCAAAAGGCAGCGGAACAACGGCAGAGGCAGGAGGGACCTGCATGCACTTGGGCGGGCATAGATCCCTGGCCAGCCATTCACCTGTGAGTCTTGGCACGCTTGAATTTCCATACAGGAAGGCGGGCCCACATGAGGCCAGGGGCCATAACAAGTGAAGGGAGGCTAAAACAGGAGTAATGTGAGATCTTACTTGTGAGACTTTAGTTGGAGGAAATTGTCGGTAAACCATTGGTTGATTTCTGTCAAGCAATTACTTAAACTAGAAAAATGTACATTTCCTGTGAAAATGCTGTGTGAATGCCTTGTAGTGGAATCGGAAAACAGCAGAAGGAGAACAATCTGCTGAAAAGAGCTGAAGAATGTGGAATTTGTGCTGAAAAGAGGTGAAAGACTAAAATTCAGCTGAAAGGGGGTGAAGAAGCTGAAATTTGTACTGAAAAGATGTGAAAAGTTAAACTGTCACCTGAAAAGAAATGTTGCCACAAGCTGGGTTTGAACCCGGCCACTCGTGATTTTTCGTTTTTAAGGGCCGATGGAGTATTATTTCTTATCGTTTTTTAACGGTATAAAGGAATGGTGTTGGATTGGCCAGTTGGTCATGATCGACTCTGGGCTGGACCAATTACAGCCGAAGAGGTTGAACTTTAAAGTTGAGGTGAAAAGGAACGTGATTTGTCCTGTAATACTTCAGCTAGAAAGTTGCAAATTCAATCATGAAACTGATCAATGATCAGCTGATCAGCTTTTCTCTCTGGGTCAGAAAGAGGAAACCAGCGGAGGTCACGCTAAACAACAGCAGCACGTTTAAGCTTGATCAGCTGTTGTTAGAATGTATTTAATATTAATTTCTAGTATCAGTTGATGTTTGCTGGAGCCACAGCTGTAAAAGCTGCTGGTCATGATATCAGTTTGGATATGTGGCGAGAGGAAAACATGAAGATGAAACTAGGACATGTCCTTACTGTTAGGTTTTGTATTGTTGATTGTCATTTATGCTTAGAAATATCTACTTATATATGCTTAGAGTTTTATAATTAGTTGTAGATTAATAGAAGTTTGATCCTTAGTAGTCTGCAGACACACGTTGTGTGCATTCCAGAGCACTCTGGCTTTCACACCCACATCCTGGGAGCATGGGAGAGGTCGTACCTTGTCTTATTGTTTTATGGTAGGATAAACGTATCTATGTCTGTTTTAGGCTAAGTGCATTTTGTTTAGATGAACTGCTGGACTTCCAGGCCAGCAGGGTTAGGAAGTCATTTTATGGCCACACACACACACACACAGGGTATTCTTTGTTCACATGTATACCTGGGTACGCTGTTATATGTTAATGACCCTATGCATATTCATTTAACCACAATAAAAGAGCAGTGTTACGGGGGAGCGGACGAGAGCAACTGGGGTCAAGCGAAGGAACGGCGCCTGTCCAGTTCTCTCCCGTGCACGTGAAACATAAAGAATGTTGCCTACTTGTGTCTTGCTTGCTGTGTAATTACATTGCCTTCAACGTTCCAGTGAATGGGTTCAAGCTCCGAACCTGTCATTAATTGGTCCTTCGATGCCGGAGCCCTGGAGTCGGCATTCACCGAGGAGAGAACCCTGACGTCAGCAAGCCGTGAGAATTTGTCATCGGGCCTGTGGATTAGCTGTCTGTTTTCTCTCCTCGTCGAATGACGATCGGCGGGATCTGAGGCTGATATTACACGCTAAGCAACACCAAGTAAGTTCCTAGAGCCCGACTCTATAACCGTGTGAGTGTGTTGACCCTTAGCCACTTTGTGGGGCTAAGTACGGTGTTTTTCGCTACTTTGTGGAGCGATAGGTACAGGCCACTTTGTGAGGTACTGTAGTGAGTCCTCCACCACTTTGTGAGGCGTTGAGATGTTCCGCGGAGTCCAGACTGTGCTGGACAATAGGCCTATTTTGTGTTGTTGTGTTGTTGACTGCCTCAAAGGGAGATGACACATTCATGCAAGAATTCATTCCTGGCAGCGCGAGCCATTTATATTCTCATGACTGTCATGAGCGTAAATTGGTTGCGGGAGAATCTCAAATGTTGGAAGTTTTTAGAAAACACAGCAGCCTTGAAGAGCGTGCAGAGAAGGCCAGCCCACATCTGCAGCAGTTAAGCTCTGGTGAATGGCTTTCACCCACCCATTGCTGATTTCATGCCCGTCTAAACTGCCAATACACACACATGTTTAGATTATTTTTTAGCTTGCCCTGATCAACAACAGCCGTGCTCCAGACCACAGATTTAATTGAGGTGGATGAGTGTTAAAAGTAATCTGCATTAAGCTTAAGGTTGCTCGAATTCAGTACAATGACATATGAGATGAAGTAAAATAGGTAAATATTTAAACTAATGACGTGCATAGATTCACTTGACCTGTGTGAAAGACTATTGTCTTATTATGAGCCATTGTTGAGATATAGAGCACAGATATGAAAACAACTAATATGCTGAACCCTATATGAAACAGTTGAAAACTACATGATGGAGAAGCTGAGTGAATATAAAAGTGCAAGTCTTTGCCACTGTGGGCAAAGCACGCAACCACTGTGTGAGGTTGCGTTGCTGTCTCTTCTGAGCTGATGAGCAAGCTACACATTATCAGATCGGGAGCTGGCTGAGAACTCATCAAAGAAAGGGGAAGAGAAATATGATAACTCGAGTATGTAGCGTATCCGTGAGTTCAGCTTCTTCTTTCAGATGCACAGCAGTTTTCCTGCATCTTGACTCGTGTGTAGAGTGTTCATAGCATCAGCATCATGTTTTTGTTTATTTGTTTTGTTGGGTTGAAAACTAATTAGATAAATTTGTGATTATACTTATGGATTACCATGGCACCTATCATCAGCCATATGATTTATTTATGCAGATGAAAAGAGTGAGTGTGAATATGCCTGACGTCGCAGTGTGTGTGTGCGTTGTGTAAAAGTAATTGTCTCCAATTGTGAGAGCGGTGATTCTGCAGGTCACCAGCTAGTGTAAAGGAAAAATAGTAAAAAAGAGACGAAATTTACATTGTAGATGAAAAATAATCATAGGAAAAAGGTTTTGTGTTTATCAGCCAAGAACAACTACAATCTCATTTTCTGCTTTTAAGAAAGGAGAGTTTACGAAAGACAGAGAGAGAGTTCTGTGTGTCGGTTAAGCAGTGATGATAATAATGAAAACGTCTTAGTTTGTCACTTTTCAGATGAAAAGCAGACCTAAGTTGAAGGGAAGTTATGAACTGTTTCTGCGACAAATAACACTAGGATCCTTAACTGTGCAGGGGGGGGTCTAGCAAAGTTTTGCCAGGGTAGGGCAAGGGGGGCACAAAGAAATACTTTTCCTTCTTATTCTTATTTAAAATGTCTAACTTAATGAATAATTATCTGAATCTTACAACCAAAGTTTTCATCTGATGTAAAATGCATAGAAATCCATTAATGTATTCAGTAAATATTAAGACTAGTATATACCCTAGTAAGTTATAGTATTCTTTCCTTTGGGAAGGAATTCTGTTGAAGAAAGATTTTGAATCTATTTAATTACTGGAGAAAAATAATAGATTTCTGTGCATTTTTTTAATACGTTCATTAAATTAAAATCGGTTTTGTCAATTAAGCGTCTTGAGGCAGAGGGTGGGGGAGTGGTTCCCTATTTTTTTTTCTTTTCTTTTTTTGCTGGGAGTTGGCAATCCTATTAGTTAGGTATATGTAATTATAAATTAGGTTGTTTTATATTTTTGCTAAGTACTGTTTAGAATACCAGAATAGGGATGATGGTGTAGGTTTAAATTTATTATAAAGGCTTTATGGCTTTTCCTATAATACTATGGTGGGCCGGTCACAAGTCAAAATGCCCAGGCTGGTTTTTTTTGTCCCAGTCCAGCCCTGCCAGAGGTGGTCCACACATGGGCCAGCACAATGCCAGTTGCAGACACAGTGCTGGCCCTGTGCTGGCCCAGAACAGTTTCAGCTCGGGCCCCAGATGTCAGCCCAATGAGTACCTTAATCAAGCCATGTAACAAAATGTGCCGGAACAGGTGAGGTGAAGAACACACAAAAAGTGGAGGGAAAAATTTCCTTTAACTGTCCCAGCTGTCAAAGTAGCTGTCCACTGAATCTTTAATATACAACAGCACACCCCGATCATAAATGCTGGTGGCAGAGACAAAATCAAGACACAGAACGGTAAAAATAATATTGCAGGCGACAATAGCAGCCAGTATAAAACTATACCAGTGAGCTGTCTGTGCAGCCTGGATCTGCTCCAGCATCTGCTCAGAGAATGACAGTCAAACGGATGATTCGATTGGCTGTGAGCAGCATGTGGGAGCAAAGCTGGAACACCTGAGGACAGGTTTGAAGAAGCAGGGAGTCAGTGCAGAGAGAAAGCCTCAGAGCTTTGAAGGGGAGGCTGCAGGAGCACAGAGCATAGACTGGATATCAAAGATGGCCTGTTTGGAGTGAGTGTTTTGGGAGCGGATGGTGGTGCCCTCAGTTTCTCAGTTGGTTCATGTTTCAGTCCTGGACGTTGATGCTTGTTTGTTTGAAAGGACACAGAAGGCACTTTTTCCTTCTGTCCTTCATTTTTTTGTCCTCTGTGCTTATTCCATCTTATCTCCATATTACAAAAAAAGTAAACAGTGTGTTAGAACTGTGTTGTGAAACGTTTGTTCACACTGGCAGCTACAACAAGGTTTCAACTTTTTCATCTTGTCTTCACACATCAGCATGTGAACTTTAGTCTGAATCAGACTAACTGTGAGCCGGTCTGAGCAGTCAGACAACATATTTTCACACTCTTCAGGTGGAGTCCCGCCTCCTTCCAGTAAACAGCTCACCTGTGTGTCCATGTTTAGTGTTCAGGTGTGGAGTGGAGTTTGTCGGTCGTGTGTGTGTTTGAAGAAACCGTAAGTTTGCTTTTTGTTTCTGCTCTCTGATGTTTGGACCTGATGTCCAGCTCTTATTTCAGGACAAACTTTGATCATTCTTGTGTTTGAAGACAAATCCACATGATTACAGATATATAGATTATTGACTGACTGAATCTACTCTGGTTATCAATCAGTAACTCTGCACTGAAACATTTGTTTCTGTGATAAACAGGTTAAATCAACCTGTATAGACCAAACAGGAACTGATTAATACTGATGGAACATTGTTCCTCCCCTTAATTGGAAACAACCAGATAAAATCAGCTTGTTTCTAAAAACATGACATTCAGGTTTTACTGAAGTGACACTGAATAAAAATGAAGCAAAGAAACTCAGCTGTGGTTTACTCAAAGTAATGTCAATCAGAAGAAACTGCACATTTAAATTGTGCACATCTGCATATGAAGGCTGACTTACATTCTGCAAAAATGTAAAAGAAAAATCTTTAGACTTCAAAGCCAATTTGTTTGTTTTGTGTTGCTGTCAATTGGTTCCTTTTGATCTTTGTCTTCTTATCAGTGGATTTAATTATATATGTAATGAAGTTCTTAGTGAATCATGACTTTAATGTCAGAGTAAAGTCTCACAGCCTCGAACACATTTACACCTCTCCCTTCATGACCCAAGAATGTGTAAGATGTGTACAACAAGGTTTAAATAACCTGGTTAGTGTTCGCACACAAACATATGCACAGTGTGACACAGTCAAACATGAGGAAGTATTCAGTTAAACATTCCTTTGCTGACAGCTGATGATTGAGAAGAAACTGATGGAACCTTTAGAGCAGAACAGGAAGTGAGACATTTTAAGTTATTTAACATAAAGTAAATCTGTTGTATGATCAGAATTAAACAGTAAATAAACTGATGTCTCTTAGAGTTTTTACAGTTCTGTTACATAACATGTTGTTACTGTTGATGCCTCACAAAGATCAGGTGTGTTGCAAACTGAAACTGTGCTGCATGCAGTTACCAGTTTTTCTTGTTTAAACTTCCATGAAGAATGCTAAATAGATAAAAACGCCTAATATAACAACTTCTCATTTTCCTTTATATTATCCCTCTAGGTAAAATTATCAGACATTACTTTATTATTTCTTATCATCGCTATACTGATGACATTCAGTTATACTGTTCTTTCAGTGCTGTGTCTCCTGATTTACATGTCACTTGTGTCACTTCCAAGTCTCAGAGATTACTGGAGGCAGAGTCATATCTTGTCTGTGCCCCTTCCATCCAAAGTGATGATGAGAGACAGATTCCGCGGCATATTTTGGAACATCCACCTCAGTGATTAATGACGCAAAGAAGAAAACACCAGGCCATGACAAGCTTTTTAGAATCAGGCCACTATATGATGAGATCCTCAGTACCTGCCAGGCTTATTACCACCCAAGGAGGGAGTTTTCAGTAGATGAAATGATGGTGGCAACCAAAGCAAAAACTGGGATGACACAATATATGAAAGACAAACCAACTAAATGGGGGATGAAAATGTTTATATTGGCTGAATCAAGAAGTCGCTCTCCCATCAGCTTTACCATATACACTGGCAAGAGTTAAACTGCAAGTGAGCATAGGCTGGCCTATGGCGTGGTGATGAATCTTATTCAGCCTTCCTGTCTTGGCACCGGATACCATATTTACATGGACAATTTTTACACAAGTCCCAGACTGTTCCTGGACTTGACAAGAATGAAATTTGGTGCATGTGGCACCTACAGGGAAAACAGAAAAGGATATCCCAAAGACAGGGCAAATGCTTTGAGCAGATAATCTCAAAGGAGATCTGTGAGATGGATCAGAGAGGGCCCACTTGTTTTTGTGAAGTGGATGGACACACAGGAGGTGTCTGTGTGCTCCACCACCAATCCTGCATTTTCAGTTGAGAAGGTGAAGAGAAAGGCAAAGGATAGAGATGGGCACTGGGCTACGAGAGAAATCCCCTGTCCCACACCAATCATGGCATATAACAAAAATATGGGTGGGGTTGACCTGTCTGATCAGCTCATTCAGTATTATTCCACTCACAGAAAAACTGCCCACTGGTACAGGACTATGTTTCTGCATTTTTTGGACATTAATAGCTTACTTATAACTGGGCTCATCAGGCATTCTTTTTGGCTGCCGTTTCTGGTCGGTGACAACTCGTATCTTCGACTCTCCTTGTTCTCCCTCCCTCACACTCACAGAGACATTGATGGTCTCCATCAACTCCCCATGCTGCCACCTACAGAAGTTCTCTGACGACATTGCCATAGTCAGCCTCATCACAAGTGAGGACAACTCCAAGTATAGACAGTGGACTCTGGACTTTGTAGACTGGTGTCAGCAGAACCACCTGCTGATCAACGCCGGGAAAACCAAGGAGTTCGTGGTGGACTTCCGGAAACGCAGACCCACCACTGACACCGGTGAACATCCAGGGAGTGGACATTGAGATAGTGGACTCATATAGGTACCTGGGTGTTCACCTGAATAATAAACTGGACTGGAGCCACAACACTGATTCTCTTTATAGGAAGAGTCAGAGCAGACTCTACCTGCTGAGGCAGCTGAGGTCATTTGGAGTACAGAGAACTGACCCAAACTGGTAGGGGTCGAATTCTGGGGGGAGGTAATCCTTGATGTGCTGAAGGACTAGTCCAGGGGTCAGCAACCTTTAACACCCAAAGAGCCACTTCGACCCGGTTTCCAAGCAAAAGAAAACACTGGAAGCCGCAAATACTTTTTGACATCTAAAATGAAGATAACACTGTATATATATATTTTAGCAAGTAAGTAAAGTTTATTTATTAAACGCTTTTCACAGACAGGCAGTCACAAAGCGCTGTACACAAATATTAAAATAATCAATACAATCAATAGACATTATACACAATGTAAAAGATCAAATGTAAATAATGTAAAGAATATAAAATACATAGCTCAACAAAAGGCTTGTTTGAACAGAAAAGTTTTTAACTGCTTTTTAAAAGAATCAACAGAGCAACTAAGGTGTGTTGCTTATGAAATCCATGAAGTGCTACAGAGAAAATTACATTTTATTCATGTGATTAACACATTTTAAACTCTTAAAGAAATATAACAACAGCAAAGACACCCAGCTGAACTAAAATGATCCATGTAGCAAACAAAAACTGTTGTGAGCCGCCACCCTTATATTGCCTTCAGGCTTTTGGAGCCTTGACCTGACTTTTTAAATAGTAATTGGATAAAAAGCACTGTGCTGCTAAAAAATGAAAAATAGATATTTGCAAAATTCTGCCTAAATATGTATTTTACCTGGTTAATGTGTGTGGCGGGGCGTGGTCTGCAGCACTGCTGCAGGGGAGTCGGGTGCACCAGAGCAGCAACCACGCCTTGCGTCCTTGACGTCTGTGTTCTCTCTGCTGTTGTGTTGTCGGGCTGTGAGCTGAAAAGCTACAGCCTGCTGTATGCGTACAGCAACCGTGTGTGAAAAGTGGTCAGTAAAGAGATGCTGAAAAGCAGCGGGTCTGCCGTGATATGAAGTCACTTTCATCTTTATGCAGGACTGTAAGCTGTCATCTGTGAGGCGTGAGTGGTGTTTGTTTTTAACATAGTTCACAGTGGGGAACAGCTGCTGACATAATGTGAATCCGAAGATCCATAATTGGCCTACCTGGGGTTGAAAGTCTCGATAAATGAATGGCGTTTCAGCGGGTATGCCGGCTTCCGCGAGTGTGACGCTTATTTTGAGTGATGAAAAATGATAAAATATAATGTCATTTTTATATTTCAAAATCACAAAAATCTAACAATTTAGAATTACAAGTTTAAAAAAGAACTAAACACAAATAAAATACACTTCAGCTAAATACTTCTAATTTATTTTCCCAAACCACACGGAGTCGCAGTACAAGGACTAAAGAACCACATGCGGCTCCGGAGCTGCAGGTTGCCAACCCTTGGACTAGTTTCTCAAAGCATTTCATGATTACCGGCGTGAGGGTCACAGGACGGCAATCATTTAGGCTGGTGATGGGAGACTTCTTCAGCACTGGGATGATTGTGGAGGATTTTAGACAGCATGGGATGGCTGCCTGATCCAGTGAGAGGTTGAAGAGTCTGGTGAAGATGAGGGTGAGCTAGTGGGCACATGGTCTTAGCACCTTGCCAGGTACTGTCTGGACTGGCACCTTCCTGGGGTTCACTGCACACTAGGAGCACACGTCTGACATAGAGCTCCGTTACAGTGGACAGGTGGGACTCTATGTTTCTTTTGTGGTCTGTCTTGGCTTTTTTAATTTCCCTTTTCAGGTCAGCTCAAGCAGCCCTGTCCAGAGCTCTGTAACTTGACCTCAAGGCAGCATCACAGGCTTTGAGCAGTGATCAGACCTCGCGGGTCATCCAGAATTTTTTGGTTTGGAAAAACTCGAATGCTTTTGTCCACAGTCACATTTGCAGTACAGAACTTGATCTAGTCCAGTACTGATCCTGTGATCAGTTTCTAGGTCCTGGTGTTCAAATATCTCCCAGTCTGTCTGTGTGAAGCAGTCCTGCAGTTTGGAGAGAGCATTTTCAGGCCATAAATACAGACACCGTGCGAGAGGAACTGACCTGAAAGATAGGATCATGGCAAAAATTGAAACCTGGACCCCCCCGTAGCCGGTTACTAAGATTACGTGAAGTACCCTCCATGGAGAAGGAGGCTAGAGGGCAAGATCAAAGAAGCAGGGAGGGAGGTTAGCCAACTAACGGAGTTGCAGAAAGGTGCGACAAAGAAGGTGCATAAGAAATACAGCAAGCTGTCCATACCTGAGGCCTTGGAAACTGCCAAGCAAAGACTCACAACCTTGGCCAGCCGCTTGGGGAGGTACACCAGAGAGATAGAAGGCAGGAGAATAAACCAGCTGTTCTCTACAGAACCAGCAAAGGTGTACGCTCAGTGGCAAGGGAACAATAAGAGAACAGCACCACCAAGGCTGGAGACGGAGCAATACTGGAAGAGCATATGGGAGAAGGATGCAACCTATAACGGCAATGCTAAGTAGCTAGTGGATCTGAGGGCAGACCATAGCAACCTCCCTGAACAGGGTCCAGTAACCATCACAGTGAGAAGAGTTGGACAGAACCAGGCCCCGACATGGTTCACGCCGACTGGCTGAAGAAGCTGACTGCACTCCACGAGCGTCTGGCAGCACAAATAAACCAGCTGCTAGTTAACGAGAGACACCCGGAATGGCTAACCGAAGGTCGGACGGTCCTGATCCCCAAGGACCCCAAGAAGGGACCGGTCCCATCCAACTACCGACCAATAACCTGCCTCAGTACTACATGGAAGCTCCTGTCAGGCATCATATCGGCTAAGATGAACAGGCACATGGGTCAATACATGAGCGGGGCACAGAAAGGGATTGGCAAGAATACCAGAGGCGCAAAACACCAGCTACTGGTAGACAGAACAGTCAGCCGAGACTGCAACCTGTGCACAGCCTGGATTGATTACAAGAAGGCCTATGACTCAATGCCCCATAGCTGGATACTGGAATGCCTAGAATTGTACAAGATCAACAGGACCCTAAAAGCCTTCATCAGGAACTCAATGGGGATGTGGCGCACAACACTAGAGGCCAACTCCAAGCCCATAGCACAAGTCACCATCAAGTGTGGGATCTACCAAGGAGATGCTCTGTCCCCACTGCTGTTCTGCATAGGCCTGAACCCCCTCAGTGAGATCATTAACAAGACTGGTTATGGATAACGACGACGGAACAGAGCAGTTGTCAGCCACCTCCTGTACATGGACGACATCAAGCTGTATGCCAAGAGTGAACGAGACATCGATTCACTGATCCACACTACCAGGCTATACAGCAATGACATTGGAATGTCGTTCGGACTGGAGAAGTGTAGTCGGCTGGTAACAAAGAGAGGGAAGGTAGTCAGAACTGAGGGGATCGAACTACCAGAAGGCAACATTACAGACATAGAGGACAGTTACAAGTACCTGGGGATCCCACAGGCGAATGGGAACGATGAACAGGCCGCTAGGAAAGCTGCAACCACCAAGTAACTGCAGAGGGTCAGGCAAGTCCTGAGGAGTCAGCTGAACGGTAAGAACAAGATCCGGGCCATCAACACCTACGCCCTGCCCGTGATCAGGTACCCAGCTGGTATAATAAGTTGGCCAAAGGAGGAGATAGAAGCCACTGACATAAAGACAAGAAAGCTTCTTACCATGCATGGAGGGTTTCACCCCAAGTCCAGCATCCTGAGGCTGTACGCTAAGCAGAAGGAAGGAGGCCAGTGACTGTTGAGTGTCAGCACCACAGTCCAGGATGAGACAAGAAACATCCACAAATACATCACGAAGATGGCCCCAACTGACAGCGTGCTCAGTGAATACCTCAGGCAGCAGAAACCCAAGAAAGAGCAGGAAGGCGAGGAACCATCATGGAAGGACAGGCCCCTGCACGGTATGTATCACCGGCAGATAGAGGAGGTGGCTGATACCCAGAAATCCTACCAGTGGCTGGACAAAGCTGGACTGAAAGACAGCACGGAGGCACTAATCATGGCAGCACAGGAACAAGCACTGAGCACAAGATCCATAGAGGCTGGGGTCTATCACACCAGGCAAGACCCCAGGTGCAGGCTGTGTAAAGATGCCCCAGAGACAATCCAGCACATAACAGCAGGGTGCAAGGTGGTAGCAGGCAAGGCATACATGGAACGCCACAACCAAATGGCCGGCATAGTGTACAGGAACATCTGTGCCGAGTATAACCTGGAACTCCTGAGGTCAAAATGGGAGATGCCCCCAAGGGTGGTGGAGAATGACCGAGCTAAGATCCTGTGGGACTTCCAGATACAGACAAGAAACATCCACGAATACATCACGAAGATGGCCCCAACTGCTGGAGAAATACCAAGGGCTCAGAGAAGAGCTCGAGAGGATGTGGAGGGTGAAGGTAACGGTGGTCCCCGTGGTAACCGGAGCACTAGGTGCGGTGACTCCCAAGCTAGGCGAGTGGCTCCAACAACATCAGAGATCTCTCTCCAGAAGAGCGCAGCCCTGGGAACAGCTAAGATACTGCACAGGACCCTCAAGCTCCCAGGCCTCTGGTAGAGGACCCGAGCTTGAAGGATAGACCGCCCGCAAGGGGCGTGCTGGGTGCGTGTTTATATATATATATAAACAAAACACAGTTCTCACCCTCGAGATCTTTATGTTTAGCAAAAGTTCACAGGAAATTTTGTAAAGTATTTAAAATAGATGTAGCCTCGATTCAGTTCGTTGGCCTCCAATTAAAAACAAAACAAAAACACATCACAAACTCATAAAAAAGTAGGAGACAGACTGTCAACTGAATTCATAGACCTCAGAACTCAGAGGTCTGTCTGTCAGGAAGTCCAGAATCCAGCTGCACATGGAGGAGCTCATGTTCGGGTCATGGAGTTTCATGACGAGTCTGGATGGTATGATGGTGTTAAAGGTGGAGCTATAGTCTATGAATAGCTGTTACGGCTGCGGCCGTATGAACACTGTGTGCTGTCTTGTTCTGTCTCTCTACTGTGCTTAAGACTCTTTGCAGGTCCATCCCCTAATGAAGAGCAGCGAGCAGCTGATTGGCCCGTGGAACACGTGCCCACGTTCAAAAAGCCGCTCTGACAGCTCCCTAGAGAGAGAGAGAGAGAGAGAGAAGCGAGCGAGCAAGCAGTTTGACAGCTGGCGCGGTCCTGGCCCTGGTTTCCAGCCTATACCTTTTGTTGTATGTTTGTGTGAGCGTGTTCTGTGAAGAGCAGCTCCTAGTTTGTTAACTTAGTGCTTAGGCACCCATAGGCTGAAGCGGAAGGGGTGAGCCGCCTTTTCTTTGGAACAGTTTTCTCCTGTTTTCCGGGTTAGGGAGCGAGGGTTAGTATTGTCATTTGTTTGTTTTGTTTCTTTCGTAGGGTTTAGTTAGTTTTCTCTGGTGGGATTTAGTTGGTTTTGTCTATTATTTTGGCCTGGGTTCACCCTGGAGCTATGCTTCATTACCTTTAATAAAATCACCTTTTTTTTACTCACAACTGGTTTTGGATGTTTGGTTTGGGAACCAGGGCGGGTATTTGTCTCTCTCTCCTCCAACCTTTATGTGCGTCTCTGCCCGCCTAGACTAGGGGCGTAACAATAGCATCTGCACATATGTGTTTTTCTGGGAGGGCAGTGTGAAATGCAACTGCTATTGCATCGTCTGTAGATCTGTTGGGCCTGTAAGCATCCTTCCTGATGAGGATCAAGTGAAGCAGGGAGTGAAGATGTGATGTGAGCTGTGACTATGCTCTCAAAGCACTTCATGGGATTGGAGGTGACTGCTACTGGGCGATAGTCATTTAGACAGCTCACATTAGCTTTCTTAGTGACAGGGAAGATGGTGGTCCTCTTAAAACAAAGCGTGCATAGAAGGTGTTAAGCTCATCACGTAGACAAGCAGTTTGCTCCCTCACTCCGCTACTGTTTCCTTTGTAGCAACTCCAACACCACAAGCTCTTGGTGTTGGAGTTGCTGGAGCAGATTTCTACCTTTTCTTTGTACTGTCCCTTGGCCATCTTTATTGCTTTTAGAATAGAATAGAATAGAATAGAATAGAATAGAATAATCCAACAAGGGGAAATTTGGGTGTAACAGCAGCAAGAAAGAGACATATACAAACAAACAGGACACAAGACACAGAACAGAAACATACAGTTGTTTTTACATATTTAGATGAAGGACAATGGTTACCAAAAACTGAGTACCGTACTGTTATGAAATTAAATAAAATTAAATACAGATAAGAGGCTAACCCTGGTTATAGTGTGAATCGCTTGATGAAATAGTGCAAGATAGAGCGCAGATGTAAACATCTATGTTTGTTGGGAGCAGTTCTGATTGTACAGTCTGACAGCTGCAGGGAGGGAGGACCTGTGGAAACACTCCTTCATGCATCTAGGATGCAGCAGCCTGTCACTGAAGCAGCTCTGCAGTTCAGCAACATTTACATGCATGGGGTGGGAGACTCTGTCCATCAGAGGTGTTATTTTGGCCAGAGTCCTTTTGTCTCCCACCACTTGCGCTGGGTCCAGGGTGCATCCCAGAACAGAGCTGACCTTCCTGATGAGTTTATTCAACCTCTTCCTCTCAGCTGCCGATAAACTGCTGCTCCAACATACCACACTGTAAAAAATGACGGATGCCACCACAGAGTCATTTCTGAGCACATACCGGGATGGTTTGTGTACATCTGGGTCTCCGGATTTAAAGGCTGCAGTCTGCGCTCTGAGCACTGCGTGGACCTCTGTGTTAACCCACAGCTTCTGGTTGGGGTAGGTTCGTACTAGGGGTGGAGCCGAACCTGAATACGGCATTCGGAAAGGCAGAAATAACGTGTTTTTTTTTTACAAATACTTATTTCGAACAAATACTTTAAAAAATATTTGTATTCGGGAACATGGAAAAACTTTATAACAAAAAGCTGAGTTTCCTTATAAGACCGTAGTGCATGGCCAGATGAGTGAGTGATGTGTGAAAGAGGTGACTGACATGGGCTGCTGCACACAGCAACAGAGAAGGCTCATCTGAGCGAAAAAAAGACTGAAATGCATCGCTATTTTTGTTGAATAGACTTTTTTTGTTGAATAGACTTTTTTTGTACCTTAAATGGGTTCCGGAGGCAGTTTATAACTTTCGTGAAGATTGGGAGATTATTCTATTATGCTGCATTTTTGACGTCTGCAATCGGGTCTCTCATGTTCGCTCTGTTTATGTAGCTCTGTTAGCTCGATAATTTACACTATAGGCTGTTTACAGAGTAACGTTAACGTTTGGTTAAAAAGGTTAAAACAATGCTTGTGTAGTTGTGACTCATTAACTTAGCTGAAACTCCCCACTTGGATTTGGGGAACCAAATAGAAGAGTGCTGCTGCTGCTGAGCCATCTGGCAGTAACATAAATAACATAACGCCCAATGGCTGTTATGTTATTTGCTTTTCAATGAAGTTCCTTGTTACATGTTCATTGCTGGATTTATGGAAAAACATCAACTAATATTCCATATCCATAATTATTATAATGAATATAATCAAAGAATACTTACACTATACCATTTTATAGAAGTGTAAGGCAAAAAAAAAAAGGATTTTTATGCCTATTTTGAATTTTACTACAAATACAAATACTTTTCCCTCCTCAACAAATACAAATACAGATACAAATACCGGCTGCTTTGCACATCTCTAGTTTGTACAATAGACCGCGGTATGACATCATTGATGCATTTGTAAATAAAGTCTGTTATGTATTCAGTGTAATTGTTGTCAAAAGTTGTTGTCAGTGGCAGTCCGGAAGACTTCCCGGTCTGTGATGCTGAAGCAGTGACGCAGGGCGCTGTCTGATTGGTCGGTCCAGTGTTGAACTGAACGCGTCGTGGTTGCTTTTCAGCTTTTAGGGTTTCAGCCTATAGGCTGGCAGCAGCAGAATCGAGGAGTGATCTGATTTGCCGAATGGGGCGGGCTTTGTAGGCATGTGCGTACGGAGTGTAAACATTAGTGGTGCAACGGATCAAAAATCTCACGGTTCGGATCGGATCACGGTTTTAAAGTCACGGATCGGATCAATTTTCGGATCAGCAAAAATAGAAAAAAAAGACAAAAATTCTACTCGCCGTTAACTTATTTAAGTATTTTTTGTCTATTAAAAAAACATTCAACTGAAGACTGATTCCACACACTTATATAAAAACAAATTAAAGTGCATATGGACATTATGGACCATGCTGGGCATCCTCTGCATCCTCTGCACACGGCCATAAACAACCAGAGGAGTCTGTTCAGTGACAGGTTGCTTCTCCCAAAGTCAAGGAGCAGCAGACTTAAAAAGTCCTTTGTCCCACATGCCATCAAACTGTTTAACTCCTCGCTGGAGGGGAAACGGGGACAGAGGAGGGGGGAACAAGTAGCTGTAGTGCCTTTTCACTGTGCAATAGTTTTTGTTAATATCCAACGGTGTAATAGACTTACAATACTTAAAATGTGCTGTTCCCTTGTATTCTTATTCCTATGTATTCTATTTATCCCTTTTGTATTCTCTGTATTTATATATGTGTAAATATGGTATGTTTCTGCTCACATTCTGCAACTTCTGTCGGTGCTGTCCTACTGGAAACTGAATTTCCCGGAGGAACCCACCCGAGGGATAAATAAAGTTTCATCTAATCTAATGTAATCTATAGGGCAGTGCACGGCTTTGTATCTACCACTCCGCTGTGATATTACGAGCGGTCACGGTCACGTGGCTTTCCGTTGCCCTGGAGCTCCACCCATTTGTAGTTAGAACAGCAGAAGATGCGTGGGACAGTTCAGCCATAACTTTAAACTTCTCCTGCTCATACATGCTTGGAATGATCTTGTCACACTGAAGTGGACGCGCAACGAGATATCATAGCGTGGCTCAAGCACTTTCATCACAGTTTAAACTCCTTGTTTTGCACAACAGACGACGGCCTCCCGTCTGCAGCTAAACACTCCGTTAGCTTTTGTAATAGCTTTAGCCCGGTCGGACTGGGCAGCAAACGGCTGCTTAAATGCCACAAACTCCTCTGCTCCGCTACTTGGACCGCTAGCACTGACCATAACTACCGCTTGACAAACTGACCACGCGCACCATACGCACACTTTTTTTTCCTTTTTCAAATCTTCGGATCACGTGCGTACCGAACCGTGGAGTGGGATCGGTTCGGATTTCGGATCAACCGTGATCCGTTGTACCACTAGTAAACATGGTCTAAGATGTTCTTGCCACGTGTTGGGAAGTTTATGTGCTGGTAAAACTTCGGCAGAACTTTTCATGTTGGCTTTATTGAAGTTGCCAGCCATGATAAAAGCAGCCTTGGGGTGTAACCTTTCCTGCCGGTGGATAATATCAAACAGTTTGTCCGTGTGGTTTCAGCATGGGGGGGGATATAAACAGTGGTACAGAATACAGCTGTAAACACCCTGGGCAGATAAAAGGGTCTTCATCTCATCATAAGGTGTTCAACATCAGGAGAGCACCCTGACAAAACTATCTGTACATCAGTACACCACCGTTTGTTTGTCATTACACACACAAAAACCTCCCCTACATTTACCAGAGTACATTTTTCTGTCCCGGCGGTGAATGGAGAGTTCCTCAGGAACAATGGCCACATCAAGGATAGAAGGGTCCAGCCATGTCTCTGTGAAAACAAAGACGTTGCAGTTCTTGATTTGTGTTTTCTCTGCAGGTGAAGGTAGAAAGTGTGTGTGAGCTGATGTGGATGTGAATTCAGCAGCATGGATCAGTGTGAGGACAGAGAGGAGGGAGTCCCTCCCTCTAAAACCACTCTGTGTGGGGAACATGAGAGCCAGACCAAAGCTCAGAGGTGAGATGACCATCTCTAACTGTCCATGACTCTTCTCCATGTCACAGCTCAGCACTCACATCACTGCTCCATCATTATTCACCAAAAAAAAAAAAAAAAAAAGGTAGAACCCCCCCCCCTATAAACCTAATTCTGAACCTGACCCCCAGCTGTATGCCCATCAAGACTGAATTTTCTGAGTCCAGGTTATCTTTTTTGGCCAGGTGCTGGGTTTTAGGTGTTCATGTTCAAGTTTCATGTTGTCATGTTTAATTTAAGTTTTTCCCAAGTTTATTTATTATTAACATTATCTTAATTTGTTATGCTCTTCTGTTGTATTCTTTGCTCAGCTTGAAATCCAACCAAGTTCACTACAGCTTTGGCTGACCATGATGGCAGCAGCATGTCTCCTTCTTTACTGTCTGCTTTGAATTTGTTGGGTATTTTTTTTTCTTTTTACTATTTCAAATAGATTTTGTTTTTTCCAACAAGATTTTAAAGGGTATTTTAAATTATTCTGTAAATTTTTGGAAAGTGACCTATTTTGGGGGGGCATCTGCTACTACCAGAAGTCATCTGCACCACACCAGGGCCTCTGCTGCTAGCTGAGGCCATCTACACCACACCAAGGCCTGTAATACTGGTTGGAACCATCTACTTTACTCCAACACCTGTGCTGCTAGCAAAAGCTCATCTGCATCACATCAGGACATGTGCTCTAGACTGAAGCCATCTACACCACATTGGTGCATGTGTTGCAAGCAGAACCCATCTGCTAGCAACTAGCAACCAGAAACTAAAATTCTGGCTGAAGCCTTACTTGACATCCTAGGTTTGTGCAGCCTGATGATATATATTTAATTCAGCAACAAATATTGTTGTGCGTTTTGGATAATGGCTTTTTTTATAACGTTACTTAGCATCCTGCTTAGAGCCCTCTGATGACTGGGTGGAAAGCGGATCAAAACGGGGCAGCGTCATTGGCCCGGCCGCGGGCAGCCCCTGGCCCACAGGTGTAGACACTGGCGGTTCTACGACCTGGCTTGGAACATGAGGCATTACTCTTGGTCCAGCCGGACCGGGTGTGCTCGGGGGTTCTTGCATTACAACCACCCCCGTCTCCAACAGCCCAGGCACCAGAGTTGCCTTCAGCTCTGCTGTGCGTCGACCAGTGAAGACACTGATCCCGTAATATGTTGCCACCTCATGCAGATCCCTCTTCCTACAAACGTCCAGCAGGGCAAGTGACGGCTTTGCCGTAAACCCAGCAATATCAAAAGTGGCCATGAAACTCAAATCGGCCCGAAACACACAAGTTAACCACCCAAGGGCCACACAACACCTTCACTACACAACCAAAAACAGGCGAAAGAAAATGTGTTGTGTCAGGTCAACCAACCACTGACTAAAATTTTACCCACACTCCCCCCTGTCCCGCCTACTCAGAATTTAGCCTGACCTAGCTTCTGGAGCATACCAGGCTCGAGGCCACTTTAAAGACAAATCATCAAGTGCCAAGGGCACCAAAAAGCCTACCCCCAACAGAGAATTAATCCCCACCCGGGCTTGCTCCGAAAATAACAAAGGCAAAACAAAAAACGAGTGTCCGAAAGAAGAGCAAACGCTCAGCTAGACACTCCCCTGTGCCGGGGAGAGCAGCAGCTAGTCAAATGACCCTCACACAATACACAAACACCTGTTCACAATCGTAATCAACTCAATTCCTCTCATTCCTATCTCGGACGAGCCCACACTTTGTTACGTCCCCACATGAAAGCTAGGCGAAGAGGGTGGGGGACAGTAACAGTTGGATCCGGGTAGAAATGAAAAGAATGCCAGGCAGAGGTATTTAACACAAAATAAATCTTTATTATTATCAATTAACTCAATAATCATATAAACAGTAACAACAGAAAGAGACAGCAACGCTGCTTTAATGACAAATCAGACAAGCCAACCCAAAGAGATGGTGACCACTTCAACAAAGAAAACAACTATAAGGCTTCAACAGAAAAAGACAGCAACGCTACTATTAGAAATAACCAGGCAGGCCAAACAAAATAATGGAGGCCACCGACACTTAAGGAAAACCACTGCACAGTTAAGAGCTACTCACAAAAAGCCACGCACAGTGGGGCTGGTCACACACGGACACACACGGTCACACACACACACACACACACGGTCACACACACACACACGGTCACACACACACACACGGTCACACACACACACACGGTCACACACACACACACACACACACACACACACACACACACACACACACACACACACACACACACACACACACACACACACACACACACACACACACACACACACACACACACACACACACACACACACACACACACACACACACAGGAAAACCACCAGAAGCCTCTCCCACATCCACACTGCTCTCCTCCAGCTTATATCACCTCTGAGGGTAATTGGTGGTCAACGAGGGAGATGAGCAGCAGGTGTGTCCTAAGGAGAAGGCAGGGGCAGAGAGAAACAGGGGAGGGGCAAGAAAGAAGGAGGAGAACAACACCACGCCCACACACTCCCACAGCCTCACAGGATGTAACATTCCCTTTAACCCTTCGGCGGAGACAAAAGGCTGAAGCGGTTTCTCAGAGACAGATGAACGCTGAACGGGCCACTCAGACCCTCCGGCAGAGACAGACGAAGGCTGGATGACTTCCTCGGACCCACCGACAGAGTGAGACAAAGGCATGGACAAAATCCATAAATCCGGAGAGCTGGCGCAGTTAAGGACTTCGCTAGAGGATCACCTCAATGGCGTCGAGCCCAGCAGAAATTGTGATTCAACTGGAAGAGGCAGCTTTATTTTGCTGTTCAAAACGCTAAATATGAAATATAACATAAAATTCAACTAAAAACTAGAAACACCAGAAACTTGGCCAGAAAACTAGGATTTGGGATTTAAGAGGATAGTTAACAACACAACAACAGACAGAGGAAAACACAGTGCTTAAATACACCAGGGAGTAATGAGGGAATGGGAAACAGGAGAGAAACACAGCTGGGACTAATCTGACATAACGACATGTCTTTGGACTGCTGGAAGAAGCCAGAATACTCGGTGAGAACCCAGAGAAACATGGGGCGAACATGCAAACTCCACACAGAAAATACCCAGCCTGATGGTGGAATTGAACTCAGGACCTTCTTGCTCTGAGTTAAAAGTGCTAACCCATGTGCTACCATGCTATCCAGCTTATAAACTCAAATACTATATTTGTTAATGAAAATGTTCCACTCATACAATTTAGTTGTAAATACAAGTATAAAGGTAAATCATAAATATCAAAAAGAATTACAACATGCTTAAGGAAAAAAACACTTTAGTGTGACCCATTATAAATTCTCTTTGAAGTCTAAGACAGTGCCATGATGATTTATTTACCCCCTTCCTGATTTCTTTCTTTTTGTTTTTTTGTTGTTGTTTTGGTTTTCCTTACAAGTTTGCATACTTGTCACACTAGATGTTTCAGATCAGTTTTTAAATAATTATTTCTTTGATGAGTAGAAAAATGATTATTATTTTTCTAGTAAAAAAATGCTATCCAAACTTACCTGGTGCTACATGGAAAAGTAACAGTATCACCACTTCACAAATTACAGGCCTGTTTACATTCTGACACAAACAAATACTGTCAGACTAGAAACATTCATTGACAAATAGAAACGTCTGTCTAACAGTGAGTTTAGATTTGGAACAAGCTGACTAATAGAGATCATAGAAGAAATTCCATCAACAGTGGTGGTTGATGGTGGTTAAGTGGTTATGACATTTCTTGATCTTAAGAGTATTTGATATAATTAACTTTGAAAAATTAAATAATCTAAATGGAAATCTAAAAGGCAACATGTAGTAAAAAAGGATGAGTATAAAGCTGAATGACTGGACGTTTGCAAGTGTATCAATTATATACGCAAAATGTAACTCAAATCAGCACTAACAACATTCAATGGGGAAGAATCAAATAAGTGTAAACTTCATCCTGCTGTCTGTGATGAGAGGTTTGTACAAGAACTTTGATCTTCTCTCTTTTACGTCAGCAAACATCACAATGAGCTTCCTGTTAATCATTTTCTTTTCTATGGAGAGTAAAGCCAGAGCTTTAAGATGACCCTATATCATGGTGTTTCTGAGGTTTTGAGCCTCTTAAGCGGAAAAAATGTCTGAGATTCCTGACTGTGTGAGGAGCATCTTGAAAACTGACAGTCTCTGTCAAAGTGGTCTGTAGATTCCTTTCTGGAGGTCAAAGAATTCTCAGTAGTGATGTGCGGATCGATCCTGAAATATCGATTCCTCCGATACCAATCATTTATGTTCTAGAATCGATTCTCACATTAAAATATCGATATTTTAGTAATTTACGGTAAATTTGTAGTTTATCATTAACAGGAACACAGTGGAAAGAAACTATAACATTCGGATTGTCTACATTCGAAGGAAATACTTCCTCTTCCGCCTTTCATAGTCATGTGCGAAATACGGCTGTATAAATGTGTTGCAGCCCCTGGTGTGTGCACTCACAAAAATGGCTGAGCGTAGTTGGAGTCATGTGTGGATGTATTTTATCTCCACAAACAGCTGAGATGTAGTTTACGATACATGTGGCAAAAAAGTGAGGTGTTGTGGCAACACCACTAACCTTGTCAAACACCTCAGAGTAAATCATATCACAGAATATGATGAGCGTATGTTGAGGCAAACTGAAGAGGAGGAGAAGGACAGGTGCTGCTAGGGCGAGACAGACGTCTCTCACGCAGTCCTTTGGTGCTGTAGGCAGGCAAGGTGTTCAAATATAGCACAACTTCAGTTTTATATATATATATATGATGAACTCTGCATTATTAAGTGATAAGAACAAGTAATCTAATGTCCTGTGATCATTATGACGCTATAATTGAGATACAATAAATAAAATAAGTTTTTGTACAAAGTATTCGTGTCGGATCGGAAAGGAAATCAGTGGTATCGCACATCACTAATTCTCAGTCCTGTAGTGCTGCTAATTAAATATTTTGAGGGACTTGCCTTGGTATCCAGCGGGACTTCACAAAAAATTGGCTTGCAAAGCTATCATATGTGTATATAATAATAATAATAATGGATTGCATTTATATAGCGCTTTTCAGGACCCCTCAAAGTATATGCATATTCCATACATAACACTGGCAATGTATGGAAAATAAACAGACTGTTTTAAAAATTTGATGTTTTTTAGGGGGGGGGGGTTGCACTGTACAGCGCTGAAAGGTCACGTTTGTTAGCTGCTGGGCTATATTTTCTCTTACCAAAAAGTACAACTCAGGCAGCGCTTTTTCTGTGAAAAAATTGCAACCAGGCGAGTCACATACATAAAGTGTCTCAAAAAGCTTTTTGAATTCGGGATTTTCCACAACATTGACAAGAGCAATGTATTTGGTGATATATTTTATATTTTATAAAATATAAAATCTGACTCCTCTTTAGTTACAATCCCTCGGTTGTCTGAAACTCCCACTGTCATAATTGTTTTCCCCATTTGATAGCATATAAATGCACATGCCCAGTGCATTGTGCCAGAAAGAAAATTTTCAGGTTTGAAGGGGGGATTGGTGATGGATTTGCAGTGTGTGGGAGAAAAAAAGCTCTCAGTGTATTACATGCACACAGTTTAATTTGCCATGACAATTTATACTCGATGGTTATAATTAGGCCACTGCAACCATTGTGGAAAAACTTGTGATACATTGAGTATATTCAATATATATCACCCACCCCTAACCCAGACACCAACTTTGTCCTATGAAGGTTCACTCAAACATGAAACACATGTTCTTAGGATTAAAAACTGAGAGGTTATATTCTGCTAAATGGAGGAACTTATAATAATTTGAATAACATTACATACATTTTGTCATCTCTTAAGGTTGCATGATAAAAACTCTTTTTGCATTTGCACTACAGGTTAGCATGGCAAGCCACTAAATTAAAGAAAAACCCAGGACCAAACTATTTTACTTATATTTTAATAACAACCCTTTAATGTTGGTTGAGAACTAATATAGTATATAACTAATGTAAAGCACGTATTAGGATAAATTAACTTGTAGGAAATCTGAACAGTTAGATTTAATTAACTGTATAGAGTGGAAGGAGATGAAAAAATCCATGTTCTTATGTTATTTGGGATCCCAGAATATACCAAAATGTCAAGTACTGAAGAAGCATAATTTGAAATAGCACTGAGGAAGGTTGCTCAGTGAAATGTGTGCAGTACAGATTCCTTAGAGGAACTAGTCCAGTTTCTCAGAGACAAGGAAAAACAATATGTGCAGTTGTGGTACAGCTCTGGATCATTCAGACAGTATGCTAAACCAACGCTGATGAACCCTCAGAGTCAAAGGAAGACCATTATTCATCTCTTCTTTGCCTAACAGTATCTTTGGGAGACCTGCTGGACCTAGACTAGAACCTGGAACTGAACCCAGCTCTGTGTCCTTAAAGAGTGACCAGTCCAAAGAAGATGGATTTCTTTTTAACGTGCAGCCTCTGTCTGCTGAAGAGAGGTGAGCTGTTAGTAACATGAACTCTTTGAGTTAACTGCTTGATGTTGTTGGATATAAACTGCTGTGCAAACACGTCATTCCCTTCATCCCATTTAAACTGCCTCTTAAAAAAAGCCTTTGGTTTCTAAACACCTGAAAATCCACTTCAGCAAACAGGAAGTGATGCTTGTACTCATGGTTTCTTCCATCAGTCATATTGTGCTGTATGTTGGAGGAAGTTAGAGAAGGTAACACTAACATTACTGCACATATTTCACTTTTACTCATAAAACTCAGAGCATCAAAGATGACTCAAACAGTGGTTATTATACTAACTTCTACAAACTAAAGTCATTCTCAGCTTTTCTCCACTTTTTTTTGAAAATACATCAAATAAAAATCTGACTCTAATCTGTTAAAATTTGGAAAAGAAAGTTTACTCTCTGACTTTGTGCCTTTCGGAGATCAGAAAGAGGAATTTGAAACTTTTCCATGTAAATGTTTGGAGGCTTCAAGCATCCATCTGTCAACACAGGCTGTGGTGTTTGACTTGCTGAGTTGAGTTAGCTGGTGGCTGCCGCAGAGACCAGCATCACTCTGTTATTTTGTGTGGTGACCATGGTTTGGCCCTTGCTGTGATGATGAAGTCCACTGCAGATAAACAGCTCAAAGTTAGACAAACTTTTAAGGTGGGCAGGAAATTGAGTAAGTTCTTGAGTAAGATGGCATAAATTTTGGGGACAAAATAGATGTATGCCAACTTTCATGTAATTGTGAATATTATGTGTTGCTTATTTAAGAAGTGTTATGCAAGCAACACTTTCAGTTCGGGTGTTAAGAGTTCTCACTGTGAGTGGCCTTTAGCTGTTTGGTGTCACAAGGTCAGGTTTACTAAAATGAAGTTTGCACTCAGCAGGTTTGCCTTCCTCATTTTAATGTAGCAAATCCACTGATTTGGGCATCCTTTATGTGGTGGAGCCATTCCAGCTGAACAGAGGGTAAAAGAGTGGCCCAGTAGGTAATAATGAAGGGAGTCCAATGCCCACAGGATGGCAAGACACTCTTTCTCTATGGTGCCTCCTGTTCCAACAGTCTCCAGCTGATGCACACCACTCGGCGTTCAATCCCCCTAACCTGCTGGGACAAAACGGCCCCCACCCTTCTGTTTGAGATGTTGGTTTACAGAATAAAAGGGAGGGAAAAGTTAGGTGTGTGAAGCAAAGGTTCCCCACAGAGAGCCCTCTTCATCTGCACAAACACCACCTGGCACTGCTCTGTCACATAAGTTCAGGGGGCACTCTTTCGGGTGAGATCAGTCAAGGGGCTGGTCAGCTCTGCAAAGTCGGGCACGAACTGGCAGTAGTACCCAACCAGTCCCAAGAACTGCCTCAAATCTTTTTTCGTCTTGAGACATGGGCAGGATGTGATGGCTACTGTTTTCTCCATCTGTGGGCGCACCTGCCTACCTCCCAAGTGGTACCCGAAATAATGTACCTCCCTCCATCCAACTTACCATTCTTCAAGTTGGCTGTGAGCTCCGCTTGCTTCAAGGACTCCAGGACCACCGCCACCTGTGATAACCTTCCCTATGTGTGCAGCTCTGTTCACAGGTCCAGAACGTACTGATTCTCTCTTTTTGCTCAGCCTGGACCTTTTGCAAAGTTTTCTTAAATCAACTCAAACACCCTTTGTAGCTTCCTACCAAACAGCAACTCAAAGGGAGACAACCCTGTGGAGGCCTGGGTGTGTTGGTGCGAGTGGAAGAACACTGAATTTGTTCTCCTTTTTGCAAGTGTCACAACTCACTTGATACAATCTTTCCTTAACCAATACAAAAAGTAGAAATGTCACCGACACTTCAGGGCACACCAGCTTTCCATCACTTTTTTATCACCTGATTGAAGGCTGAGTGTAGGGGGTCATCATGAGACTGCTATGCTGACTCCAGCAATGATCCTGGGAGAACCATGGTTTGGTGGACCAGGGTCTGTGTACAGCCCAAATCCACCATAGCCTGATGTGTACGCCATTGGCACCTTACAGGTTTGTGGTATGCCTCTCCTTAACTGGGAGAGGGTGTTGGAAGGCCGATGATGCGGGACACCTGTCCATTAATGGACATTCCTGGTGCAGGTGCCCTGGTCAGCACACCTCAAGCACTCCTGTAATGATGTCTGCACTGCCCCCAGTGAGCTGGCATGCTTCAACATGCCAGTATCCTGAGTTTCACCACCACTTGTAAACACAAAGGACCCGGTACAATGCTGATGCTCGCAAGGGCTTTTATTTTATTAAAACCCACTCCTCCAGTCCTCCCTTGCAGCTGAGCTATCAACCACACACCACCACAACTGATTTTTATGGTTTACCTCCTCTACTAAATGATTTACAGGTGTTAATCCTAAAAAGGGCTTGATTTATGCTCTTGCTAGAAAAAAGAATTCTCATAACTTGACTTCTACTCCCAGTGATCCTGATTATGATTCAGCTTTATGTCAACAGTATCAGGAGGTTATGATTGTAAGATGTAACATTTCTACTGTAACTGAGATACAATTTAAAGCTTTAAAAACTTTGAGAATCTACTGGATTGGTAAATTTCTCCAACTATGTGCTTGAATTAATTCTTCATGATTCCTCCACAGAGTGGACACGGAGAGCTCAGAGGTTCCCGGTGATCAGTCTACCCTACAACACCAAACCCTGGACTCCATATTCATGGTCTGTACATGTACAACAACTACTTTTGCTCTTTGTTGTCATGGTGACAAAAAGTATTCAACACATTTCAGCTGCAATCAAAAATGAGACTCAGTGAATTTAATAATATAAATAAATTACATTGTAGTATAGAAATAATACAACAGTTCATACCAGTCATGCACTCATGGCATAGATCACAACCTTCCAGTATTTCTACTTTACCATACTTTCACTGTCACTGTATACTTTAAAAAAGACCATTACTGCACATTAAAAGCCCATCAAAGTGCACATTGCGATTGTTCCCGTAATTGTTGCCTGTGTTGTATGTGTTTTTTCAGTTCAGTGTTCAGGATTGTAATGGCTTTAAGGTGAAAACTGTTGATGAGTCACGTGCTGTTTGTGTTTTAATGGATCAATAAGGTTTCCTTAACAGTTCAAACAGGTCAAGCACATGATGGGTGATATTTGTTTTGTTTTGTTTTTTCTAACTGTTGGGTCTAAACTCAGACCCCGCTGTATCCAGGACTTATTCCCGTGAAAGAAAAACAAGGCAACAGCGTTCGATCGATTACTTGCGCAAGGGAGGCCTCGTCGGTATCTTAGCTCATCACGAATGACCCCGACGATGGCCTCCTCTCGCTGCCTTTTATTGAGAGACAGTTCACACAAAACACAGCAAAGCAACACCCACATGGTTCTAAGGCATTGTATGTATATGTGTGAACTTCTGTATGTAAGTAAGAATGTGTGTGTGTGTGTGTGTGTGTGTGTGTGTGTGTGTGTGTGTGTGTGTGTGTTTTGGGGGTGCGTTTGTGTGACCTCCTGCTGACCAAAAGGGTTATAAAAGCAGGGAGCTTACAACACAAGAAACAGATCTTTCAGATAAAACCTCCCCCAGCACAAAGTGGTTAGAGGTGGTTAGGATCAAAGGAATGGCTTTTGATCCTACTGCTTGAACTAAGACTGTACAAATTTAAGAAACACAATGGCAACATTCAACAATTAGATCTAACACTAACATTGGCAGGTTAAGTTGTTTACCAGGGCAAGGTTAGCACTGGGAGCTGCCAGTATTTTTAAGACTCTCTACAGTCTTTTTTTCACTTAAGGCAAATATTAATTTTGTCAGCAAATTTTGATTTTGTTTTAGTCATAGTCTTTTGACTAAAATGTCATTTAGTTTTACTCATAATTTAGGCGTCTAAATTATTTTAGTTTATTAAATATCAAAAGATTACTGCTGACTAAATCTACAGTTGATATACCTGACTAACAAAACAAAGACTCTTTGTTAGCTATATTTTTTTTCCTTGATATCAAATGTGAAATGTGTCAGTATGTCTTCTCTTTACTTCCTCACAGATATTTTGTCAATTGGGATCATGGGATTTAGCAAAACCCATTCACTCTGACTGCAGTCTGTTTTTTGGAGAAGTGTCTTGTTTGTTTTTTTCGTAAGGAAGTACAGTTGTGGCCAAAAGTTTTGAGAATCACATAAATATTGGAAATTGGAAAAGTTGCTGCTTAAGTTTTTATAATAGCAATTTGCATATACTCCAGAATGTTATGAAGAGTGATCAGATGAATTGCATAGTCCTTCTTTGCCATGAAAATTAACTTAATCCCCAAAAAACCTTACCACTGCATTTCATTGCTGTCATTCAAGGACCTGCTGAGATCATTTCAGTAATCATCTTGTTAACTCAGATGAGAATGTTGACGAGAACAAGGCTGGCAATCATCATGGCAGGCTGATTGGGTTAGAATGGCAGACTTGACATGCTTGAAATCATTGTTCTTCCATTGTTAACCATGGTGACCTTTAAAGAGACGCGTGCAGCCATCATTGCATTGCATAAAAATGGCTTCACAGGCAAAGATATTGTGGCTACTAAGATTGCACCTAAATTAACAATTTATAGGATTATCAAGAACTTCGAGGAAAGAGGTTCAATTCTTTTTATGAAGGCTTCAGGGCGTCCAAGAAAGTCCAGCAAGTGCCAGGATCATCTCCTAAAGAGGATTCAGCTGCGGTATCGGAGTGCCACCAGTGCAGAGCATGCTCAGGGTTAGGGTTGCGCATCTGCATACACAGTGAGGCAAAGTCTTTCGGAAGATGGCCCGGTGTCAAGAAAAGCGGCAAAGAAGCCACTTCTCTCCAAAAAAACCCCATCAGGGATAGATTGATCTTCTGCAGAAAGTATGGTGAATGGACTGCTGAGGACTGGGGCAAAGTCATATTCTTTGATGAAGCCTCTTTCCGATTGTTTGGGGCATCTGGAAAAAGGCTTGTCCGGAGAAGAAAAGGTGAGCGCTACCATCAGTCCTATGTCATGCCAACAGTAAAGCATTCTGAGACCATTCATGTGTGGGGTTGCTTCTCATCCAAGAGAGTGGGCTCACTCACGATTTTGCTCAAAAACACAGCCATGAATGAATGGTACCAAAACACCCTCCAACAGCAACTTCTTCCAACAATCCAACAACATTTTGGTGAAGAACAATGCATTTTCCAGCACGATGGAGCACCGTGCCATAACGCAAAAGTGATAATTAAGTGGCTCGGGGACCATAACGCTGAAATTTTGGGTCCATGGCCTGGAAACTCCCCAGATTTTAATCCCATTGAGAACTTGTTGTCAATCCTCAAGATACGGGTGGACAAACAACCAGGATTTGGCCCAGAAACTGATTGAGAGCATGCCCAGTCGAATTGCAGAGGTCCTGAAAAATAAGGGCCAACACTGCAAATATTGACTCTTTGCATAAATGCCATGTAATTGTCGATAGAAGCATTTGAAACGTATGAAGTGCTTGTAATTATATTTCAGTACATCACAGAAACAACTGAAACAAAGATCTAAAAGCGGTTTAGCAGCAAACTTTGTGAAAACTAATATTTGTGTCATTCCCAAAACTTTTGGCCACGACTGTACCAGGCCTTCATGTCAGAGCATAATCATTCATACACCTGCGTCCACTTCAAACCACCATCAGGAGAATGTCTGTCTTTTAAAATATTTAATTTGCTTTAGAAGTTGAAATTGCAAGTTTAAAGTGCTGGACCTCGGTGTGAAATCAGCCATCTGCCTTCACAAAAACCTGGATCGGGCCATACAATTTTATACCACAACAATAACAATTACTATTTTGACTATCTTGTTCCAGAAATGACATGGCAGTCCTGCTGTCTCCTTACAAGTCTTCTCTGCATTCATGTCTGACCTGGCATCTGCTCCTTTCCTGGAAAATGACAGAGAAGAGAAAACACCTCCCTGCCTAGCCTTGATTATTAATATTATCCTACTGATTCTATTTATTATCGGGACATTCTGTTCGGACTCACTTGGCCCACAAAATTTCATTCTGACTGATAGTTATGATATGCAAGTATGTTGCAAAACTGTCAGCACTGCTATGTCAGTCACAATAATTCAATTCAGTCATCGTGCTGTATGAAGCTTTTAGTCCTGAAAACATGAAGTGCCAACTCTTAATGAACACATTGCTCACTATTATGTGTTCATGAAAATCCATAAAAATCAGTTTATTTAATCATTTTACTCCTAACAGAAGTCTCGAACCCATGAGAAGAAAACAACAATGAAACAAACAACAACAACAACAACAACAAAAAAAAAACAGAAGGCAGAAGGCAGAAGGGAACAAAGATGGAGCTTGCATTAAACTATACTGAAAAACTAAACACAAAAATATGAAACCTAGACGTGGAGAAACTAGAACATGAGTACCTGAAAACATGCCGCAAGACAAACAGATGACAGGACAATGAATGAAGGAAAACTCACACAATAAATATACATGCAGCTGGTACGAATAGACATACACACAGGAGGTAGCAAAAATGAACACACTGAACACAGGACATGAGACTGTCAAAATAAAAAAGGAAACAGACTAAGACACAGACTAGATGCATGATTCAACACTGGGACTGAGGGGAGAAACAGACATATGAACATGGAAGCAGAAATGGGAGACCAAACACAACAACATAAGCAGGACCTGGGGAACGATATAGCAAGGGACAAGGACGGAGAGAGAGAGAGGGTGCAAAGGACAAGTAGAGATGACAGTCCAAGAAGAATATACATGACAGACAGGGAAGATATGGAACAAAACACAAGAATGGGAACACAAAAACAGAAGTGGGGAAGAAGACACAAGGACACACACAGAGAGGGACACAGAGGACAAAAACAAAAGGGGACCCTTAATATACAAGAAACTAATCTGGGACTGCAAGAAAACTCAGAGACATAGCAAGAACTTGGAACTATCTCTTTGAACTTAAATCATCATAATAATATCAAAATACTCAAGCATACAATAAAGTGAAACCATGACAGTTGTACATCCTTGTTTATTCGTGATTTTTTTTTTCAAACCTGCATTATATTTACATTATCCATGTAGTGAAAAACCACTGCGATAGTGCTTTAGTTTAGAACCATATCTGAATGGATTCAATATGGAAATGTTATATTTGTACAAATTGAATAATACTTCAAACACGATCAAGTGTCCTGTTTCCCCTAGTGGGGCAGAAGAAAGGTCGAAAAAATTTGAGTAGGACACTCTTTAAATTGGCTATGTTCAAATATCCTCCTGACATAGTAGGTGTCAGTTATTACAGAATTTATGCACCAGTCATACAACTCTGTCGTCCTATCCACTTGATGTACTAAGCAGCCTGCTAACTTAATAGCCTCTGTTGGTTTGCTTGGGTTAAGTCGAGTCTCGGTGAATACCACACAACAGTTCTTGATGTTTTTCTGGATGGATATAGTAAGTTCCAATAGTTCAGTCTTCATAGTGAGAGAAAATGTGCATTTGTGACATCGAGGCTTGGTAGTATGGGCTTCTGTGGGTTTCTTCCTAGCCAAGCTTGCATTCCCAGGGTCACTTCTGGCTCCTCTCGCTACATTGCCCCTGTCACCTGCTCATTGGGATATTAATGCATGGAGACTCAAATGGTGTAACCAATGACAATGAGAGACTATGATGATTATATTTTGTGTATATCTGTGTATACATGACTGTTAATAAAAAGAAAGCTAATAGAACCAACTGAATAGATGGAAGAAGTGCAATAGAAGTGCTGAGTCATTGCAAGTGCGTGTGCCACCATTTCTAAACCATAATTTTACATCTATTCTGCTCACAGTCATCTCTGTGGTGCTCTTGTAGACAGTGGATTGTCAGTGGGTCCCATATGGATCTGATTTTTGGCTCTGTGAATTCAGTCTGATTTGGTCATTCATAATTCTGTTCCAGGTGCTGGAGAACAACATCATCACTTTTGTGAAGAACGAGCTGAAGAAGATCCAGAAGGTTCTGAGTCCGGATTATGCAGAATACTTAGCGATTCAGAGGAAGGATGATGAGGAGAAAAATATCATCACAGAGTCCTTTCTGAAGATCACACTGGATTTCCTGAAGAAAATGAAGCAGGAGGACCTGGCTAACCATCTACAGAGAAGTAGGAGGTTCTCTCTAAAGATTTAGGCTAGTTCCATACAGTCACTTTATTCCCAAATACCATTACAGATGCACATCTTGAGATCACACTGCATCCTATGCAGTCTTATTCTATATATAGAATATATAAGAATCAGTCCATTTATTCTAAAGGCTAATCTGAAGTATTCTTGCACAGCAGTTACATTTATATTCTATTGTCTCCTCCCATCAGGAAGTGTAGAAAATGGGATCTGCTGTGCATCTGCTGCTACCGGTTGGGGTGAGAGGAGAAAGACAGGATAAAAGACATGCTGTGGAAGAGAGCCAGACATTAATAACAAGTATTACTCAATGCAGAAAGGTCTATTAAAACACAATGAGTTTGAAATGTAACTGAACAAGAAACACTCACTGCATGATTGTAATCCCCCTGCAGTTTACACCTATTGCAGCATAACTAAGGGAGGATTCAGGGTCACTTGATACAGCCCTAACTATATGCTTTAGCCAAAAGGAAAGTTTAAAGCTTAATCTTAAAAGCAGAGATAGTGTCTGTCTCCCGAATCCAAACTGAAAGCCGATTCCACAGAAGAGGGGCCTGAAAACTGAGGGCTCTCCCTCCAATTCTACTTTTAAATACTCTAGGAACAATAAGTAAGCCTGCAGTGTGAGAGTGACGTGCTCTAATTGTACTACAACTTAATTAAGATAAGATAGGGCCTGACTATTTAAGACCTTGTATGTGAGGAGCAGGATTTGGAATTCAATTCTGGATTTAACAGGGAGCCAATGAAGGGAAGCCAATATAAAAGAAATATGTTATCTCTTTCTGGTCCCTGTCAGTTCTCTTACTGCACCATTTTGGATCAACTGAAGGCTTTTCAGGGAGTTTTTAGGACTTCCTGATAATAATGAATTACTGTAGTCCAGCCTAGATGTAAAAAATGCATGAACTAGTTTTTCAGTGTCACTCTGAGAAAGGATATTTCTAGTATTAGAGATATTGCGCAAATGGAATAAAGCAGTCCTACATATTTGTTTAATATGTGTATTGAAGGACATGTCTTGGTCAAAAATGATTCCAAGGTTCCTCACGGACCAAGGTAATGCCATCCAGTGTAAGAATCTGGTTCCATCCATCCATCCATCCATCTTCATCCGCTTTATCCGAGGCCGGGTCGTGGGGGCAGCAGCCTAAGCAGAGAAGCCCAGACCTCCCTCTCCCCAGCCACCTCCTCCAGCTTATCCGGGGGAACACCAAGGCGTTCCCAGGCCAGCCAAGAGATATAATCTCTCCAGCGTGTCCTGGGTCTGCCCCGGGGCCTCCTCCCGGTGGGACATGCCCGGAACACCTCACCCAGGAGGCACCCAGGAGGCATCCTTGTCAGATGCCCGAACCACCTCAACTGGCTCCTTTCGATGTGGAGGAGCAGCGGCTCTACTCTGAGCCCCTCCCGGATGGCCGAACTTCTCACCCTTTCTCTAAGGGAGAGGCCAGCCACCCTTCGGAGGAAGCTCTTTCTGCCGCTTGTATCCGCGATCTCGTTCTTTTGGTCACTACCCACAACTTATGGCCATAGGTGAGGGTAGGGACGTAGATCGACCGGTAAATTGAGAGCTTCGCTTTTACACTCAGCTCCCTCTTCACCACGACGGACCGGTGCAGCGTCCGCATCACTGCAGCCGCAGCACCAATCCGTCTGTCGATCTCCGGCTCCCTTCTCCCATCACTCGCGAACAAGACCCCGAGATACTTGAACTCCTCCACTTGGGGCAGGAACTCATCCCCGACCCGGAGTGGGCACTCCACCCTTTTCCGGCTGAGAACCATGGCCTCAGATTTGGAGGTGCTGATCCTCATTCCCGCTGCTTCACACTCGGCTGCGAACCGTTCCAGTGCGAGCTGGAGGCCTTCACCGATGAAGCCAACAGAACCACATCATCCGCAAAAAGCAGAGATGAGATTCTGAGGCCACCAAGTGAAAGCCCTCCGCCACTTGGCTGCGCCTAGAAATCCTGTCCATAAAATTATGAACAGAACCGGTGACAAAGGGCAGCCCTGGCGGAGCCCATCACCCACCGGGAGCGAGTCCGACTTATTGCCGGCAATGCGAACCAAACTTTTGCAACGGTTGTATAGGGATCGAATGGCCCGTAGCAATGGGCCAGACACCCCATACTCCCAACACCTCCCACAGGACACCCGAGGGACACGGTCGAATGCCTTCTCCAAGTCCACAAAACACATGTAGACTGGTTGGGCAAACTCCCATGCACCCTCAAGTATCCTTGAGAGGATAAAGAGCTGGTCCAGTGTTCCGCGACCAGGACGAAAACCGCATTGTTCCTCCTGTATCCGAGGTTCGACTAGCGGACGAACTCTCCTTTCCAGCACCCTGGCATAGACTTTCCCAGGAGGCTGAGGAGTGTGATCCCCTGTAGTTGGAACACACCCTCTGGTCTCCCTTCTTAAAGATGGGGACCACCACCCGGTCTGCCAGTCCAGAGGTACTGCCCTGATCTCCACGCAACATTGTAGAGGCGTGTCAACCAGGACAGCCCTACAACGTCCAGAGCCTTCAGGAACTCGGGCGGACCTCATCAACACCAGGGCTCTGCCACCAAGGAGTTGTTTAACTGCCTCAGTGACCTTGCCCCGGAAATTGGCGGGTCATTCCCTCATCCCCAGACTCTGCTTCCTCCTCGGAAGACGTGTCAGTGGGATTAAGGAGGTCCTCAGTATTCCTTCCACCGCCTGACAATTTTCTCAGTCGGCGTCAGCAGCGCTCCGCCAGCACTATACACAGTGCAGGGAGAGCACCGCTTTCCCCCTCCTGAGACGCCTGACGGTTTGCCAGAATCTCTTCGAGGCAGTCTGAAAGTCTTTTTCCATGGCCTCTCGAACTCCTCCCACACCCGAGTTTTTGCTTCAGTCACTGCCCAAGCTGCATTCCGCTTGGCCTGTCGATACCTGTCGGCTGCCTCCGGAGTCCCACAGGCTAACCAAGCCCGATAGGACTCCTTCTTCAGCCTGGTGGCTCCCTTCACCTCTGGTGTCCACCATTTGGTTCGGGGATTACCACCACGGCAGGCACCAACCACCTTGCGGCCGCAGCTCAATGCAGCAGCTTCGGCGATGGAGACGCTGAACATGGTCCATTTGGACTCAATGTCCCCAGTCTCCCTCGGAATGCTGTTGAAGCTCTGCCGGAGGTGTGCTTTGAAGATCTCGCGGACTGGGGCCTCTGCTAGACGTTCCCAGCACACCCTCACTACGCGTTTAGGTGCACCGGGTCTGTCCAGCGTCCTCCCCCGCCACCTGATCGAACTCACCACCAGGTGGTGATCAGTTGACAGCTCAGCCCCTCTCTTTACCCGAGTGTCCAGAAAATATGGTCGCAGGTCTGGTGATACGATTACAAAATCGATCATCGACCTGCGGCCTAGAGCGTCCTGGTGCCACGTGCACTTATGGACACTCTTATGTTCGAACAAGGTGTTCGTTATGGCCAAACTGTGATTTGCACAGAAGTCCAATAACAAAACACCGCTCGTATTCAGATCAGGGAGGCCGTTCCTCCCAATCACGCACCTCCAGGTCTCGCTGTTTTTACCCATGTGAGCATTGAAGTCTCCCAGCAGGACAACAGAGTCTCCAGATGGGGCACCTTCCAGCAACCCCCCAGGGACTCTAAGAAGGCTGGGTACTCTGAACTGCCACTCGGCGCATAAGCACAGATGACAGTCAGGACACGTTCCCCCGACCCTAAGGCACAGGTAACAAACCCTCTCATCCACCGGGAAAAACCCCAACGTACCGGCAGCAAGCCGAGGGGATATTAGAATACCCACCCCAGCCCGCCGCCTCTCACCAGGGGCAACTCCAGACTGAGACAGAGTCCAGCCCCTCTCCAGGATACTGGTTCCAGAGCCCAAGCCATGCGTAGAGGTGAGCCCGACTATATCTAGCCGGTACCTCTCAACCTCACGCACTAACTCAGGCTCCTTCCCCACCAGAGAGGTGACATTCCATGTCCCAATTGCCAGTCTTGGCAGCCGGGGATCAGTCCGCCAGGGCCTCCGCTCCTGGCTGCCGCCGCCCAGCAAACAATGCACCTGACCCCTATGGCGCCTCCTGCGGGTGGTGGGCCTGCGGGAGGATGGGCCCATGTCTCCTCTTCGGGCTGTGCCCGGCCGGGCCCCATGGACTAAGGCCCGGCCACCAGACGCTCGCCCTCGGGCACCCTCCCCGGGCCTGGCTCCAGGGCGGGGCCCCGGTAACCCTATCCCGGGCAAGGTAAACTGTTCCCTCGATATTCTCTTCATAAGGGTCTTCTGAATCGCTCTTTGTCTGGTCCCTCACCCAAGACCAATTTGCCATGGGAGACCCTACCAGGGGGCAAAAGCCCCCAGACAACATAGCCCCTGGGATCCCTGGGACACACAAACCCCTCCACCACGATAAGGTAGCGAGTAAGAATCTGGTTAGATACCATATTTCTAAGATTTTCAGGGCCGAGTACAATAACCTCTGTTTTATCTGAATATAGAAGCAAAAAGTTGGAGAACATGGAGCTCTTTAAATTTGCATTTGTGCCATTTAACTAATTCGTCTTTTAAAATGTATGCTATGTCTGATGATACTGCATAAGGCAAGTGTGTATAATGTAAACAGAACTGGTCCTAACTCTGAAGTATGTGAAACTCCATAATTAACCTTAGTGTGTGAAGAGTACTCTCGATTTTAATTAAAAAAAACTGGAGTCTGTTAGATAGATATGATACAAACCACTGCAGTGCAGTACCTGTAATACCTACAGCATGCTCTAATCGCTCTGATGGAATACTATGGTCAACAGTATCAAACGCTACACTGAGGTCTTGCAAGACAAGTACAGAGATGAGTCCACTGCCAGGCCATAAGAAGATCATTTGTAGCCTAAAAGCTATTTGTGTGCTCTGATTACATTTACAATAATTGATTACACAGCAGTGGAGAGTAGACTTTAAGAATATAATCCACCCACTGTTATCATCTTCAATGCCCTGTACCAACATAGAGCAGAGCAGCTATCTGAACGCTACTCCAACAGAGGTCGATTATCTTGTTAATAATTTTACCTCCTCACTACGTACGACTCTGGATACTGTAGCTCCTGTGAAAACTAAGGCCTCAAATCCAAAGTCCCTGACTCCGTGGTATAATTCTCAAACACGTAGCCTAAAGCAGATAACTCGTAAGCTGGAGAGGAAATGGCGTGTCACAAATTTAGAGGATCATCATTTAGCCTGGAGAAATAGTTTGCTGCTTTATAAGAAAGCCCTCCATAAAGCCAGAACATCTTACTATTCGTCACTGATTGAAGAAAATAAGAACAACCCCAGGTTTCTCTTCAGCACTGTAGCCAGGCTGACAAAAGTCAGAGCTCTGTTGAGCCAACAATCCCTTTAACGTTAACTAGTAATGACTTCATGAACTTCTTCACAAATAAAATTTTTATCATTAGAGAAAAATTACCAATAATCATCCCACAGATGTAATATTATCTACAGCTACTCTTAGTACCATCAATGTTAAGTTAGACTCTTTTCTCCAATTGATCTTTCTGAGTTAACTTCAATAATTAATTCCTCCAAACCATCAACGTGTCTTTTAGACCCCATTCCTACAAAACTGCTCAAAGAAGTCCTGCCATTAATTAATTCTTTGATCTTAAGTATGATCAACCTATCTCTAATAATCGGCTATGTACCACGGGCCTTCAAGCTGGCTGTAGTTAAACCTTTACTCAAAAAGCCATCTCTAGACCCAGCTGTCTTAGCTAATTATAGGCCAATCTCCAACCTTCCTTTCATATCAAAAATCCTTGAAAGAGTAGTTGTCAAACAGCTAACAGATCATCTGCAGAGGAATGGCTTATTTGAAGCGTTTCAGTCAGGTTTCAGAGCTCATCACAGCACAGAAACAGCTTTAGTGAAGGTTACAAATGATCTTCTTATGGCCTCTGACAGTGGACTCATCTCTGTGCTTGTCCTGCTAGACCTCAGTGCTGCATTCGATACTGTTGACCATAATATCCTATTAGAGCGATTAGAACATGCTGTAGGTATTACAGGTACTGCACTGCAGTGGTTTGTATCATATCTATCTAATAGACTCCAATCTGTGCATCTAAATGGAGAGTCCTCTTCAGACACTAAGGTCAATTATGGTGTTCCACAGGGTTCAGTGCTAGGACCAATTCTATTTACATTATACATGCTTCCTTAGGCAGCATCATTAGAAGACATAGCATAAATTTTCACTGCTATGCAGATGACACGCAGCTCTATCTATCCATGAAGCCAGGTAACACAGACCAATTAGTTAAACTGCAGGAATGTCTTAAAGACATAAAGACCTGGATGGCCGCTAACTTTCTGCTTCTTAATTCAGATAAAACTGAGGTTATTGTACTCGGCCCTGAAAATCTTAGAAATATGGTATCTAAGCAGATTCTTACTCTGGATGGCATTACCTTGGCCTCCAGTAATGCTGTGAGAAACCTTGAGTCATTTTGACCAGGACATGTCCTTCAACGCACATATTAAACAAGTATGTAAGACTGCTTTCTTCCATTTGCGCAACATCTCTAAAATTAGAAATATCCTGTCTCAGAGTGATGCTGAAAAACTAGTTCATGCATTTATTACTTCCAGGCTGGACTACTGGAATTCTTTATTATCAGGATGTCCTAAAACTCGCTGAAAAGCCTTCAGCTAATCCAAAATGCTGCAGCAAGAGTACTGACAGGGACTAGAAAGAGAGCATATTTCTCCTGTTTTGGCTTCCCTTCATTGGCTTCCTGTTAAATCCAGAATTGAATTCAAAATCCTGCTCCTCACATACAAGGTCTTAAATAATCAGGCCCCATCTTATCTTAATGACCTTGTAGTACCATATCACCCTATTAGAGCACTTCGCTATTGCACTGCAGGCCTACTTGTTGTTCCTAGAGTATTTAAAAGTAGAATGGGAGGCAGAGCCTTCAGTTTTCAGGCCCCTCTTCTGTGGAACCAACTTCCAGTTTGGATTCGGAGACAGACACTATCTCTACTTTCAAGATTAGGCTTAAAACTTTCCTTTTGCTAAAGCATATAGTTAGGGCTGGACCAGGTGACCCTGAATCCTCCCTTAGTTATGCTGCAATAGACATAGGCTGCCGGGGATTCCCATGATGCATTGAGTTTTTCCCTTCCAGTCACCTTTCTCACTCACTATGTGCTAATAGACCTCTCTGCATCGAATCATATCTGTTATTAATCTCTGTCTCTCTTCCACAGCATGTCTTTCATCCTGTTTTCCTTCTTTCACCCCAACCGGTCGCAGCAGATGGCCGCCCCTCCCTGAGCCTGGTTCTGCCGGAGGTTTCTTCCTGTTAAAGGGAGTTTTTCTTCCCACTGTCGCCAAAGTGCTTGCTCATAGGGGTCATATGATTGTTGGGTTTTTCTCTGTATTTATTATTGTGCGATCTACTGTACAATATAAAGCGCCTTGAGGCGACTTTTGTTGTGATTTGGCGCTATATAAATAAAATTGAATTGAATTGAATTGAATTGAATTGATGAGCTCTGAAACCTGACTGAAACTCTTAAAATAAGCCATTCCTCTGCTGATACTAATTTCTCAAGAGAAACAATATATTTGCACTGGATAAATTATTTATCATCGTCTCTCTCTCTCTTTTTTCCCCTGTAGGGTCTCTTATTGGAGCTTTTCAATGTCATCTCAAGTCTGCCTTGAAGAAGAAGTTCCAGTGTGTGTTTGAGGGGATTCCTAAAGCAGGCAACCCAACCCTTCTGAATCAGATCTACACAGAGCTCTACATCACAGAGGGAGGGACTGCAGAGGTCAATGATGAACATGAAGTCACACAGATTGAAACATCATCCAGGAAACCAGACACACCAGAAAGAAGAATCAGACAAGAAGACATCTTTAAAGCCTCATCTGGAAGAGATGAACCAATCAGAACAGTGCTGACAAAGGGAGTGGCTGGCATTGGGAAAACAGTCCTAACACAGAAATACACCCTGGACTGGGCTGAAGACAAAGCCAACCAGGACATCAATTTCATATTTCCATTCACTTTCAGAGAGCTGAATGTGCTGAAAGAGGAAAAGTTCAGCTTGGTGGAACTTGTTCATCACTTCTTTACTGAAACCAAAGAAGCAGGAATCTGCAGCTTTGAAGACTTCCAAGTTGTGTTCATCTTTGATGGTCTGGATGAGTGTCGACTTCCTCTGGACTTCCACAAAACTACAATCCAAACTGACCCTAGAAAGTCCACCTCAGTAGATGTGCTGCTGACAAATCTCATCAGAGGGAACCTGCTTCCCTCTGCTCGCCTCTGGATAACCACACGACCTGCAGCAGCCAATCAGATCCCTCCCGAATTAGTTGCCATGGTGACAGAGATCAGAGGGTTCACTGACCCACAGAAGGAGGAGTACTTCAGGAAGAGATCCAAAGATGAGGAGCAGGCCAGCAGGATCATCTCCCACATCAAGACATCACGAAGCCTCCACATCATGTGCCACATCCCAGTCTTCTGCTGGATCACTGCTACAGTTCTGGAGGATGTGCTGGAAACCAGAGAGGGAGGACAGCTGCCCAAGACCCTGACTGAGATGTACATCCACTTCCTGGTGGTTCAGGTCAAAGTGAAGAAGGTCAAGTATGATGGAGGAGCTGAGACCGATCCACACTGGAGTCCAGAGAGCAGGAAGATGATGGAGTCTTTGGGAAAACTGGCTTTTGATCAGCTGCAGAAAGGAAACCTGATCTTCTATGAATCAGACCTGACAGAGTGTGGCATCGATATCAGAGCAGCCTCAGTGTACTCAGGAGTGTTCACACAAATCTTTAAAGAGGAGAGAGGACTGTACCAGGACAAGGTGTTCTGCTTCATCCATCTGAGTGTTCAGGAGTTTCTGGCTGCACTTCATGTCCATCTGACCTTCATCAACTCTGGACTCAATCTGCTGGAAGAAAAACAAACAACCTCCATGTGGTCTAAATTCTTTGGCAAACCAAACCTACAATCTCTCCACCAGAGTGCTGTGAACAAGGCCTTGCAGAGTCCAAATGGACACCTGGACTTATTCCTCCGCTTCCTCCTGGGTCTTTCACTGCAGACCAATCAGACTCTCCTACGAGGTCTGCTGAAGCAAACAGGAAGTAGCTCACAGATCAATCAAGAGACAGGCCGCTACATCAGGAAGCAACTCAGTGGGAATCTGTCTGCAGAGAAAAACATCAATCTGCTCCACTGTCTGAATGAGCTGAATGATCGTTCTCTAGTGGAGGAGATCCAACAGTCCCTGAGATCAGGAAATCTCTCCACAGGTAAACTGTCTCCTGCTCAGTGGTCAGCTCTGGTCTTCATCTTACTTTCATCAGAAAAAGATCTGGATGTATTTGACCTGAAGAAATACTCTGCCTCAGAAGAGGCTCTTCTGAGGCTGCTCCCAGTGGTCAAAGCCTCCAACAAAGCTCAGTAAGTAAATTGTGGTCATAATCAGCATTTTTTAATTATTCCATTGTGGGATTAAGAAGAATTTCTTCCACCGGATGACAATTTTCTCAGTCGAAGTCAGCAGTGCTCCATCTGCACTGTGTGTAGTGCAAGTGGAGCACCGCTTTCCCCTCCTGAGTCGCCTGATGGTTTGCCAGAATCTCTTAGAGGCAGTCCCAAGAGTTTGCTTCAACCACTGCTCAAGCCGTGTTCCACTTGGCCTGTTTGTACCCATCAGGCTAGCCAAGCCCAATAGAACTCCTTCTTCAGTCTGGTGGCACCCTTCACCTCTGGTGTCCACCATTTGGTTCAGCCATAACCACAACTACAAGCACGAACCACCGCCGAAGCTCAGTGCTGTGGTTTCAGCCTCGGAATCCTGTTGACAGCACACCAGGTCTGTCGAGTGTTCACCTCCGCCAGCTGATTCAACTCCCCACCAGGTCGTCATCAGTTTACAGCTCAGCCCCTCTCTTTACACAAGTGTTCAGAACGTATGGCCACAGGTCTGTTGATATGTTTACAAATCAATCATCAGCCACATGCACTTACAGACACTCTTATGTTCAAACATGGTGTTTGTTATGGCCAAACTGGTGTCCACAGACGTCCACAACAAAACAGCTTGAGTTCAGAGCTGGGAGGCTGCTCCTCCTCATCACGCCCTTCCAGGTCTCACTGTCATCACCCATATTACCTTTGAAGTCCCCTAGTAGGGCAAGAGAGTCCCCAGGCAGAGCACCCTCCAGGACCCCACCCAGGGACTCCAACAAAGGCTGGGTACCCTGTATCGCCATTTGGCACATAAGTGCAAGACCCGTTCCTCGACCCTAAGGCACAGGGAACAAGCCCTCTTGTCCAATGGGAGAATCCCCAATGTTCAGGCAGCAAGCCGAGAGGATACTAGGATACCCACCCTAGCACGCAACCTCTCACCAGGGGCAACTCCAGCCTGAGACAAAGTCCAGCCCCTCTTAAGAAGACTGGTTCTCAGAGCCCAAGCCATGTGTTGAGGTTAACTCCACTATATCTAGCCGGTACCTCTCAACCCCATCCATTAACTCTGGCTCCTTGCCCACCAAAGAGGTCACATTCCATTGTCCCAATTGCCAGTCTTGGCAGCAGGGGATCGGTCCGCCAGGCATCCACTGGTTGCGGCTGGCCAGCACACAATATTGATATTAATTCTACTAAATAAAATGTCTATCAGTATTTGTCATCAATCATGTGATAGTTTTAATGTTTCATAGCAGCAGACAGGGGCAGTGTTTCCAAAATATTTTTGCCTATAACACTTATCAATAAAACATCCAGAACCAACATATGGTTATTGTGGGCCTTAATTATTAAGTCTATGGCACGTTTGTTTGATTCCAAAAGCACATGGAATAATCCAGATTTATGTTATTAGAATCTTCTCAACTAAATTCACTGCATCATAGGTCTGATCCTTCAGGAAACTCTTGCAGGTTTGAGTAACCTGCAAGAGTTTTTCACTCTCGATTTTACCTCAAAGCTGAATTCTTTCAGTCTTCATTTCTAATGCAATACATAGGTTCTTTCTCTTCAGCACCCTCTGCTGGTGATTGTGTGATTACTTTTTTTTATGTTCCTGTGCGTGGAGGAAACGGGAAGCTGGCTGCATGTTAGCCTGTTCGTTGGCTTAGATGCCTCTTAAAACATTTCTGCCTTGGACAGTTATTGCTTGGGAGTATTAATGATACAACATGTTTACAATTTTATTTAGTGCATTTCTATCACAGAGATTTGTCTAGAAACAAGTTATTTCCTCTGTTATGTTTATCTTTGAGGAAGCTAAACTTGCTAAGCTATATTGTGATCACTACTGAGTCCCTGTTGTTACGCATACTATGTAACAGTATAGATACAATGGTTTCATTTAATAAGTGCTTTCTTCGAAGCCTAATAAACTGCGACAAGAACTGTAATTCATAATATACACGTCTTGCAAGTCTTTCACATCGCCATGGAGGAATTTTGGTAATTGCCTCACACAACACTATTTGGAAAATTGAGTTCAGTATCTTTACCCACAAAAAATATTTAACAAATATGTGAAAACAGAAACAAAAAACCCCTAAGGAATTAGAAGGGTGAAAATTCATCTTCACAGCACTTCTGATGTCTTCTTCTCATGTCGTAATCATAGTTTGGTTTGTAACTAACCTTCAGTGCAGTGCCTGTTTTTAGTCTTTTATACCTGCCATAGTATCATACAATTTAGAGAAAAATCTTGTTTTTTTGTTGTTTTTTTTTAAAAGCGTGTTTATTGTATGATGCCTCTTCTAGATGGCAAATGAAAGATCTTGTTGCAAGGCAGATGATGTGCACAGATGTACAAATGTGTGAACACGTGTACACACATTCAGCAAGACGAGATATTCCTATGGAAACGTCATGTCACGTGCAGTGGATATGTGCATGTATTTTAATGAGTACATTCTGAGCATGTGTTTCATTCCTTGTGTGATGTCATAACATGCATTTTCACTAACATACAAGGCATATTATAGGTGTTTTCCCCCCAAGAAAACACTCATCTTTATTTTTCCTAGTTTTAATTGGGACAGTGTTTTTTCTGTCACAAGTGCACCATGAGGAGATATTTTTGTGTTGGGCAAAATATAGTTTGCAATGAATTCCCCCCCCCCCACCCCTTTTTTAAAAAAAATATATTTTAGGTGAATGGTTCACATTGCTATCAGATACGTGAAATCAAGGCCTGCAGAGGTGGAAGTGGAGAGATACATAAACAGTTAATAAGTACCAAAGGTTTTGACGTCATTCTCCAAAAAAATTAAATATATATCTTATAACTTTTCCCCCTATCACACATCTCTAGAGCTTGGTCAACAACTCCTTGGCAACCCCCAGCCGCTAGAGGAAAATGCATATTCCCTGACCTCAGTCACCCAACTAATAGATAGCCAGCAACCTAGTTGGTGACATCAAGAAGTTGTAGGAGTCATTCGCAAATTATTGTTTTGGTCACTCCCAGATTGCTTTGGTCGCCTGTAGTGTGAATGGAACAAGCCTAGTTGACTGCAAACAGTCCCTAGATAGTCTTGATGCATTCTCAATCATCCAGGAAAGTAAATCTCCAAAAGTTCAACAAGAAAAATCTTGTTCTTTAAGTGTTCTTTTAAATGACCACTGTTCTGCCTTTTTATTTTTTTATGACAGCTACACTAAAAATGGTAAAATACTGCAACAGAGCAGTACCAAGAAGCTGCCATAAACACCCTTTTCCCCTGTTGTCATCTTATTTTCACGTCATATCAGAAAATTTGAAAGTGACAGACGTAATTCATATCAGTGCCACGGTGTACAAAGCTACTAATACTAAGCTGCCAACTCCTTTCTTTTTTTTAATTTAAAAATAGAAGATTCTGTATGTTTTATTGGTTTTTTTAGATGGAAATTGCAGTGTGTGTATTTATATTTTATTTATATCAAATTAATTATATTGAATATCAGAATAGTTATTTTTGTGTTCTTGGTTCAATATATAATTTTATTTCATTACAAATTGTTTTTCAGACTGAGTGACTGTAACCTGTCAGAGAGAAGCTGTGAAGCTCTGTCCCTAGTTCTAAGCTCCCAGTCCTCTTGTCTGAGAGAGCTAGACTTGAGTAATAATGACCTGAAGGATTCAGGGGTGATGCTTCTGTCGGCAAAACGGGAGAGTCCAAGTTGTACACTGGAAACTGTCAGGTGGCATTTTCTTTTACATTGTAATTTTGGTTTTTGACAGCTGGGCTAAAAGTTGTCTGGGAAGATGCCATATTCACCTTTTAACACAAACTCTGTGTTTTATGGTTAATGTTTGAGAAACTGTTCTACACTAAGCAGATTATGAGATTAACATTTGCCACACAGGGATGTCATGCTGTCATCATTGTTTAGATTAATGTTAATTTCATACTATTGGCCACCAACATATTTCTTTTTCTGTTGGTTCAGCGTATGAAATGATTTAATCTCAGTACAAATTGTTTTTCAGACTGAGTGGCTGTAACCTCTCAGAGAGAAGCTGTGAAGCTCTGTCCTCATTATTCAGTTCCCAGACATCTAGTCTAAGAGATCTGGACCTGAGTAACAATGAACTGAAGGATTCAGGAGTGATGCTTCTGTCTGCAGAACTGCAGCATCCACATTGTACACTAAAAACTCTGAGGTGAGATCTTGTTTTCTTTTCTTTTTTCTTTTGTATAGCTGGGCTAAAAGTTGGCAGAAACTACAGCAGAGTATTACAAAACGTGTATTGGAAGGCTGCCATAAACTACAATATTAATAGGGACATTCTCTTATGTAGTCAATGTTTGAAAAATTGTTTCACACCAAGCAGATTGTGAATACGTTATTAATCACACAGGGATGTCATGCTCTCATCATTGTTTAGATTACTTTTCCAATTATCAGCTAGAAATAATATTTATACCAGCTTTAAAGTTTTTCACAACTTCTACAATAAAAGAGGAATTGTTTACAGATTTCCATTTAGATATAGAGGAAAAATGATTTTTCCCAAGCTAATTCAAAATTTTTATTGCTTTTTAAAAAGATTTTAATTCTAATATATTTACTTATGTTAAATATATTGCACACCGACATATTTTTCATTTTCTTGGTTCAACATATAATGTGATTTCATCTGAGAGTGGAAAAAAAATGTTTTTTAGACTAGGTGGCTGTAACCTCTCAGACAGAAGCTGTGAAGCTCTTTCTTCAGTTCTCAGCTCCCAGTCATCAAGTCTGAGAGAGCTGGACCTGAGTAACAATAACCTGAAGGATCCAGGAGTGAAGCTTCTAGCTGCAGAACTGAAGATTCCACATTGTGCGCTGGAAACTCTGAGGTGTTCTTTTTTGTTTTTTGTTTGCCTTTTTTTCCCCGCCTTTTGCATACGTGGTTTAAAAATTGTCAGAAAGTGCAGCAAAGGTGTAAGAAGCCTGTTTTACTGGGAATCTGCCATAAATAACACATTTTAATAAGGAGTGTGTGTTATATCATTGTTTGAAAGACTATTACTAGCAAGGACTGTTACTAGGAAGAAATCATGTTTACAGTAAATTTATAGCTTGTTTTCACAATTTATATATCAGAAGACAGAGATTGAGCAGCATGCTTCCTCAAACTGGCCAATCAAAATAAAAGAGCTTCTTTAGATAGAGGCCAAACCAAGGGACTGGAATCAAGGTCCTGATTGTGATAAATAATTAGGAGTAAGGAAAGTGACCAAGTACTTTATGCCTGTGCCAGCAGGTGATTAGGTAGTACCACTAAATCTACTGAATCATCAGTGGTTTCCATTTCCATCCACCCATCCATCTTTTTCTGCTTATGCAGCCTAGACCCCAAGACACGTAATCTCCTCAACTAGGGGCAGGAACTCTTCCTTGACCCAAAATGAGCACCCCACCCTTTTCCAGTTGAGGACCATGGCCTCAGATGTGGAGGTGCTGATTCTCATTCCCACAGTTTCACACTCAGCTGCAAACCACTCCAATGTTAGCCGGATGCCATCACCCGATGAAGCCAACAAAACCACATCATCTGCAAAAACCAGAGACCACTGTGAAAGCCTTCTGGTACTTGGCTATGTCTAGAAATTCTGTCTGGAGTCCCTCACCCACCGGGAATGAGTCCGACTTATTGTGGGCTATGCAGGCCGAGCTCTTGCAACAGTTGTATGAAGATCGAATTGCCCCTAGCAATGGGCCACACACCCAATAGGAGTTGTTTAACTGCCTCAGTGACCTCGCCTCCAGAAATTGGTGGGTCATTCCCCTCATCCCTAGACTCTGCTTCCTCCTCGGAAGACGTGTCAGTGGGATTAAGGAGGTCCTCGAAGTATTCCTTCCACCGCCTGACAATCTTCTCAGTCGAAGTCAGCAGCGCTCCGCCAGCACTATACACAGTGCAGGTAGAGCACCGCTTTCCCCTCCTGAGACGCCTGACAGTTTGCCAGAATCTCTTCGAGGCAGTCTTAAGGTCGTTTTCTATGGCCTCTCCGAACTCCTCCCACACCCGAGTTTTTGCTTCAGCCACTGCCCGAGCCGCATTCCGCTTGGCCTTTCGATACCTGTCTGCTGCCTCTGGTGTCCCACAGGCTAACCAAGCCCGATAGGACTCCTTCTTCAGCCTGGTGGCTCCCTTCACCTCTGGCGTCCACCATTTGGTTCGGGGATTAAAACCACGGCAGGCACCAACCACCTTGCGGCCGCAGCTCAATGCAGCAGTGGAGATGCTGAACATAGTCCATTCTGACTCAATTTCCCCAGTCTCCCTTGGAATGCTGCTGAAGCTCTGCCGGAGGTGTGTGTTGAAGATCTCGTGGACTGGGGCCTCTGCTAGACATTCCCAGCACACCCTCACTACGCGTTTAGGTGCACCGGGTCTGTCCAGCGTCCTCCCCCACCACCTGATCCAACTCACCACCAGGTGGTGATCAGTTGACAGCTCAGCCCCTCGCTTTACCAGAGTGTCCAGAACATATGGTCCCAGGTTGCACATGTGGTGATACGATTACAAATTCAATCATCGACCTGCGGCCTAGAGCGTCCTGGTGCCATGTGCATGAGAAGATCATCGGGGTCTCTCTCCCCTCTATTGAGGACATCTACACCACACGCTGCATTCGCAAAGCCACCAGCATTGTTGCTGATTGGACACACCCCTCTCACACACTCTTCACACTCCTGCCATCTGGAAAAAGGTACCGAAGCATTCGGGCACACACATCCAGACTGTGCAACAGCTTCTTTCCACAAGCCATCCGTCTCCTCAACAAAAAGGGACTGGACTGATGAACACACACACACACACACACACACACCCACACACACACACACTATCACTCAGCTCAACTCAACTACCTCAAAGCATTGAGACTGGACTTACACATCAACCTGTAAATGCTCTTTTTGCACAATTCTTTTATGTTTACTGTTCCTGCACTACCTACATACCAAGTATGTTTACGGTTTCCTTTGCACTACCTACCTACCAAGTATGTTTACTGTTTCCTTTGCACTACCTACCTAGTTAGATAGTTAGTTTTAGTTAGATAGTTAGTTTTTGTTAATTTATGTTGTAATTTATGTTAGGTCAGTCTGTCCTGTCTCTAGTTAGCTAGTTTAGTGTTTTCTGTTAATTTATGTTGTAAATTTATGTTGCATGTAGCACCTTGGCCTTGGAGAAACGTTGTTTCGCTTCACTGTGTACAAACTGAATATGGTTGAAGTGACAATAAAGCCAACTTGACTTGACTTGACTTGACTTGACTTATGGACACTCTTATGTTCGAACAAGGTGTTCATTATGGCCAAACTGTGATTTGCACAGAAGTCCAATCACAAAACACCGCTCGGGTTCTGATCAGGGAGGCCGTAACTCCCAATCACACCCCTCCAGGTCCCGCTGTCGTTACCCACGTGAGCATTGAAGTCTCCCAGCAAGAGAACAGAGTCTCCAGGTGGAGCACCTTCCAGCACCCCACCCAGGGCCTCTAAGAAGGCTGCGTACTCTGAACTGCCACTCGGCGCATAAGCACAGATGACAGTCAGGATCCGTTCCCCGACCCTAAGGCGCAGGGAACAAACCTTCTCATCCACCGGGAAGAACCCCAACGTACGGGCAGCAAGCCGAGGGGATATTAAAATACCCACCTCAGCCCTCCGCTTCTCACCAGGGGCAACTCCAGCCTGAGACAGAGTCCAGCCCCTCTCCAGAAGACTGGTTCCAGAGCCCTAAGCCATTCGTAGAGGTGAGCCCCACTATATCTAGCCAGTACTTCTCAACCTCACACACTAACTCAGGCTCCTTTCCCACCAGAGAGGTGACATTCCATGTCCCAATTGCCAGTCTTGGCAGCCGGGGATCAGTTCGCCAGGGCCTCCGCTCCTGGCTGCCGCCCGGCACACAGTGCTCCCGACCTCTATGGCGCCTCCTGTGGGTGGTCGGCCTGCGGGATGAGGGGCCCATGTCCCCTTTCTTGGCTGTGCCCGGCCGGGCCCCATGGACTAAGGCCCGGCCACCAGACACTCGACCTCCCTGGGCCTGGCTCCAGAGCAGGGCCCCGATAACCCTATCCCGGGCAGGGTAAATTGTTCCCTTAATGTTTTTCTCATAAGGGTCTTCTGAATCGCTCTTCGTCCACTAGTCAAATCTTGGGTACAGGAGGAACAATGCGGTTTTCGACCTGGTCGCGGAACACTGGACCAGCTCTTTATCCTCTCAAGGATACTTGAGGGTGCATGGGAGTTTGCCCAACCAGTCTACATGTGTTTTGTGGACTTGGAGAAGGCATTCGACCGTGTCCCTTGTGGTGTCCTGTGGGAGGTTCTGCGGGAGTATGGGGTGTCTGGCCCAATGCTACGGGCCATTCGATCCCTATTCAACCGTTGCAAGAGCTTGGTTCGCTCCGCCAGGGCTGCCCATTGTCACCGATTCTGTTCAGAATTACTTACGGACAGGATTTCTAGGCGCAGCCAAGTGGCGGAGGGCTTTCGCTTCGGTGGCCTCAGAATCTCATCTCTGCTTTTCGCGGATGATGTGGTTCTGTTGGATTCATCGGGTGATGGCCTCCAGCTCGCACTGGAACGGTTCGCAGCCGAGTGTAAAGCAGCGGGAATGAGGATCAGCACCTCCAAATCTGAGGCCATGGTTCTCAGCTGGAAAAGAGTATCTCGGGGTCTTGTTCGCGAGTGATGGGAGAAGGGAGCCGGTGATTGACAGACGGATTGGTGCTGTGGCTGCAGTGATGCGGACGCTGCACCGGTCGGTCGTGGTGAAGAGGGAGCTGAGTGTAAAAGCGAAGCTCTCAATTTATCGGTTGATCTATGTCCCTACCCTCACCTATGGCCATAAGTTGTGGTTAGTGACCGAAAGAACGAGATCGCGGATACAAGTGGCGGAAATGAGCTTCCTCCGAAGGGTGGCTGGCCTCTCCCTTAGAGATAGAGTGAGAAGTTCAGCTATCCGGGAGGGGCTCAGAGTAGAGCCGCTGCTCCTCCACATCGAAAGGAGCCAGCTGAGGTGGTTCGGGCATCTGACAAGGATGCCCCCTGGGCGCCTCCTGGGTGAGGTGTTCCGGGCATGTCCCACCGGGAGGAGGCCCCGGGGCAGAACCAGGACACGCTGAAGAGATTATATCTCTCGGCTCGCCCAGATAAGCTGGAGGAGCTGGCTTGGGAGAGGGAGGTCTGGGCTTCTCTGCTAAGGCTGCTGCCCCCACGACCCGGCCCCGGATAAAGCGGATGAAGATGGATGGATGGATTTTGTTTTATTTTTACTTACTACACACCTAAGAGCACCTAACAGATGGACTCTCCTTTGAAGTCTCTCTGAGATTGACTATCCCCCGGAGCATGAGGAGTGTGATCCCCATATATTTGGAACACACACCCCTACTTAAACATGGGAACCACCACCCCAGTCTGACAATTGATCATTTACATATTGAGTTACAATTACTTTTACGAAGAGCATTCCATATTTCATTGAAAAAAAAATTAATCATTTATGCTAAATGAATTATATTGCATACCAAACTATTTATTTATGTTGTCTTAATCAACAAATAAATGGTTTTTATTTTAGTACAAATTGTTTTTCAGAATTAGTGGTTGTAACCTCTCAGAGAGAAGCTGTGAAGCTCTTTCCTCAGTTCTCAGCTCCAAGTCCTCTAGTCTGAGAGAGCTGGACCTAAGTAACAATGACCTGAAGGATCAAGGAGTGACACTTCTGTCTGCTGAACTGAAGATTCCACATTGTAAACTAGAAACTTTGAGGTGAGATCTTTTTTTCTTTTCTATTTTATATTGTAGAGCTTAGCTAAATGTTGGCAGAAAATACAGCAGAACAGGGAATGACATGGTTTATTGGGAAATTACAATAAACAACTTTTGAAAGTTACTCTTATATGGTCACTGTTTAGAAGACTGTTCCCTATTAACCAGTTTATGAATGTAATATTTACCATAAAATGATGTCCTGGCATCGTCTTTGTTGAAATTTTCAGTCCTCAGCTAGAAATTATGTCTATAGTAGGTTTACAGTTTGTTTTCACAACCTCTGCATCGGAACACAGAGGAGGTGAAGCAGCATGTTTCCTGAAACTGGCCAGTCAAAATAAAGTGATCTTTCTGGCAAGTGGTCCCTCGCTAGAATGCAGTTCACCTTGCGTGTCCTTGCTTTTGCTTGTATTTTTTGTGCAATTTTGCATGCAGTTTTACAGGGGAAGATGCTAACCATCGCAAAAAAAGCTGGACTTCTGGACATGCTAACTGTTAGGTTTTCTATTGTTGATTGTCATTTATGCTTAGAAATATCTACGTATATATGCTTAGAGTTTTATAATTAGTTGTAGATGGGTAGAGGTTTGATCCTTAATAGTCTGCAAACTTTGTGTGCATTCCAGAGTGCTCTGGCATGCACACACAACTTAAGGTCAGGAGAGAGGTTATATCTTGCTCTTACTGATTTATGGTATGGGAGGACACCCACTCTGTATCTGGTTAAGTATAAGAGCCTTTTGTTTAGATGGACCGCTAGACTCCTGCCACCAGCTTTGGGGAGTCTTCACAGGTTCACATTCTCTCTCTCTCTCACACACACACACACACACACACACACACGCACGCACACTTACAAAACCACAGGCAAGGTACTCTTTGTGTGTATGTATACGTCATATGTTAATGAACCTATGCATATTCATGTAACCACAATAAAAGGAGTGTTATGGGGAACCTGGCTGAGAGTCTGACGGAGGTCAAGTGGGTGGAACGACACTTGGCTCTGGGCAGGCTTCCTTCATGCATGAGTAGCCCACTGAACTTTGCCTACTTGGTGTTTAATGCTTTTGCGGTGTAGTTAAATTGTCTCGTTCCAGCGGTGGGTCTGTGCTAGACAGACCCAACACTAACGGAAGGTAGAAGTTACTGTATTTTGTGGACCATAAGGCACATGAGATTATAAGGTGCATTAAGCAAAATAAAACAATCAGTTAAGTCAAACTTTACTCAACTCATTCTTCTTGCTTCCTCTACTTCTGTATCATTGATTCCTTAATGTTGAATTCTCTGGCATCTGCTCTGTTCCCATGTTCTGGACATGAAAACAGTGTTTAAGCTTTGGTTTGATTTTAAAATACTGGACTTGTTTTTCTATGAAGGTTTGAACTTAGAGAGAGAAAAGTGTGAAAGTGTTCATGCCTGTGTGAGAAAAGTGTATAAAGTGTGTAGGTAGGGGTTTTACAGCCTTAAAACATCAATAATGAGTGAGCTTTTATTTACAGTAGGGAATAACCAACAAACACGGGACTGGCGAGGACAGAACCAAATATAAACCTAAACTGGAGAAACTAATAACAAACAAACCCGAAACATTAACTCACAGAATAACACGCAAAGAAAAAAACCTATAGAAATGACACAGGGGATGAAGAGTGGAGAATGGAAAGAAGAGAGACACGGAGGTTGCCAAATTACACAGAGTTAAACAGACACACCCATGAGGAGCAGAGGTAGACGCACACTATAAGTACAGAAACAAGGTAATCAGGAAATGACAAACAGGAGGAACACACAGGTGAACCTATTGGGCATGACGAGACACAGAACTTCAAAGTAAAACAGGAAATCACAAACTGTTTGACAAACAAACTCAGGAAGACGAACGCAGTACTGGAAGAGCACATAGGCAGGAATAACAAAACACTAAGAACCAAATCCCTAAGAACTGTTGAACAAAATACCAAAATCGGAATAAACTAGAACACAAGATAATAATAGGAACAATAAACACAAAACACTCGTTCTAAGGACCCAGGACCATGACAATATTACTTTTCATTGTCGGGGTTGACAATGATCAACTTAGTACAAATTGTTTTTCAGACTGGGTGGCTGTAACCTCTCACAGAAAAGCTGTGAAGCTCTGTCCATAGTTTTCAGCTCCCAATCGTGTAGCCTAAGAGAGCTGGATCTGAGTGACAATGACCTGCAGGATCCAGGAGTCAAGTTTCTATCTGCAGAACTGCAACGTCCACATTGTACACTGGAAACTCTGAGGTATTTTTTTTTCTTTCAAATTATTATTCTCTATATGAATCAGGGGACATTTTGCACTTTTTCTCCTTGGATACAGCTGTAACAGGTTTTGAGATAGTGTAGCAGAGAAGTACAATTCATGTTTTAGTGAGAGGCTGTCATGAATAGCACCTTTTAGGGAAGACTCTTTTTTATACAGTTGTTGCTTGAAAGACTGTTCCATGTCAAGTGGATTGTCAGTATAATACTTATCACACATGGATGTCCTGCTGTCATCTTTTTTTGAGATTGCCTTTCAAGTCATCAGCTAGAAATTATGCTGGTAGCAGGTTAACAGTTTGTTTTTACAACTTTACAACAGAAAGGAGAAGAGCTGAAGAAGCATCCTTCCTGAAACTGTCCACTTAAAATTATCTTTCTGAGCAAGAGTAAACATAAAGGGGGAGGACATAAAGGGGCTTATTTTTGTTATTGAAATGTATTTATTTATATACAGTATTTATTAGTATTACATAAATTATATTGGACATGAACATGTTACTTTTTTCTTAATTTAACATATAAAGTGATTTCATGCAATACAATTTTTTTCAGACTGAGTGGCTGTAACCTCTCAAACAGAAGCTGTGACGCTCTTTCCTTAGTTCTCAGCTCCCAGTCCTGTAGTTTGAGACACGTAGACCTGAGTAATAATGACCTGAAAGATTCAGGAGTGAAGCTTCTGTCTGCAGAACTGAAGAGTCCACAGTGTACACTGGAAACTCTAATGTGAGATTTGGTTTTGTTTGGATTTTTTTCAATTTCCTAAATGAATTCACACAGCAAAAAATGAATATATTTAGACAAAATAGATAGACAAAATTAACTGTAACAAATATTGCCAATAAACTTTAACTATAGTTTTTTAAGGGTGTTATTTTTTTTAGGATTTCCCACTATTTTTAAGTTTAAGTACACTGTCAAATTTCTACCCCTTTTATTATCTGACAATAAGGATTCATTAAAAATATATTGCCAACTGTTCCTAAATGTAATAGCCCCTAACTGCACAATGATGAGATTTTATAAAGAATGTCCTTTTCTTGTTCATTTTTTAATTTTTAGATTGAGCCTCTGCAACCTTTCAGAGAGAAGCTGTGAAGATCTGTCCTCAGTTCTCAGTTTGAGAGAGCTGGACCTGAGTAACTCTGACCTGCAGGATTCAGGAGTGAAACTTCTGTGTGTTGGACTGAAGAATCCACAGTGCAAACTGGAAACTCTCAGGTCAAGTTTCAGAATTTTGCACTGATGACAATTAAAAATCATAATCATGTAACCTCATAAAAATCTAACATTTATACAGAATTGTAGCTTCCTTTTATTAGAGTAAAGATTTTTCTCTAAAGTCACATTTGTTATTCACCACGATCACCGTAATTACTGACAGTTAATCTACAGTATAACCTGTTCCAGAGTGGTTTATGTTCAGTTTGCATTTGCAATCGAGTGGAAGGTCACGTATTTACAGATTATTTCATTTAGATTCAGTTATCTTACTAAGACCAGTGAATGATGCCAAGCTGAAAGTTAATTTTATTCATTTCATTTCATAACAATGTATTTATCCATCTGTAAAGTCACAGCAGTATAAACTCTGTGTTGTCATTGTCATTGGAATTTAGGCTCCTTGCGTTCAGTTGGTGAGTTTAGGTTAACTAGTGATTCTAAATTGAGAATGTGGGGGTGAATGGTTGTTTGTCTCTCTCTCTTTGTGTGCCTTGTCAGGGATAGTATGCCCTGACCACAGCATCTAATTCCTTATTTCTACCCATTAAGAAACTGGATGTAAAATGGATAGATGTTATTGTATCTGACAAACAGAAAATCCTTGTTCACAGATTATTATTTTTGTGTGTCTGCAGACTATCAGGCTGTCTGATCACGGAGGTAGGCTGTACTTGTCTGTCCTCAGCTCTGAGATCCAACCCCTCACATCTGAGGGAGCTGGACCTGAGCTACAATCATCCAGGAGACTCAGGAATGAAGCTGCTGTCGGCTGGACTGAAAGATCCACGCTGGAGACTGGACACTCTCAGGTATGGAGAGAACGTCTGATAGGCAAGGAAGAGCCCGACACTGTGACGAGATAGGGAGGACTCAGGCGCAGATGGGATTAAATCCAATAAAGTGGTTTATTTACAGGTCACAAGGTGCAAAATATATACAAGTGAAGAGGGAAACTACGGGTCTAGGTTCTAAAAGGCCAATTGGGGAAGGAGAAATCCTTTCACACTTTCCTACGCGCTGTCACAGTTGTACTCCAAACAGGAAAGGCAGTTGGTCTGAGGATACTGTTCACAGAAAGGATTAATCAGTAATGCAAAACTCTCAAACTGGAAACTAACTCGTAAGACAAGAAGTGATGCTGACCTGTCTTACCTATTGATTCAGGGAAGACCTGTTCTGCTTCCCAGCTTTAAGTATCAGAGAATCCTCAGCCGACTAATTGAGAACAGGTGTGCAGACAAGGCAGGGACTTGCTGAAAGCTCCTCCCAGGCAAAGTGTCGAGAGAGGGAGAAAGAGAGAGATGCAAACACAAACCAGTGTAGCCCAGTTGGGCCAGCCGAGCAGACAGATATCCCAATACATTTAATAGTACAGATTAGAGTAATCTTTGTATAGAGATGATGAGGACACATTTATCCTAGATTTACACAAAACACTAAAATTCGGTAAACTGTTAGCCTATCCTTACCAAAATAATAAAATCATTATATTTTATTCAGAGTTGTGGTAGAAGCTGACAACTACAGGGAGATGTTCTCTCTTCATTTAATAGGAAACAATCCTGCAGAAAGTGATTCATGTATTTCTTGTGCTATTCATAGATTAGGAGTCACAATATGCTTTCACAAGCAAAAACACACCATAAAATAACAAAACTGAATACAATGCAGTAAAAAATTTATTTATATGACGACCCAGTTGGAAGATACAGCATCAGGAAGGAAGTGCAAAAAAGGAGCATTTATTGGTCCAAATGAGAAATTGAAAAAGGAGGAAACAAAAGTCCATATAACAGAAATCCAAAGCAGGCACAGGAAAAGCGGACAGTATATACACTCGGAGCTACCTGCAAACAAGAGACAGGTGGGAGCAAAGGACAGGTATAGATGGTGAGAGACAAGCTGATTGGACAGTGTGTATGTTTTAGCATTGGTCACTTTTTGAATTATTACTGTATGGTAGTGATGCTGTTGGTTGTTCTCATTCAGATTTGGAATAAAGATTACAGACTTAAGATTTGTAAAGGATTGGCGGTAGGGGTACTGACCGACAGCCTTTAGTGGTTACTTGAGAATCTCACTGTAATAAACTTTTATAATCCTTGTAAAAAACAACAAGTTCACTGTTTGTAAACATAAAAGGCCTGAAGATTAAGAAATAAAATCCTTAGTGGAGACTTCAGAACTCACAGTACGCTCCCGGTAAGAGAAACAGTAGATGAGGTGATAGAGGAGCTCATATATAAGAAGGAATTAGTCTGTCTGAGTGATGAACAGGGAAACTGTCTGTGCTGTATTTCACATCAAGATCAAACAACAGCAGGAATTTACAGCTGGGAAGTTTACCAGGAAGCAACAATGGGAAGAGGTCACTACCACTCTCTACATGAAGGACTAAATGCTCTCCTGCTCTTCTACAATAGACTATTGATCCAGCAGTCTGCTTGGAATCAGAGATAAGGAAAGCTCGGGGGAAAAAAGAAATAGTAGGGGCAGTTGTTTTTTGTTTGTTTTTTTGGATATAGGATGTAGACTACAGACCTTAAAAGTGGAGAATGTGGTTTATTAGAGATGACCATTTCAGGCACACCTGTGCAGAGTTACCCAGGTAAATAAATTAGGAGATGAGGAGGTGTGGTTTTCAGTAGCCAACCTAAATGATGTAAATGAATGAGTTGTTCCTGGTCAATATTCTGTGTTTGCTAACAATATCACATACCCAGGCCTAATCTGCCATCTGTTCAAAATCGACTAATTTATTGGTGGATAACAACTTTTAATGCCCAAGTTAATGTGATTTCTGTGTGCTGATAACATACAGTCTGTTCTGTGTGGAAATAAAGTAACTCAATGAAACTAGACAATGTCATTCCTGGAGAAGTTGTGGTGAGCCTCTCCAGTCATATTTCATTTAATACAGTGGTGTACTGACAGATCCAGGATCAGTCCAAATCATCATCAGTTTGATCCACATATGGAATGAAGTGTATTTTTGAAAATGTTGGACTGTTCCTTTATCAGTGTGTAACAGTGTGTGTATGAGAGCCATGTAATGTCCATGTGTGCATGCTGACTGTGCTGCTCTGACCCCTCCTCCTTTCAGGGTGGAGCCTGCTGGAGTCCGATGGTTGAGACCAGGTCTGAGGAAGTGTAAGTGTGTTTTTAATGCGATTCATGAAAACAAAGCAGGACACATTCAACCATCTTCATCATTCTGATGTCAGGAGTCATCATCAAAGTGTCAATCAATGAATAGATGATGGATCAATAACTGCAGCTGGATTGTGTTTGTTCTCTCCATCAGATTCCTGTCAACTCACAATCGACACAAACACAGTACACACAAACCTCCAACTGTCTGACAACAACAGGAAGGTGACACATGTGTGGGAGATTCAGTCATATCCTGATCATCCAGACAGATTTGATTACTGGGAACAGTTGCTGTGTAGAAATGGTCTGACTGGTCGCTGTTACTGGGAGGTTGAGTGGAGAGGAAACGTTTATATATCAGTGAATGACAGAAAAATCAGAAGGAAAGGAGGAAGTAATGATTGTTGCTTTGGACAGAATGATCACTCCTGGAGTCTGTACTGCTCTGCTGATGGTCCTCGTTCTGTTTTTCACAACAATAGACAAACATCCATCTCCTCCTCCTCCTCCTCCTCCTCCTCTGTCTCTAACAGAGCAGCAGTGTATGTGGACTGTCCTGCTGGCACTCTGTCCTTCTACAGAGTCTCCTCTGACACTCTGATCCACCTCCACACCTTCAACACCACATTCACTCAAACTCTTTATCCTGGATTTAGAATTGCATTCATGGCATATGGTTCCTCAGTGTCTCTGTGTTGAGTTGAGAGTAAAGAGTGTCTCCTGTTAGAGAAACACTCGTACAGACTGAACTATCTGTTGAACAGTCAATGTCTGTCTTTTTCACTCACAAACATGTTTTCAGATTCATGGATTGAATCAGTTGATGTTTTAAACTACTGTTCTAACTGATTCCTTGTAAACTTCTTCCTCTTCCGTCCTTTAAAGATTGAAGCTATGATTATTCCAAGATCTGCATGTTGATTTTCTTTTTTTTCCACTCAAAGTTTCACAGTGATTCTCAGTATGTTGTGTTTCTCTGAAGTTCAGTTCACAACCAGCTCCTCTGCATTCTCATCAAGTCTGATCTCATTAAAATGAATACAAATGTTTGATTTCTCTTTCGTAATGTGATTTTCCCATCATGTCTGAAAATGAGATGGCTAGTCATGGAAAGATGGTTACACCCTCATGCAATAAAGAGGATGGATGTTGTGTCACTAGACAGCTGATCAGTATGTTTCACTCATTCATCTACACAAGGCATTTTGTAGAGGGTTGTGGGTCTGTGAAGGTTCTCAGTCATCCAGGTCATTGTAGTCTAAGGAGCTTGAAAAGAAAAGCATCTGGACTTCTTCAAATTGCTTGAAGACGTTTCATCTCTCATCCGAGAAGCTTCTTCACTTCTAGGGTCAAATAGTGGAGAGTCCCAGATTTAAACCCTGTGGTAGTTTCCCCCCAAAGAGGGACAAAAGGACCCCCTGGTGATCCTGTACCTAATCACATGAGCCAAGGTGTGAAAATAGTTGTAGTTCACAATCAGCCAAGGTTTTGGGTGAGCTCATTGTGAAACCTAGTACCACGCTATCATGTGATTTCCTGAGGACAAATGGCCAAGGATGTGAGTGGGCGTTAAGGCGTCTGGGAAGGGATCTCAAAACTGGATTATAAATGGGAGACAGTTGGTGTGATGGCAGACAGAGGCCATTAATGTCCACTGTGAGCGACCATCTTTGAACAGAGGCAGTGGCTTACGACATGAACTATCTTATCTTATTGTATTTTAAGAGACACATTTCACATTGTCAACTAAAATGTTTATTTCTATTTCTTTCTTTTTTAACAGTAACGTTTCATTACATTCATTAGCTAACTACTGTAATATTCTGTTTGAACTCATAGTAATGGCCATCTTTAACCAAAGGGAGGTATAACCTGCACTGAAAGAGACATCAACAGGTACCATTAACATCACATTAGTTAATCCTGTTTCACACTGAGATATGCATACAACCCTGTCTCCAGAACCGAAAAAATCATTTTACAAGAAAACAGCAAACACATGGTCACATTGTCTGCTAAACCTAGACCTAGCTAACTAGATATGAAGCAATTTCTAGGGTGGACAGGCTAACTCAATATATGGAAGTGTTTATGGATTCAGTTATACAAAATTTACATAAAGTTACCACAAACAGTTTCTTCTTCTTCCACATGTTGTGTTTCATATTAGTAAAGGTATTTTTATCTGTAGGAGCTGTTAAGAAATAAATATATATTCTTAGTGCTTATTTTCTGTTTATTTGTTTTATGTAGGCCAGTATAGTAAAACAGGCCAGCTTTCAGTCACAAAATGTGTGAAAGGTCATAGATTGCTGAGCAAGACAGTAGTGATGGGAACTCCGGCTCCTTTTAGAGAACTGGCTCTTTCAGATCGGCTCACTAAAAAGAGCCGGCTCTTTCAGCTCCCAACCGGCTCTTCAGATTGTTTTGTTGCTTTAATTAATTTATTATTAACAACAATATAAAATTATGCACAAAATGAATTGTTAATGTAAAAAAAACAACATGGTTTTATTTATATATGTTTATATATAAATATATATGGTGGCTGCTAGAGACAAAGACGTACAAACTCCAAAGCATGTACAAATTTCAAAGCACATACAAACTCCAAAACACATTTCTAGCTTTAACTGAACTTCCAAAACAGAGCTACCCTAGATCACTTTAATTACACAATTGAAAGCATATGTGTATTGTTTGTGTATTTATACACAAGCACTCATATATATTTAAATTATTTTTTTTTTTAAAGTTCATTTACCTGTCACTACACGCACCAAATCCGGTCGTTGGTACTTCCTGGCTTGTGTGGTCACTTTGGAGTTTTTCCGTGCTTCGGAGTTTGTACGTGCTCGGAGTTTGTACGTGCTATGGAGTTTTTATGTGTTTTGGAGTTTTTACGTGTTTTGGAGTTTTTACGTGTTTTGGAGTTTTTACATGTTTTGGAGTTTGTACCTGCTATGGAGTTTTTACGTGCTTCTGAGTTTGTACGTGCTATGGAGTTTTTATGTGTTTCTGGGTTTTTACGTGTTTTGGAGTTTTTACGTGCTTCAGAGTTTGTACGTGCTATGGAGTTGTTACGTGCTTCGGAGTTTGTACGTGCTATGGAGTTTTCACGTGCTTCAGGGTTTGCACTTTCTATGGAGTTTGTACGTGTTTTGGAGTTCGTATGTGTTTTGGAGTTTTTCATTTTAAACAAATTTAAAGTAAAACAACACAAGACACTGCAAACCATAACACATATAAATTAAAATGAGATGCACATTCTCTGTCATATGGGCCTGCATGAATAAATTTTCTGAATCCTTTATCATCCACAACTGAAAATAGTTGTGGATGATTACTATACCTTTCTAATGTGACAATGTTGTCCCTGGCTCCCTTTCTCTCTTTCCCTCTGGCTCTGTTCCTGTGCTACTGTGAGTGTAACTACTGCCCCTCCCCCCTCCTCCCAGCGCAAAGCACAAGGCTCGCCTGCAGAGTGAAGCGGAAAAAAAGTGCGAGAGAGAGGGTGAGAGTCAGAAATTTTTAAAAAAACCCATGGCTCCCAATAAGGACCCGGCTTGCATCGTTCACTTCAAATAGTTAGCTCTAAGAGCCGTTTCGTTTGCGACCGACACATCACTGCAAGACAGGAAACTGGGCAGAATACGACGCTTTGTGCAGAGCTAAAAAAGAACAGGATGCAGGTAGAAAGCGGAACTAGGCAGAGTGTAGCACAGAAGTTGTTTTGATCGAAACTGTGTGTGACGTGTGAGTGGCAAAATAACAGGCAACCTTTCTGATGACGAGTGCCATCTAAAGTTTCCTTAGAAGACAATGTGCCATATGATTACATTAGCAATAAATTTAATAACGCTGTATAATAACAATTACACACTATATCGTTGTATATCGTATAAGGTTCTCGTTTAGAGAACCTTTTCATGATATGCTAATTTTTTGAGATAGGAATTTTGGGTTTTCATGAGTTATGTATGCCAAAATCATCAATATTAAAACAATGAAAGGCTTGAACTACTTCAGTTGTGTGTAATGAATCTAAAATATATGAAAGTCTAATGTTTATCAGTACATTACAGGAAATAATGAACTTTATCACAATATGCTAAGTTTTTTGAGAAGGATCTGTATATGAGTGCTTGTGTATAAATACACAAATAATACACATATGCTTTCAATTGTGTAATTTAAGTGATCTAGGTAGCGCTGTTTTGGAAGTTCAGTTAATGCTAGAAATGTGTTTTGGGGAAGATGGTGTCCACTTGAACGGCAGCAAGACTTCGAGCTCCGACCTTAACATTCCTTAAGTACGCCTAAACAACGGTTAAAAGTCAACCTTCTAGTGGCTTCCTCTCCGATCCAAGCTTCTGCTCCGATTAACAGTTAGGATGCTGACTAAACATAGGTTTAAAACTAAAACCGCCGGAAAGGACGGATCAGACGACGACACTAACAACGAACTTGAAACCGAGAAGATGGAAGGAGCTAGTGCTAGCGCCCAACAGACCGAGATGAGTGTTTTGACCGCAATTCAATCGCTGAAAACACATTTCACTGCTCAACTGCAAGAAGTTATAACATCAAATCAAGAAATAAAAGATGCAATTGGAGTGTTTTCAGAGAGGCTTACCTCAGCAGAATCTCGCATTAGTAAAGTTGAAGACGATGTCTCTTCCCTTACAAGTAAAGAGGCTTCCCTTCATAAGAAACTTCAGGAACTCCAGCTAAAAGTGGACGACCTCAAAAACAGAAGCCAGAGATCCAATCTGAGGCTCGTCGGATTACCCGAAAATACTGAACAAGGGGAAATTACAATATTTTTGCAAACCTGGCTGCTTGACGTTTTGGGACGGGATGCGCTCCCGTCCCCACCCATCATTGAGCGAGCACACAGGCTACAAGGCCGAAATACCCCAAATGGCCCACCCCGTGTGAAGTTCTTGAATTATCAAGACAAGATGAGGGTGATGAGAGCGGCACGTGTGAAGGGAAAAATAACGCACAACGGATATCATGTGATGTTCTTCCCTGACCTGTCGACGGAGGTCCAGAAACAGCGGAAACAATAAAACCAGGTAAAACAGCAACTCCGTGATATGCACATAAACTTCGGATTGATCTTTCCAGCAAAAATGAGGATTTTCCACCACAGCAACAGGCTCCTCTTCCACACACCAGCGGAGGTGGAAGATTTCATACGAAAAGTCCGGCAACAAAACGAGGGATAAATTAACGCCCATTCTGAAACACTACCACATCTAAAATGTGTAATTCTGATGAACAATTTCAGCTCGGACTTACAGTGGCTGTTGGTGTACAGGTATGATATAGATGGCCTTAGATATGTTATGTTTAAATCTTTTCATTCATTTATATTAAGTGGCCACCTCTTCAGTTAACATGGTCGGATCTAAGTTTGAAGCTTAGAATCAATAATAGGACTCTTTATCAGCTCCTTTTCATGGATCTGATACACAACCAAGCTGCAATGACTTTGGGGGGGGGGAGTTTTGAGATCTACACTGATGGGAGGTCTCTGGGTTGTTTTTTGTTGTTGTTTGCTTTTGTTTTTCTTTATAAGAGCTTATCTTTTAAGTGCAGTGCTCTTGAAATAATAATTTGTGAGTTTCAACAGGGGAGACGAGATGTAGTCAGGTTCAGGTTACTAAGGGCACAAACTGTATGAGTAGTTATTCAAATATCGAACTAATTTCCTGGAATGTAAGAGGCCTTAGGAAATGTATTAAACTGAAAAGAGTAATGGATAGAATTAAACAATATCACCCAAAGATAGTCTTTATTCAAGAAACACATTTACTTGCGAGTGAAACTGCCCGGATAAGGAAGAGACGGCCTGGTCAAGTTTTCTTTAGCCACTTCTCAACACATGCTAGAGGAGTGGCAATACTCATTCATAAATCAGTGTCCATGTGTATTAAGAAAACATCTTGGACCCTGCAGGGAGATTCATCATCCTACAATGCTCCATGCTGAACCAAGACTTAATTTTAGTTAATGTATATGGCCCTAATATCGACGACTCCAGCTTCTATAATAATTTATTCCTCTCTATTGCAGCCCTCCACGGTGAGATAATCGTTGGGGGGGACTTTAACTGTACCCTAGAACCTAAGCTTGATAGATCATCAGGTTTAGACTCTTCCCATCCAAAATCTAGACAAGCTGTACAACACTTTATGTCTGAATTGAACTTTACAGATATATGGAGATTAGAAAATCCAACAGGGAGAGAATACTCCTGTCATTCAGCCAGTCATAATAGCCGCAGTCGCATAGATTATTTTCTTATTTCAAACTCTCTTATCCCCAGAATTAATAGCTGTTCATATAAAAGTGTGCTTATATCTGACCACTCATTAACCACGCTTAACTTTTCAGTTACAACAGCTTTTAGACGTAGTCCTATTTGGCGTTTAAAACCACACTGGGTGCATAATCAAAAATTCTTGGAATATGTAGGCAAAAATATTGATTACTATTTTTACTTTAATAAATCCGAAACTACAGCCTCAGTTAGATGGGAAGCCTTTAAGGTTTTATACGTGGGCAGATGATAAGTTACACCAAAAACAAATCAAATAAAAACTACACTGAGATGTTGGACCTCGAAGGTCAAATAAAAGAAGTGGAACTTGAGATAAATCTAAATGACTCTAAAGAAAAACAACAAACTTTTAAGACTAAGAGCAAAATATGACAAATTAACTACTGACAAAGCCTCAGCAGGACTATTTAGACTAAGACAGACGTACTATGACCAGGGGGAGAAGGCAGGAAAACTTTTGGCATGGCGCATAAAAACGCTACTGAACGAACAAACAATAAATGAAATTAGAACTCCAGATGAAAACACCACAGATCCTCACAGAATAAATGAACTCTTTGAACTCTACTACTCACAACTATATACGTCAACAGGAGATGCGACCCAAGAGTCACTAGACTCCTTCTTTGATTCAATAAGCACCCCTTCACTCTCTGAAGAAGCTCGATGTGAATTAGACTCTCAGTTATCTATGAGTGAACTGTCGACTGCAATTGATAAATTAAAAACGGGAAAAACTCCCGGCCCAGATGGAATCCCACTAGACCTTTTCAAAATATTTAAAGACAAATTAGTACGCCCTCTGTACGACATGCTAGCGGAAAGCTATGATTTAAAAGAGCTTCCCCTCTCCATGCGTAATGCACTTATAACGGTATTCCCCAAGCCTGGGAAACCGCCTACAAAATGTGAATCTTATAGACCAATCTCATTAATAAACTCTGACGCCAAGATAATGAGTAAAGTACTGGCAAATAGACTTGAACGGTACCTTCATCTCCTCGTTGATACTAACCAGAATGGTTTTGTAAAAACCTGGCAAGCGCAGCATGGTATTCGCAGAGTACTGAATGTATTTTACTCAAATTCAGAACATCCAGACATGGCTCTGCTCTCTTTGGATGCAGAAAAAGCTTTCGATAGGGTCGAACATAAATATCTCTATAAGGTACTGTCTCAGTTTGGCTTTGGCAGTTACTTTAAGACTTGGGTCAAAATATTATATAATAAACCTATAGCCTCAGTTGGAACTAACAACATCATATCTAGACCATTCTATCTAGGTAGAGGTACACGCCAAGGCTGCCCCCTTTCGCCTCTTCTCTTCGTCCTAGCAATTGAACCATTGGCTATTGTGATAAGGAGCAATCAAAATATCTCTGGCATTAGAACAAATAATATTGAGTCCAAAATTGGATTATTCGCGGACGACATTATCTTAATGCTGTCCAAATTAGAGAGCTCAATTCCCCAGCTACTCAAAACAATTAACTCCTTTGGCAACATCTCCGGTTATAAAATTAATGAATCTAAGTCAGCCATCCTTTTCTTTAAACATTCTGAAAGAATTAAACCACCTATTCAAACAATGTTTCAAGTTGCCAGAGACAGTCTTACCTATTTAGGTATAAAAATCACTCCAAAAATCAACGATTTGGTACATGCAAATTACTCTCCTACAATCAGCTCTGTTGTTGACTCAATCAATAGATGGTCTACGCTGCCAATCTCTCTGATTGGACGCGTAAATATTCTCAAGATGAACGTTCTCCCAAAATTTTTAGATCTCTTCCAAGTCATTCCTCTCAGCCCTCCAGATGACTTCTTCACAAAGGCAAAAACAATATTCATTAAATTCATTTGGAATAACAGACGAGCCAGACTGCGCCAGATGAGCTGCTAGACCTCATCAGAGAGGACATGAGGCAGCAAAGAGAGGCTGAGGAGAGGAGAGCAGGGAGAGGACGGACAGACTGTTTTCACTTCTTGAAAGATTAGTTCCCAAATGAGTTATGTATTGAGAAATTTATTTATTTGAATAAATTTGTTACATTGTTATATGTGTTGCATTAGTTTAAAGGTTTTATGTTATTAATAAATTGATTCAAACAAACAGTAATTGTCACTGAACTCAATTTGATTTACAGGCATTTGTAACACGTATGAACATGACGCTAACTTTGAACAATATTACTTGGATATTTATTTGATAGCAATAAAGTAAATAACAGTAACAATTAAACAAGAATATTTCAAATACACAGTATGTAAAGATGGAAAAACAATATTTACAGTTGTTCACACAGGATTAACCTGAGTGACCTGTTCCTGGACCGTTTCTTTAACAACTGTAATAGATTACAGGAAGTCTCTGGCAGTGTTGCTGAATCTGCCCAAGCAAGATCAGACGTGGATGAGCTGCTGCAACTGAGACCTGCGGTTTGTCTTTTCTGGTGGGCGAGTGGAGAATCACACAGGGTGGTCTGCAAAGAGCTTTAGGATGCTTCCTCCCACTGTCCACTGCATCGTCCATCTACAGGGTTTGCAGGGCCAGCTCACTCATGGCTGCCACACCATTAAGATGTTTTCAGAGATATGCAAGCAGGAGATGGTGGATGCTATATTATTAGTATAATACTTGTAACTCTGTAGCAGACAACAGTTTGATAAAGTGCTATGTAAAAAAACAAACAAACAAAAGATTAGATTCTATACGTTTCAAAGATATTTAGTTTATATATTTTATATAATACAGTACATGTGTGAGAATGACCGATGTTGTGGCAAAAATGATCGTCTGCCAAAAACTGATTTCGGTTTTTGCCCTAAACTGATTGCTCGTATTTAACCTGCTATGAATAACTTGTTGGTCTATAATACGTGAAACATGTCAAATGTTTCCCTCATTAGTGATATCAAGTCACCTGCCACCAGCAACATTCCAGTAACAAGGTAGAAGCTGCAATCAGTTTTTGGCAGTGACTTTTATATATCCTTTATTCATCCAGTTAAAAAAAAAAATCTTATTGACATTAGAAATTTATTTTTTAAGAGTAATCTGGCCAAGAGGACAGCAGACAGCGCAACAAATATATCAATTGTACCTACATTATAACCAGAGTTATAAAGATACTTGAACAACAGGTAATTATTGTATATATAAAACCCCTTAGTAAACCATGTTCACCGAAGTCTATTTACCAACATACATAAAGATATTACACATATTACACTCGGAAACATTGGAAATCAGTTTTGGCAGGCGAACACTTTTTTGGCACAACGCCGGCGATATTTCAATTATCCGTGTAATTAGCTAAGTAATTCCTAAATGCCTGTAGATTAAAGGAAATTATTTTACCTGGATATGATTGTCTCTGATGAGCCTAAGGTACAAAACGTGCGGGCGGCGACGATAAGGTTTTTCTAGCTCCTCGAGAAATAAAACTGTCCAAACAACGGAGCGACATTTCTGGGTCCATTTTAAAGTTTTCGCGCTGTGGCGCTAGCGTCCGGAAAAACACGCAAGTAAGGGCGGAGTTGAAGGCTAGGAGGCTGTCCACAGCCCATCTGTTATGTTGGATACTCATTGTTTGTTCAATAAAGTTTCTATGGAGAAAAAAAGGGGGCTGTCCAAGCCTTCTCACTTCCTGACTACCCGTCCGTCTAAGGACACTACCTTGTGACGTAGGTAGGTAGTGTCCTTATGAGCATCCTTCCCCTGAATTCGGACACAGCCTATATCTCTGGTCTACTGCCTGCTCTTGAGTTTGCGTTTATAGGTGCCTCGAGCCCGGTACACCACTGAAGACTAGACAGGTAAAGTTTTATTGGTTTTTTTTTTAGCGTTTTAGGATGGGAGTTGCTCAAAGTGAACCAGTGGCACCAAACTTGGCAGGAGGTTTGAGACCATTCATTAATTATGGTCTGTAGCTGAGGTAGGTAGGCTGTTTTTAAGTTGGCATTGTGTACACCATGTGTGTGCATATGTCAGTGTTGATGGATGCTAATGAGATCCTTGTAAGGTGGGTGTTTTGTGCTGTGACCTTTAGTGTTGTGGGGAATATGGCTATTTTGTTGGATCACTTGTGAGTGTTGTTGGCCAGGTGATGGCAATAACACTGAGGGGTGCTGAGCCACCCTTGATGTGATCGTTGTGTGGCCATAGCTCTCCATTTTTTGGTTGGTCACTAGTGTGCTTGCTTTACTGAACTTTTTGGATTAAAGTAACTTGTTGTGGTATAGGGCCACTTGTATGTGATTGTTTGTGTGGTGGAGACAACAGATCACTTGTGATTATTTGTTGCTACTTTTGGTTTTGTGTTGTAGGTCAGGTAATCATTTTGGGTTTGACTGTTGTGCTCCTTTGTGTTGGTCACATGTTACTTTTTGTGTGTGTTCAGTGTGGCAACTTCAAATCCTCATGCCCATCCATGCTTACAGACGCCAACTATAATGGGAACACTGTGCTTCTGTTAGCTTTTACTTTTATTCCAGGTTTGTGGGTCAAGGACCTGAAGGCTTCAGAGGGGCTTTTAATAAATTTAGGGGTCCCAGAGGAACCCTTTTGAGGGAGGAGGTGTTACGTCCCTCTGCAGCCCCTAATCATCTCAATGTTTTCAGCTGGTGCTAATTGGCCTCACCTAGTCAGGTGTGGATAAAACCATACCTGAGGCAAGCTTCCAGGGAGCTCACTTGTCTTTGCCTTGGTGGCATCAGCAATTTTAGCCAACCTGATATTCCATTTTTTAGATAAAACCCCTTCTCACCTACCTACACTCTGGTATTCATGTACTTTTTTTATGTTGCGGCTTTGAGCCGGGTCGTAACACAGAGATGACAGCAACAACAAGTAATTTCCTCATAGACATTTATCTAATTTTACATTTTTATGAAACCAGAGAACTGCCACCTGTTGATGTTTTGATTAAATGTAGACTCCATAATGGATGAACAATTTGGAACTGCAAAAAGTTAGACAAAGCTATTTTTCCAAGCTAGATTGTATTTTATTTCACAAATACAGCTCTGAAGAAAAATACAGTGCCTCATGTCACAAGTGCGGCAAACTGAACTAAATAAATATTATTTACAGGAATGTAAATCTCTCTTTCATTACATCTTTAAAAACATTGAATATACAAAGACTTCTTTATGTGTTTGAACATTTGTACAAAACTCTTTTCCATGTCACACATCACAAGTACTCTTGCTGTTTGTTCAGTCCAGTTGTTAACAACAAAGCAGAGATGCCTCCTGCTGCAACATTTGAAGCTGTTTTGAAGTAGCGTCATTATTGAAATCACTGTCATCAGCTACAAGGATTGTCTTGGCTGCATATGCATATCATATACATAATAAACAGTATAATATTATTTCTAAAACTCATTAGACCAGAGAAAATGAAAATGTTAATGTGAAGGAACAAAAAAAATATTATATATTGATAGTTAAATAGAACGATATGTTAACCATAAAACCATAAATTCTTTCCATAAGAAAAAATGATAATGTAAATTAAAAAATTCAATTCAATTCTTAAAACATTACAGAGAACTGAGTACATTATTTGGACATGTTGTAGAAACAAAGAAAGATGATGTGGCAAACAAAATTACAAGCAAGAAATAAGTAAGCTACTAAAACCTATGTGGGAAAAGAAAGAAAAAAGGTGAATGTTTAATACTGGAATATAAAAAGTGTTCAAAGCAGTTTATAAAATCAGTTTTAAAACTATTTAGACAGACACTCCAGCAGCCTGTCAATGCAGCCATTCCACATAAAAAAAGAATCAAGTCCACATCAGCCCACCTGTCTGTGCTGTCAGTCATACTGATCATCTGCTCTTCCATCAGCTGAGCACAGACATGTCAGCAGCTTGTCAATGCGTCCTTTTCGCATGAAAAGAAACTGAATCAGATCCACAAAAGGACTGAGCAAAGAAAATATGATAAAGATGTAACGAGAGATGATTGTGGGAACAATTAATAGAAAGTAGTAAAAGAACAACAGAATTAAAATTCCTAGACTTTGACGTTTCTCCTCAGTGGGCACTGAGGTGGCAGCAGGCAGGGCTCTGAAGGTCCGAGCTAAGCAGAAGATGAACAGAGGACCAGGGAGGGCAGCGTAAATGATTAAACATTCTAATTCATCTAAGACTAAGGCAAGAGGGACACTGACTATGCAAAAAGCCCAGACAAGGACACAGACCAGCACAGAACTCCTCGTTTCTTTGAAGCAGTCCAACAGTGGATATGCAATGTATAAACACCTGCAACAGAAGAAAGACACAAATTTGTATCATCACAGTGCAGAATAATATGATTCTGACTGTACAGATGCTTCACAGTAAAATATAATGTTCAGACACATGCAGGTACACACACTGAAAGACAGACAGGTACCTTTCCAGAGCAATGCACATCCTGAAGTACAGACTGGCCATCACACATGAGACATGAATAACAGCAGGTATGCTACTGCTTATTCTTAATATCCAAACAATCATTATGCAGATCTGGATTAGATTGGAGGTGAGGAGGTTTGTGTAATAGATGACGGGGACTGGACTCCTTTGCACCTGCAGGAAATATAAATTAATAATAAATGAATGCAGCAATAAACATGGCATGATGTATTTCTGCTCTCAGGCAGCACAAGGAGACTAATTTACAAAACAACAATCAACATTTCTTTCAGATTGTAGCAACCACTTTAAAATCAAAGTGTCTCTTGACTTCCTTTTTCAGACTTTTATCTGATATCAGAATTTCTCCTTTTTAAAATGGTTTAAACTGCTGATGCATGTAAAGCAACAGAAGAAAATGCTTACTCAGGTTACTTCACAACACTACATATAATATAAGTGTCAATCATTGTGTGGTATGTGGTATGAACTTAATTCAAATTTTAGGAGTGAAAGACCCATTGCTAAAGAAATAAGTCCTGTTTTGTGAGAAGCAACGCTGCCTTGATGAGAACAGTGGCTTTCTTAATGTAACTGCTTCAAGGTGTTTGTGGTATGTGCTTTTAAATTCTGAATGACTCAGTAATATTGATGAACTGGTAAATGGAAAAAGTGCATTTTGTTTAACTCAATTCAATTCAATTTCTTTATTGTCCCACAAGGGGAAATTAGTTTAGCAGCAGGATAAAAATAAACAGAACAATACTATAAAATAATAATGACAATAATAGTGATAGAAAGTCCAAGGACAATTATTTGCCATTAAGGAGACAAGATGCAGTGGGGATAAAAGAAACCTGGAGTCTTTTAGTCTTCCTCACAGGTACTCTAAAACGGTGGCCGGAAGGCAGCAACTCAAACTCTCTGTGAAGTGGATGGTTCAAACAATTAATAATAGAATGAGCCTTTCTAAGCACATTTCTATTGTAGATGGCCAAAAGTCCATCTTGCCAGCGCCCTGAAATTTGAATGTCTCAACCGATTCTTATTCTTCACCGTCAGGTTACCAATCCAGGCAGCGATACAAAAGGACATCACAGATTCGATAAAACTTCTATAAAACAAAGACAACATCTCAGATGAGACATTAAAAGATCTCATTTTCCTTAAAAAGTCTTTTTTAGTAGTGGCATCAGCATGAGATTCAAAACGCAGTTTATGGTCAAGTAAATGGTAAATGGCCTGTATTTGTATAGTGCTTTACTAGTCCCTAAGGACCCCAAAGCACTTTACACATTCAGTCATCCACCCATTCACACGCACTGGTGAATGGGTGGATTGTAGCCACAGCCACCCTGGGGCGCACTGACAGAGGCGAGGCTGCCAGATGCTGGCGCCACCGGGCCCTCTGACCACCACCAGTAGGTGTGTCTTGCCCAAGGACACAACGACCGAGACTGTCCAAGCCGGGGCTCGAACCGGTAATCTTCCGATTACAAGGCAAACTCCCAACTATTGAGCCACGATTGCCACGAAGTACCACACCTAGATATTTATAACTCTCAACTCTTCCAATATCAGCAGTTTTAATGATAGTAGGTGATGAGGTATAAGAAGACTTCCTAAAATCAATAATCATGTCTTCAGTTTTTGACACATTAAGTGAAAGGAAGGACTCATCACACCAATTCACAAAATCATCCACAACCTGTCCATGGCCTGACTCGTACCCCACTAGAAGACTCACTTCAGGATGTGTCTGTTCGTGAAATTGCTGCGACACTCATTTGCGTACAGAAGGAACAGAAGGGGAGTGAGGCAGCAACCCTGCGGTGATCCAGTAGAGCAGGAGAGCACATCAGAAAATACATGATTGCCTGGGCCCCCCTTTCCCTGGCGGGTTGCAGAGTATGGGGGTGCCTACTGGGGTCAGCGGGGGAGCTGGCCCCAGGGAGGGGTCACTTGCCCCTCCCTTCCTTCCCTCCCCATCTCCAGCTGCCTCCCTCTTCCCGCTCCACCACAATCACCCACACATGCAGGGCCTTGGGGTAGGGGTGTGTCACCAGGGTGCAGAGGAGACATCCCCCCCCTCTGTCCCCTTCTGGCTGCCTCTGCCTCAATTTTATCCCACAACTTAGACATTCACATTACTCACACTCTCATTACACATACATATAGGATCTTGGGGTGGGCACGCTACACGGATTCCAAATTACCATCAGGGTGTACACCTCACCCCTGGCGTCGTTGCCCACCTCTCAATTTTAAATACACGTAGACATTGAGGGCTAGCAGGAGGGACTATACGCTTACCTGCTGCTCTGGCAGGTAGCTCCATGCCCTCCTGGGTTTTAAATGCACCTTAGAACACACATACATCAACACTACATAAGAGCGGGTGGAGGAGGTTTGAGTCTTCCTACACCCCGTTCTCTGCGGCCTGCTGGAGCGGGGGGCTAGGAGGAGGAGTTGGCCGTCCGACTGGGGTCTGGAATGTGGGGCCTCCCTGCTGCTGCGGAGTCGGGGCAGTCTGCTTCTCCCCACCGCAGGGAAAGGGTAACATCACCTGGGTCTGGGCGCAGTTTCCCCTCCAGGGGCAAGGGTACCTAGACCCGGGGCTTAGAGTACGCTTGGGGGAGTGTGATTGTGTGTACAGCGTCTCTTTATGTCCGTCTCCACGTTGGGTGAGTGTTGAGTAATTGTATATGAGAGCATGAGGGTGGGAATAGATGTTTGTATCTGTGTGTGCCTGTTTGTCTGTGTCTTTATGTCAGGTTGGGTATCAGACGCCACCTCTCTGGGGACATCTCAGGCCCTCCAAGGTTTGAGGCCCATCTCCCCACCACTTCCCCTGCCGGTGGCAGACGCCCTCAGACATCGGTGCGTTGGTGGTTCTTTGTGTCCGGGGTGGGCGCCCAGGTACCCACCGCTCACTCCTTGGCGGCTGCTTATCGGGGCCTGGAGCCTGGGGCTCGCTCGGGCCACTGGGATGGGGTGCCTCGGCCTCTCAGCCCGGGGCTCGGTCACTCAGGCACAGCTGGCTGCCGGCGGAGCTCACGGGCACGCCACTGCAACCCCCGCTTCTGCTCCGCGGCTGCTGAGTGACCCCTCATCTGGGACTCTCCTCAGCTCTTTCTGGGATAGCATGCGGCTGCCCCTCTGTTGGTCTTCCTTGGTCTCTTGTGTTCTGGGGCCTCTGGATGTCTGGAGTTTTGATCTCCTCCATACCTGCTTCATGCCCTGGAGGACGGGGCAGTGGCCCCCACACCCTCTAGCAGATCATTACATGAAGGAACCTTTTAAAACAAGCGCGTTCATGCTCACAGGTGCACACACGGGTGATCACACACACAAACTACACCCTTTTGGCTCCTACCTCAAAGCACACTGTGCGCTGTCGATCCTACGTGCTGCACAATAATGTTTAATATTTAGTATTTACTGTCATATTCCCATATATCATTGTGATGTTGTTTATTACTCTCGTTTTCTTCTGCTTGCTTTCTTTTTTCTTTCTCAACAGGTGATCCAGGTGATCGATATATGTATTTTTTGTCTGCTTATTCTGTTGGTTTTGGTTTTGCCCTTCTCCCCGTCCCTCTTCTCAGCTGTTTTTCTTTCCCTCTTTCTTTCTCCCTTTCTTTCCACCAGTCAAGTCTGTCCCGTATTCAGCAAGTCAAAATAAAATAAACAATAAAGGTGAATCAAATGGACCATTACGGCAAGGCTGGGATGGTCCATTTGGTAAAAAAGTAAATCCGTTGGGCATCTTTCTTCGCCTTTAGACAATAATTCTGATGGCAAAAGAACCAAACGGGACAGGTTTAATAAAAAAAAAAAAAAAAAAAAAAAAAAAAAAAAAAAAAAAAAAAATACATGATTCACCCTCACGCATTGTGACCTATTAGTCAGAAAGTCTGTCACCCAGCCGACCAGACTAGTGTCAAGCTTAAAAAGATTGTAAAGCCTGTCAGCAAGTAAGAAGGATGAATTGAATGCAAATGAAAAGTCAGCAAATAATAATCTTGCATGGGTGTGAGGGGCCTCAAGATGCTTATACAAGAAATGCAGGAGTGTGACAACAGCATCCTCCACACCTCTCCCTGCTCTATAGGTGAATTGGAAGGGGTCAAGATGGTGTTCAACATGCATTAAAATCTCCTTCTTAATTATCTTCTCAAATGACTTCATCACTAAAGACGTCAGAGCCACAGGCCTAAAATCATTCAGTGCCTTAGGAGAACTGCCTTTAGCAACAGGAACAATGACAGCATGTTTCCAAATCTTAGGTACTGTCTGTAGCTCTAAAGAAAGTGAGAAGATGTGGTGAAAAATCCAACTCACTTTAAAAATGGCGTCGGCAGCAACTTTAACGTCAGCTTTAGGATGAATGTAAACGACAGTGACAAAGATTTGAGGGAACTCCCTCGGTAAGTAAAAAGGCCTGACAGATACTGAAAGGAGCTCGATGTCAGGAAGACACAACCGCTCCCGCACAGTAAAGTTATTACACCAGCCCTGGTTGATATACAAACATACCCCTCCTACGTGAGATTTGCGTGTTACTCCACAGTTCCGATCCAATCTGACAGCGGTCCCAAAGCCGCTGATTCGCAGTGAAGTGTCACTGTCCATATCGGTCAACCACGTCTCGGTAAGTGCCATCAGACAAGCCTCCCTGTATTCCCGTAGATGAAGCACATTTCCTTGTAATTCATCCGTTTTGTTCCTAAGAGATTGGACATTGGCCAGAATCATAGAAGGGAGAGGAACACGATTCTTCCTCCGAAGTTTTCTTACACGCTGACACACGCCACCTTTCTTTCCACGTTTTCTCAAGCGGCGGGGCTTTCCAAAATTGGTCTTTGACCGGGCAAATAAATTCTCACTAAGAATCACATCTGTCCGAACATTAGAAGAGTCGTACATAGACAAACAGGACCACCATAAAACCAAGTAGTTCCTCGTGTGTATAAGTAATTGTCAGTGACAGTGAATGACTCCAGGTGAATATCGCCAACAACAATAAAACTAAGGTGTAGAAGATCTCCATCTCGGCAAAAAAAACCTCTTAAAAAGTTAAAACCACGGTTAAGAACAGAGTTAAAACAAAGTTAAAAACAAAAAGAAAAGGAGAAAGAAAACGCCAGTAAACACCTGCTGCAGGTCGCCACGAGAGCAGCGCCCCTGCTGAGAGCTGCTCAGAATTATTGTCCCATCGTACATGTGATGCGTGTGAATGCCTGCATGTGTGTACACTTCCATGTTTGCTGCCCACAGGGTTTCTCTGTTACACTAACACTGTGAAAAAATATAAATTACTGCACATTGTAGAAATGTTTAGCTTATTTTAGAGTTTAGACAAGTAGGAATGTTTAGTTTGCTTTAGAGTTTAGAAATGTGTTAAGATAGAATGTAGAATTATGGTAGAGACACTGACACTGCCCTGGATATAAACAAAGGCCTGATTGTGTCATGAGCTTAGAAGTAGATTTGTAACTGGATAACTGTGGTCTGGAGGGGAGATGGTATTTATGGCCCCTAGGAAGAGACACACACCCACAGTGTTTTAACTGATATACTCACACACCTATATGCACACTCACTCACGTGCACTCACATAGACACGCAGGTACGCGCACACACAGGCACTCACGTGCTCGTGCATACACACAGAGACAGAGTTTGGAGCACACCATGGGGGATTTATGATGGGGTCGCCTCTATAAAGCTGGCTGGAACAAACAAAGGGGTGAAGATTGTTTCAGAGGGACACCGGCCTCGTCTTCCCTTCTAGAAGTGCATGCTTAAATGAAGATGAATAAAGATTTTGTAAAAATAACTACTCAGTTCCGGTGCCATCTCTGGATCCCTCGACGAATAAAAGAACCGGGGTAAAACTGATTTCGTAACAGTTTTGGTGCCGGAACCGTGGGATTCGCTCGAGGCCCAGAGAGGATGAATTGGCAGAGCTGAGATCGTGAAACGAGGCGAACAGAGAGCTAGCTCACATGATTAAAAGGTAAGCACAACCTGTTTATTTTCGAACCGTGCATATTGTTTAAAGCCTAAATTATCTGTTCGCTAAGTTGAGCGTATCTCAGTGTAAATTCACTCAGTATGTTAAAGAAACAGTGTTTGATCCGTTTTAGTGGCGGTGTGTGATCCGTCCTAGTTATTAGGAAAAGGTGGCGGTGTGTGATCCGTCCTCTGTGCGTTAAAGCAGGAAACGTGTGTTACTATTAGTTAGAAAGCGGGGCTGGAAGGCCTCGTCGCCAGCTCAGGGCTGTGTGTGTTCCGGGCTTGGTTGCTCCACCTATTCTCGGACGCGTCGTTGGGACCTGTGGGACAGGAGATCCAGGCTGGTTACCTAGGCACCGGGGATGCCTTAAATAACTAAAGCTAGGTGTTGGATCCTAGTCGCGGTTGATAACCTGCATGAGAGTGGGGGCAAGTTGCTTCGTTAGTGAAAGCACGACGGCTTGGCTCACCCCACTGACTGCAGCGTTAGTAAATTGCGTTGTGTGTGTGGAAAGCGCCGTTAGAGTCGGCGTCTCGTCTGAATTACAGGAGTCAATTAAAGTAACAAAAAGAATTTGGGTCTAAAAGTGTGTGTTTGTGGTGTGCAGAAATCGCGGCAGGAGGCCGTGTCGCGAATTGTTGCAAACTGTGAAGTCAATTGGGGGGTTGAATTTGGTTTTATTTTTTATGGGGAAGAGAAACTGCGGTATCCAGACCGTGGCGCAGTTTGAATAATTCGTGAGGCAAATGTGGCGCGATCTGAAGATCGTGAGCCTAATTGTCCTAGTTAGGTTGAGGTGTATAAGAGCGGACGGCACCCGCTCTTTGTGCTGATCAGGGCGTTGTCCTGAATCAGCAGAGAAGGTGTCTCGCAGAAAGTTTGAATGGGACTGTGAGAAGCATGAGGTGTGTGTGAGCCAGCCTCGAGGGGCGGGTTGACAGGTGGAACAAAGGAGGAGTAAAATGTGTGTGTGTGAGTGAGAGAGAAAGAAAGGTGGGGGCGAGTGACCAGCCTGTGAGTGTGTGTGAATTCCTTGATGACAAAAGAGGGAGGAAAAAGTAGATTAGTTGATTTCCTGTGAAATAATAATAGTTAAGAAATCAAAGTGATCAAATAGGAGAAAATGAACTAAAGTAATTAAAGAGAAAACTAAACAGTGGATTAGTGTTAAGGTATTGATAAAAAACATTGATAAAATTAACAGTGACATTTAAAGGTGACCAAGTACTCAAGGATGGATGGAGAATTTGTTTGCTGATTGTATGAGAGCTGTTGGGGTGAAAGAAAAATGAGCTTGGAGGAGTGAGTGAACAGGTTAATGTGTGGCTGTAAAAAAAAAAAAAAAAAAAAAGAAGTCAGCTCAGTCAGGAAAGCAATTTCAGCTGGACTCAGACTGTATGACATAAAGCAAAACAATTTTTAGTAAATTACATTCAGGCATAGATGTGGAATGTAGAACCAAGTATGGACATGCACTTTAAAAATTCAAAAAAAGGTTTGAAAAGCAAATAACCCATATGGAAAAGATATATAAATCCTATAAAGTTTGTATCTGTCTTGTGTGAAACTTGTATGAAAAGAATACAAAGGGTGAAAACAGATATAAGATCCCTTGAAAAATTATATAAATGAAACTTGTATGTTTTGGATACTTACTAAAACAATATATGAAAGTAATGAGAAAGTGGCCACTTCCATGAGTAAATCATGAAAGCCTTATATGATTTACTCATGAAAGTGGCCACTTTCATGAGTAAATCATATAAGTTTTTACTATTTCTTTTGTGACGTAGCTCCAGCATTGTTTTCCACCTGTGTCATTTGTCATACTTTAGAAATAAGAAATAATACTCACATTTTCACTTTGAATTCTTCACAGACATTCCTGATAGCATCCTCCCTCTTCTCTTTTATGATCCGTATGATTCTCTCCAGAGCTATGTCTGTTGAGTTCCACCGAGTTTGATTTGGCCGGATGAGCTGGAACTTGCATTCACTTTCCACAGTTTCTGCTGCCATGTAGGACCAACCTGACTTATTCCAGATTGCTTGGCATTTCCCAAAGGCTGCTCGTGATAGCCGTTTGTATGCATCATTCATCTCTTCTGCCTTGGCAGCATCTGTTGTGGCGGCTAAATTTAATAGGTGGCATGCACACCTTTGATGTGGTGGAAGCTGGTACTCAAGACCGCTATCTTGTTCCAGGATGGTGAGTGTGTCCAGGTAGTCTGCTTAGGTCTCTTCAGAAGAGTCTTGATCTGACTCTGACTCCGCTTCCTCAGGCTGACTTTATTCACCAAACACACTGAATGCTTTAATAAAGTTTGAGCCACTGTCTGTTGTCGTTCTTACTACTTTCCCCCTTATTCTGTATTGACAATGAATGTCATCAAGGGCACCAGCTAGGACATCAAAGGTGTGGGACCCTTTCAACCTCTGGCAAGCAAGGAAGCAGATCTCCTCTCCAAGGTTTCCTCATCTATCCAATGAGCTGTGACTCCTATGAAACTTTGCTGGTGTGCTGTCCAACAATCTGTAGTGGTGGCAACATGGCTGACTTTACTGAGGTGCAACATCAAAGTTTTTTTTCATCTGATTGGCAGCTCCCTCTATTCTGGTCCTGAGAGTTGGTCTGGAAATGACTTTGCATTGAGGATTCAGTGTCAACAAAAGTTCTTTAAAAGGTTGTTCAACCACAGAAAATGGATGAAGACCTTCACAAATGAAATTAATCATGAGCTTGTCAACCTTTGCCTGTGATACTCGTCTGTTTGCACCCACTGCCATCACATCATTGACTTTTGCTTGCTTTCTTGGGGATTTGGTTGCTCCAGGGCTTGCTTCCACGTCGCTATAAAGTCTCTGAAGGCCTTCAGCTTGGATGGATGTTTTCTCTGTTAACAACATTTTTTTTAAATCAGTATGTAAATCAATTTTGTTTTCATTAAACACACATAAAATATTTTCCCCCCTACGTTCCTAATAAGACATCAATACATTAGATAGCTACCGCTGGTAAATTATACCATTATACCTCGTGTGTTTTTTTGTTTTGTTTTGTTTTGTTTTTTTTATTGGACAATAACAGGCTAGTTAACGGGAGGTTGCAAGTGCTAATTAACAAGTAACAGAAGTCAGCTTTCTTTGACTAATCTAAGGCAAGTGAGTGCTCTGTTTTTCTTTTGCCTGCAGTGTGAACATATGTGGGTTAAGTAAGAAAGTAGCCGCTTCTGTCTTTAATTTAACTATTTTTTTTAAACAAATTATAATTATTATCATTAACAAACAGGAAAAACGTAGGTAAACACATTTTTTTTGGGGCAATTTACCAACCCAGTAAAAAAAAGATGTAAGTTGTGTGGACAACAACGTGCCCGATTACAGCAAGTTGTTAGTACAAACCAACTTTAGCAGTGTTCTTCACAGATGTCTTAACTTAATGTGATTAATTTGAACACAGCCTTTTTGCTACCATAACAGTACAAGTTTTATTTAACTTGCCTCCACATGCTTGCGCAGGTTTGATGTGGAATTTTTAAAAGCTGCTAACTCGGTCTCTCTGGGCAAACACAGCTTACACTGCATAATAAAGCTGTTGCCTTTCTTGCACTTGAAGCCGAAATGGTCCCTTAAATACGGCCAGGGGTTCACATTGGTTTCTTCGAATTCAGGGTCAGCAGAAATCGACGGGGTTTCTTTTTTCACTGGATCCATAACACCGATGTCAGACTCCATCTTTATCGTGACCTTAGCGCCAATTTGTTCTATTACCCATCATTCCCTGCAGTATTTCCGAAGCGCAATTTTTTTGTGTGTGTGTGTGTGTGTGTTTTGTTTTTTTTTTAATTTAGTCAGTAACGGGTGTGATTGAAAACGTAGCGAACTACAATACTTTAAAAAATATATATAATTAAGTAAAAGTAAAATTACAGACTTGAAAAATGACTTTAAAAAGTACAAATACACAAAGAAACTACTCAATTACAGTAACGCAAGTAAATGTAATTCATTACTTTCCACCTCTGTATGAGAGCCATGTAATGTCCATGTGTGCATGCTGACTGCTCTGACCCCTCCTCCTTTCAGGGTGGAGCCTGCTGGAGTCCGATGGTTGAGACCAGGTCTGAGGAAGTGTAAGTGTGTTTTTAATGGGATTCATGAAAACAAAGCAGCACACATTCAACCATCTTCATCATGTCAGGAGTCATCATCAAAGTGTCAATCAATGAACAGATGATGGATCAATAACTGCAGCTGGATTGTGTTTGTTCTCTCCATCAGATTCCTGTCAACTCACAATCGACACAAACACAGTGAACACAAAGCTCCAACTGTCTGACAACAACAGGAAGGTGACACGTGTGGAGAAGGTTCAGTCATATCCTGATCATCCAGACAGATTTGATGTTTGGCCTCAGCTGCTGTTTAGAAATGGTCTGACTGGTCGCTGTTACTGGGAGGTCGAGTGGAGAGGAGTCGTTTATATATCAGTGAGTTACAGAAGCATCAGAAGGAAAGGAGGCGGTGACTGTGGGTTTGGACACAATGATCAGTCCTGGAGTCTGAGCTGCTCTGATGATGGTCCTCTTTCTGTCTGTCACAATAACAGACAAACATCAATCTCCTCCTCCTCCTCCTCCTCCTCCTCCTCCTCCTCCTCTGTCTCTAACAGAGCAGCAGTGTATGTGGACTGTCCTGCTGGCACTCTGTCCTTCTACAGAGTCTCCTCTGACACTCTGATCCACCTCCACACCTTCAACACCACATTCACTCAAACTCTTTATCCTGGGTTTACTATCTGGTTTCCTGGTTCATCAGTGTGTCTGTGCTGAATTGAGTGTAAAGAGTGTCTCCTGTTAGAGAAACACTCTGAACACGCTTGAACAGATATTTCAGTCTGTACATGTCTGTCTCTTTCACTCAGAAACACATTTTCTGAATCATGGATTCAATCAATGATTTAGATTGTTTTTATATTGTGGTTTATGTATATTTTTTATTGTGTCGCTGACATATTGTGTGTTTTACATTGTTGTGCTTGAGAGATACCATCGACCGGAATCAAACGTTGTATATTTTTTGCGCATTTACTTGGCCAATAAATGTGATTCTGATTCTACTGCAAGCAGTGGCATTTCTTATCCATGTGACAAGATCTCACAAACATTCAAACCAAAACAGCAGGTGTACAGGATGGTACATATGTCAGTTACCTCATACTGTGGATGAAATAGCTCAAGCAAAATATGTAATTCTGAAAGCGACACAATGGCCAGCCTTTGCAAAGGAACTTAGTCCTCCAAGTAAACAAAGTGGTGCCCACAAACAGCCCTTTGATTAAACTCAGTCCAACCTTCGAGGGTAAGCTCATTTGTGTTGGAGGCAGAGTGAAACATTCTTACGTGTTGTCATGAAATTAATATATATTTTAAGGCTTATTTTGCTGATTATATTGTTTTAGGTATAAAAGAAGGCCAGCGTTGAGACAAGGTCACAGGCTGACAGGAAACTGCAGGTTTTTGCAGAAGTATGGGCAACAGACAGAGTGAAACTAAGTTCAGACAGGTTGCCCTGGCAACAGACCTTAGAAAGGGGAAGTTATTGCAAGCTGCACAGGAAGTTTTAGTGCACAGGAGGAACTGAGTAGAAGGAGTTTGTGGCTGTGTCCCAATTCAGGGTCTGCACGCTTGAAGTACGCATTTCAAGTGTGATTACGTCACCGCCACGCGACGACGGCTGTCCCAATTCAAAGTGTACTTCAAATGCATACTCCAAATGCGCCATCGATTTCCCCAAATATCAAGCGTGGTCCGTGCACGCTTGTGGCTTCCATATATCCCACAATCCATAGCGCGGCGGTGGGTGTGGATAATTTTACCGCAAAATACGGCAGAAGGGAGCGGCAAGAGTGAACTGTCAAAAGTAAGTACTGAATATGATGTCACTTATTTATGTGCGAATGTTTAAGAACATTAAAACATTACTGTTGGCCACATGTCGGCAAAGTTATGTGACATTAGTGATGTTTGTACTTTCAGCGGTAACTTGGTTTTAAAGCCTTTAAAATATACGCCGTTCAATAGACGACCTTAATCTTACAGAGAATGTGATGATTTTATGGATAATTAAAGTCAGTCATATATCCACAAACACAACAAGCTGAAAGTCAGTGATGCTGCTCGGTTTGCAGTCCTGAATATGACGGCACAAGCAGGATTCACTGCACTGTTAATGTTAGCTATGTTATATTGCTGCCTCTGTTCGGTGGTGTCGAGCCAAACGGACTTTAACGTGTGTTTGAACGAGCTGACGGTTCACTCGTTAAGCTGAAAGAAAGATGCTTTAATCACAGGAGTCACACATGTGTCCACTGGACCATCTGGAACTCTTCTTGTTTAGCACTCGTAATAACACAAACACTAAATCCTCCTTCTCTTGTGCTGTTTTGTAGCAGTGTGTACACCTGAGACTGTCACCTGTCTGTCTGTCCTGCACTCTCTCTCTGTTTCTTTCTCTCTGATTGTGGAATAAAAGTATGAACATGTATTTATAAGTTACACTTGTGTTTGAATCCTGCAGCTTATCACACATTTGATTTCCATGTGTGACGACTGCAAGTGTCCAGAGTGAGGACAGACTGAGGGACCCACTGCTGCACATCATCTGTGAGGCTTTGCACCCCTGATGATCCACCAGGACAAACTCAGCAGTGTGTGAGGAAGAGGAGGAGGAAGAGCCAGCAGCAGCTGACAGATGGAGAGAATAGACAGACTGTTCCCTGTTTGTGAAGGACTGCTAGGAAAGTTTAACATAACTAATTGTCTGTCCTGAATCAGTCTTATAGGTAATGTTCAAATAATGTTATCATCCCAGTGTTTTCAGTGTGGGAGAAAGTACTCAGGGCCTTCAAGTTACACACTATGAAAGGCAGCAACAAGTTTAATATTCAGAAACCTAAAGTATGTATCAGCAGCAGAATGGAGCTAAAATAAATGTTTGTTTCAGTTCTATGAAGCTTTGAGTATTTTGGATTAGTAGCACTGCTGTGTTTGTTGCATCATATTGCTGTAATTGTTTATATGCTTTATATATTTTGAGGTAAGTTGATCTATAGTGTTACATCATATTCTATAAGGATGTTATGTGTTTGTTTACTTTCTGCCCAGTTTGACCCATTTAGCAGAAGTCAGCCTGTTTAAGGCTCTGATATCTATTCTGTAAGACTTAAAGCAGTTATGACATGGTCTGATTTTCTCACCCAATAAAGGAATATTTCATATATCAGTCTGATCTTCATTCTATCAGAAACAGTTATCACAGCTCGTACATTTTCCTTTTTACACATATATATAAGCATTGAACCAAATTTAGTAATGCCAACATATTGAAAGAACAATGTTTGTCTCTTATATATAATACATCTGTATATACACTGTCAGAGATACTTGTCTTTGAGTGAAGATTTAAGGTGATAGGAAATATAAATAACTGCTACTTGCATCTTTGACCCAGAGTTCAAGCTCACTGCTGTAATATACATAACAAACACCCAGCGCGCCCCTGCGGGCGGTTTATCCTTCAAGCTCGGGTCCTCTACCAGAGGCCTGGGAGCTTGAGGGTCCTGCGCAGTATCTTAGCTGTTCCCAGGACAGGATATATATATATATATATATGTATATATAATCTGACAATAAATATAATATTGTCCATATTATATTAACATTACCACAGTGAGATGACTTTAGTCTCATGAATAACATTAGCTAATTATTATTTACTAACTAATCTTGAAATGACTGTTCAGTACAGAAATGAAGCCCAACTATCATGTTTTACAGTCCTGTGGTCTCAACTAATCAAAGTGATGTCATGACAAAAATGAATGAACAACAAAACATTTTTCTCCTTCATTTCTGTCACACAAAGCTGTATGAAACATTTCTCGCGGTTAGTATCATGGTTGCTAGGCAACCTGAACAGCGCGACGAAGGCTAGACCGTCCCATTTCACAAGCCTCTCACTTCCGCACTTCCCGTACGTAGTACGCGTAGTGCGCGTAGTGCGCGTACTTCAAGCGTGCAGACCCTGAATTGGGACACAGCCTGTTTGTAATGAAACTGTGTGTGACGTGTGTAACGTCAAGATGGAGTATATAAATATAACTAGGCTTCCTGTTTGTGTTTTAGACCTGAGGTTGTGTTTGAACAGCTGATTGTTCTGTAAATAGTTTGAAAAGATAAATGGCTGCAAATAACTTTGTTGTTTGCAAAACTTGTGCATAGGATTTTAAAATGGACAATTTATATTTGCATTTAAAGTTATGAAATATGATTCCTTAAACATGTTTGTGGTTGTTACAGTAAAAAATTTAACTTTTTCTACTCTGATTTTGTTTTTTTTCTGATTTTAGATCAATTGTGTTAATACAGTATGTCTAAATGAAAACACAACTATAAATTCAGACATGTGAGGTTGTGCTGAAAAGAATGATACCAAACAAGGCAAAGTAAATAGTTTTTGAAGGTAAAATGTGGAGGAAACACCAAAAGTAGTAAAAATGGCCAATTCTACCCTGGACCCCAGAGGGTTAAACGTTTTTTAAAGTAACGCAATAGTTACTTTTCAAGTAATTAATTACTTTTAGCATCTTGTAACTCAGTTACTAACTCAGTTACTTTTTTGAAGAAGTAACTAGTAACTATAATTAATTACTTTGTCAAAGTAACATGCCCAACACTGGTCACCCACAGACGTCACCTCCTCTGTAAACCTGGCTGATCATCGTTTGTTCTTTGGGATAATTTTCATTCAGTCTAATCAATAATGTCACTGGACTGTAAAGAATGTGTGTGATCAGTTATTAACATCCTGTTATTTTATGGACATGTGTTTGTGTGAGACCTCAGTAATACTGGTCCTGTGTAACATCTGTGTGTGAGTGTCCACTCCACTCTGACAGCATGATGGAGGTCAGCTGTGGTTTTAAAGGGCAGCAGAAAGGTGTTTTTGTCCAGATGAGCCCAGAGAAGAAACACGAGTGTTCACAGACATCAGAAGCTCAGAGAGGTGAAACATGAGGTTGGAGTCCTCGTCAGCATTCAGAAGAGCTGCTGTGAAACCCTGAGTACTCATGACAGACTCTGATGGCACAAACACATCATGATTCAAACAGAAAGACAAACATGGAGCTCCTGATCCTCCTGCATGAGAACAAGCTGACATGAGCGCTGTGTCTGAGAGTGTCTCCCTGTCACAGTGACAAGAACACAGCTGCTGCTCACAGTCATTAAACTGACCTGAGGTCAGCTGCTAGCACGTCTCTGTGCTCCTTACATATGAACCATGTGACCTCACATCAGTGCTGTGGATGACTGTAGTCATAGAAGAGTAGAGCTGTAGCAGGTGGTGTGAGGAGGAGGAGGAGGTGGTGTATTCTAGTTAACACAGTACTGAAACACTCCAGCAGAGGGCGCTGTTAAGTCCTTATTGTAACACAGTTACTGTGTGCAGTTATACTTCATACATAATCTGCACTTATTTCAATCAGACATGCTGTCAGTAAATGATTGATTCCAGATGACTTTTTTGGAGTAATGACACCAACACTGATCAGTAAACAGGTGTTTGTGTGTGAATAAAGATCAGCAGGTGAATTTATTAAAGTGTGAGTTCAGGTGAAATCAGAGAGAAGTGTGTGTTAAAGAGTGTGTAACTGCCCACTGTGATGTCACATCCACAGTGTGTCATCAGTGTTTGTGGTCACAGTCTTTCTGTTTTAATGTTCAGGTTCTAGTTTAAAGTGTGTCTCTCTCCCTCACACTTTACTGTTAAATGTTTGAATGTGTAAATGTGAGTGTGTGCCTGTGTAACAGCGCCCTCTAGTGGACGAGCTGGCCTCCTGCACTATGAGCTCTGCACACAGGAACGAGCTTAGAGCAGCTTTACATTAGGCATCATGCTGACACTATGTGAGAGCATGAGAGGAGGTTAAAGTTCACAGAGGAACGCTGACAGGCTTTAAGGGTCACATGATACCTCACTCCATGATGTCATATCCTTGTTTGGTTCAGAGTTTAGTGGAGCGGCTGAAGCATGAACAGGGTCTGTGTGGTCTGCAGTGGTGTGTGGGGAAGGTAAAGGTGAGGATGGATGGTGTTCACCTGAGCTTCAGAGGTTTGAGGGGTGTGGCTGATGGCTGATGAACAGGAAGTGTCACACACACAGAAAAAACTCTGATCCTGACGTTAAAAACACAAATCATCTCAAAGAGAAAGAAACAGGAAGCAGATGTTCTCTCCTTCCTGTTCTCCTCCATCGCCCCGACTTCCTCCCTCTGACATGAAGCTGTTTCTCCGTCTGTGAAGACAGCTGACTGTAGCACTCACACACAGACACCAGGTGGCAGCAGAGACCAGCCTCATCATCATCTTCATCACTGGGTCAGCGTCTGTTTTAAATGTGTCCTATAAATCAAACACTCAGCACAAAAATATTGTTATGTTTACATATTTCACCAGTTTCACCTTTGGCTGTGTGTCCCTGCTGGTAGCACGAGGTCATACCTGGACCCTACAGAGGTAACACAGATAGTCCGAGCCCCTTTATTTTATTTTATTTAGAGCAGAAACTATTCAAATGTCTGAATCTAGTTCCTAAGTAATCAGCTGCTACAGCATCAGCCATGATCACTAACTAATGCTGCAGATGTGACATCAGTCATGGCTGAAACATCACCTTTACACCAGGTTATACTGAGTCAGTGCCTCCCATATTGCCTCCACCCTGTTAACAGCTCGCCACCCGCTCCATGCACTCACAGAGACACTGCTGTTTCAGGTGTGGGTGTGAAGCTGGGTTCATTTCAGGCGTGTGGGACGAACACAGAGTCCAGAAGCAGCAGCAGGAGGAGTCGTCGGGTCATGACTCCAGGACTTAATTTCTGATTTAGGCCTGTGTGCAGGTCCTTTGTGCTCTTTGACCTATAATAAAGTGGTGTTCCTATCTTTAATATGAATGTACCAGCAGGTTATGGGCTCAGCAGGGAGCCTGGAAGATGGCAGAGATGAGAAATACACTATAAATTATGGGAGATGGAGTTTCCAGGTCAGCTGCTTCTAGGTTTGAAGGATGGCATTCTGAGAGAGGCCAATGATGGAGAAGAAGATGAAAATGAAGAAGCGTACTCTGAATCTTTCCCTCGTTATGAGAGAAGCAGAGGATGATGGAGGAAGGTGTTGGAGATACTGGGAGAGTATCATGCAGGTAAAGGTACGCCACCAGTGATTAGCCTCTACGCTGAGCTAACGTCTCTGCAGAAAGGCACCAACGACAGCGTCACAGGTTATTATTGGTGCTGAAGGGTCCAACAAGACTGGTACAAAAATCAGCACAGAGCTTACTGTGTGAACATGATGATGGTGTCAGGCCTGCTGTGACAGTCACACATGGGTCACTGTAGAATAGAAGTATTCCTTATTGTCCCTCACTGGGGAAATCCGTGTGTTCCCAGTCAGGTGGAGCACAAGGATTCAAACAACTATTTACAACATAATGAAAATACTGCACAGTTATTACGTTATTAAAACCAGAGAAACTGTGCAAACACCAGCAGGATGTTTGATGTCTGCTGGGAGCAGTGATGGTTATAAAGACTAAGAGCTGCTACAGACACCATACTACATGCTTACTGGGAGAAAGGATGAAGGTGTTTGGATCAGAGTGCTGTGCATACAAACAGGATGAGGACAAAAGTGGATTTATATGGTCGATGATGAAAACAGCCCATCCTCTCTGCTCTGTCACACAGACCTGTGACGTTTGTTAGAACAGCTGGAGACAAACACAGACACATCTGGACACATGTGATGTTGAGACAAATGTGGAGACAAAGACTGACCAGGTGGATGATATTCAGAGAAGATACAGGCCTTCAAAATAAGAGCCCAGAGAGCAGGGCAGGGAGACAGTGTCAGAAGTCAAACCCTAACCCCACAGAGAGGATAATAAATATACTTTATACATGAAGACTGAGAACTTTTTACTTTTAACAAACACTTTGAAGAGGAGGAAATAACAGCACGCAGGCCTGCTTTATATGAAACATCTGTCTGTTTGACTTCACAGCTTCTTGAAAATTAATCAAATAAAAAAACCTCCAAATGCATAAAACGCAGGCGCGGGCCAATAATTTAAATATAATTAATATTGTAATCATGACTTCAGTTATTTCAGTGACCTGTGTTTGTAATCACGCTGCAGGCAGCCGTCGAGCTCATGCTGAGAAAGCTGCTCACACGTGGGTCCAAAGATGGACAGGACTCTGAAACATGGAGACAAATCTGTGTCCAAAGAGCTGCAAATGTGTCCGATATGATCCACACGCATGAACATTTACATACGTGATGTTTGTGAAGGTTTAAAGGACTCACACACGCGTGCTTCAATCCACATGAAGCAAACCGTTTCACACTGAGTAAATGATCATTTATAAACAGTTTGCTTTGCTCAGCTTCATTTTCTCTTTCTGTGACACATGTCTGAACTACACGTGTAGTTCAGGTCTGAGTCAGAGACGGAGCGACCCAGCAGAGCTTTATCCCCGTAGAGCAGGGGTAGGCAACTCCAGGCCTCGAGTGCCGGCGTCCTGGAGGTTTTAGATGTGTCCATGATCCATCACAGCTGATTTAAAGGGCTAAATGACTCCTCAGCATTTCCTGAAGTTCTCCAGAGGGCTGGTAATGAACTAATCATTTGATTTCTCCAAAAATTGAATCTGTTCATCTGGACGTAGCGTTTTGTGGGAGAAACGTTTCATCACTCATCCAAGTGACTTCTTCAGTCTCAGCTGACTGCAGGTTTCCCCAAACCTTATAAAGAGTACATTTGCATAATGACTGAAACCAGCCCACTGAAGGAACAATGGGCTGTGAGGTCAGTTCCTTAATCATAATTATGCAAATTCCCATGACCATTGATCAACAATCACTGACCAAAACCCACTGATCAAAGAACACTGATCAATGGCCATGAGTACCATTCACAGAGAGTTGGGGAATGGCTGCAATCACAGCATTGTAAGATGGCGAAAGATGTACCCTTAGGCCCCCTCCTCGATTCAGAGATGGTCTTTCCCTTTTCACGTAAATGGCCTCCTTGACTCCGCCCTCAAACCAGCGTTCCTCCCTGTCCAGGATGTGTACATCCTCATCGTTGAAAGAGTGTCCACTGGCCTGTAGGTGTAAATAAACTGCAGAGTCCTGGCCTGATGAGGAAGCTCTTCTGTGTTGTGCCATCCGCTTCGCTAGAGGTTGTTTGGTTTCCCCGATGTATAAATCCTGGCAATCCTCCTGGCACTTAACAGCGTATACTATGTTACTCTGTTTGTGTCGGGGACCCGATCCTTGGGGTGGACCAGTTTTGGCGCAGCGTATTTTGGGGTTTAAAAGCCACAGAGACCCGGTGTTTAGAAAAATGCGTCTCAACTGTTCCGATACTCCTGACACATATGGGATCACTACAGGTTTTCGCCTGGGCAGCGGTTGTCCTTCTCTCCTGGATCGGCTGGAGCTGTCTTTAGGTGCCTTCCCAGCTTTGACAAAAGTCCAGCTGGGATAACCACATTTATTCAGGGCCTTCTTGATGTGCTGTTCTTCTGCCTCCCTGGCCACTGTGTCATTTCATTCAGGTGTGTTAACCCAGGGTGCGATCTAAAACCTGCAGGACACCGGCACTCGAGGCCTGGAGTTGCCTACCCCTGCCGTAGAGGGACACTAACATCTCACTCACAGCTGGGTCGGTCAGTCTCTTTGTCTGCAGCAGCTCCTGCTATGAACACTCTCTCTGTAAACTTCTCACTGTAGATGTTACTGTGACACCTCAGAGAGAGGGCGGTGATCCCACAACATTCATCCTGTGGCACACACAGGCTGTCTTATTAAAGGAAGGTTATGTCTGTAACATTTGAAATGTTCTCAATTTTAGTTTTTCACATAAAGGCCGACCTCCAGCTTACAGAAAACAGCAGGTTCACATCACCACACTCCCAGACAGCAAACATGCAGTGGGGGCGAGTGGGTTTATACGACGAAAGAAACAGCTTATCTGCTGTAACAGACTGACGAGTCTTTATGGAGCAACCTGAGGGATCTGAAGTCAGAGGAAAGACTGAATACGTCACCCTGCAGGTTTTAGATGTGTCCTTGATCCATCACAGCTGATTTAAATGGATAAATTACCTTCTCAACATGTCTTGAAGTTCTCCAGAGGCCTGGTAATGAGCTACTCATGTGATTCAGGTGTGTTGACCCAGGGTGAGATCTAAAACCTGCAGGGACACCGGCCCTCGTGGACTGAGATTGGGGACCCCTGGTCTACGGGGTGCTGTGCTGTCAGCGTTACTCTTTTATTTTGATAGTCTACGGGCTGCTCTGCTGTCAGGGGTACTCTTTTATTTTGATAGTCTACGGGGTTCTCTGCTGTCAGAGTTACTGTTTTATTTTGATAGTCTACGGGCTGCTGTGCTGTCAGCGTTACTCTTTTATTTTGATAGTCTGCAGGGTGCTGTGCTGACAGCGTTATTCTTTTATTTTTTTATAGTCTACGGGCTGCTGTGCTGTCAGCGTTACTCTTTTATTTTGATAGTCTGCAGGGTGCTGTGCTGACAGCGTTATTCTTTTATTTTTTTATAGTCTACGGGCTGCTGTGCTGTCAGCGTTACTCTTTTATTTTGATAGTCTGCGGGGTGCTCTACTGTCAGCGTTACTCTTTTATTTTGATAGTCTACGGGGTGCTGTGCTGTCAGCGTTACTCTTTTATTTTGATAGTCTACGGGGTGCTCTGCTGTAGCGTTACTCTTTTATTTTTTTATAGTCTACGGGGTGCTCTGCTGTCAGCGTTACTCTTTTATTTTTTTATAGTCTAGGGGGTGCTCTGCTGTCAGCGTTACTCTTTTATTCTTTTATAGTCTACGGGCTGCTGTGCTGTCAGTGTTACTCTTTTATTTTGATAGTCTACGGGGTGCTGTGCTGTCAGCGTTACTCTTTTATTTTGAAAGTTAAGTTCAGTTTTACTTCCTGTGCCTTGTCAGTTAGATTTAGTTCAGCTGTGTTTCATCTCCTAATGACGCCGTGTGTGTTTCTGAGCCCTCTGTTCTTCATCATCGTGGCCTTCATCAGTGATGTCAGTGTTTCAGTCAGCGTTGTGTTTTTAATAAAGCTGCGTTTAGACTTACTCTCTGGATGCCATCACACTGAAGGATCTCCACAGACTGTAGTTCATGTTAAGAGCAGCACCTGTGGCCACACGCTTATTTTCCCACCACACGTTTTATTTGGCACAGACTTTCTACCTGATGCTCTTCCTAACACAGCCCTCCCATTTTACTGTTCTGGGATCAGCACGAGGAGGACTCGACATGTGCTGACTGTGGTCCGTTTAAATGTGACTTCATCAGATTTACTTTATTAGACTTCATATTTCAGCAGGAGGCTGGAGAGGATGAAGAGAGTGCAGCGTGACTACAGACCTGCATACTTCATAAATACAGCCTTCACTGGCTGCTCTATGAAGCTGTGACAAATATACAATAACTCCACTGTGGACAATTTCAACACAGTTATTGATTGATCGTTCTTCTGTCTTTGAGTATAGACGGCTGAATTTATGAGCTGCACCTAAAGGCACCACATATTTCCAAGTGTAGATGGCATAGCAGCTGGTTCAGAGTCAGCAGCATGTGTGTGGACTGTGGGGCCCACACTGCCCACAGTGACACAAACACGGACCTTCATGCTGTGTTAACAGTGTCACAGTAACACAGTAACTTCATAATATCTAAAATAATAAATGAGACGTGATAAACAAAGCTGCGTGAACTTCAGCCTGAACATTAAAGGATGCGTTATATGTTTTACTGTTAGTGTTTCTGACATGTTATAGCTGATATTATTACTATACACTGCTGACAAATGGGCCCGTGCAGTCATGTTAGAAACATGCGGGATTTTACATCTGAGCTCAGATTTACTGAGAGTCTGCTGCACGAGTTCAGATGTGCATGATTCAGTGCTAGGACTGTTCAAAAGTGTTGTTTATCTGAAAATGATGGTGTTTTCTGTCCTCTGTGGGCAGACATCATGAACACGTCCATCCTCTCCATGTTTCTGGTGGGTGATGGCTGTTATAAAACCAGAATGATCCAGAGTTTATGTTTATGATCCATGGCCTAGTGTCTGTATTTAAAGCATTGCTCTGCTGGTGGGTCACCCACAGACATCACCTCCTCTGTAAACCTGGCTGATCATCATTTGTTCTTTGAGATAATTTTCATTCAGTCTAATCAACAATGTCACTGGACTGTAAAGAATGTGTGTGATCAGTTATTAACGTCCTGTTATTTTATGGACACGTCTGTTTGTGTGACAGTGAGCTGCACACAGCCACCCGACCAGACACAATGTCAAGATCAAAGAGTGTGACTATCAGAGCATCAGTGAGCACAGAACATACAGATTGTGCTAACAAAGTGACTTCCTGATAATGTGCTGCACTGCACACAGGAAACATCACTGATGCTACCTGAGATCACAATATTGCAAACACAACTGGAGCCTGGTGTCAGTAACAGTCAGAGAGTCAGTATCAGTGTGGTGTTTCAGTCTCAGCTCACACTCGTGTGTCTGTGGGTCCAGACTGAAAGTGGCAGTGCTCACAGTGCTGACAGTGATTGTATTTGTGTCGGTTTTTCTGAAGAAGGAAGCTTCTGTGAGGGTTACAGACGTGGTGGGGCTGCTGTCTCTGGGCAGAGCTGAGCTCATGTATGGCTGTTCTTTCAAAGAGAAAACAACATAAAGAATCTCATTTCATCCGCGCTGTGATCCAAAGCTATGAACTAAACTAAAGCCATGTGGAACAAAGACCTTGATACCTGCTAGCATGCTGAATCTCTGTACAGACAAACACATGGAAATATGACAGGAAATGAAGTCAGCAGCTCCTGATTTCAGCTGGGAAACGTCAAACACATGATGCACTCTCATGTTCTGAGGCTTCTTTAAGCCAGCAGAGAGGATTAATCATGGGATTTATCTCAAACAGACCAGTGAAACTGGAAGCAGGTTTCTTCAGACACACACTCAGAGGGCAATGGTATATTCTTACCAGATAATCAGATACTCTGACCTGAGTGTTATGATAATGCAGGGCTCTGATGGCAATCATCTTATGTCTTTAACAGAATCTCTTGGGTGGAGCTTCAGAGAGGGATGCAACAATGAAGATGATGGTGCATGGAGGGAACTGAGTGCTCACCTTCAACTGTGGGGAAGAGTGGAGTTGATAACAGAGTGAAGATTCAAAGAGGGAGAGTCCAGTGGCTGAAGAGCTCACAGAGCTGTGTGCATGCTCCACCATTTATTTATTGATGTCAACAGCGAGCATGACTTCTGATTGGTCAGGTTTAGGCAGAGCCCTGAGTGAAGCTTGATTAAACTCCTGCAGGAAATCTGAACCCGACACTGCAACCTCCCACGCCATTCAAGTCACCGTGTGTCCACCCAACGCATAGTTACGTTTGTCAGGAGGTGCACGTCAGGTCACGTGTAAGGTTACAGCGTAAGTTACTCAGATTACTCACAGAAGTCTAAATCGAGCTTCAGTCTGAGTCGAGTCAGCCGAGGTTGAGAACAGTGGATCCTCACATCGCTCATTCAGAGACTTCCTCAAGTGTTTGTGTGAATACAGAGAGACGCAGCTCTGCTTTATCCATAATTACTAGTCAATATGTCACAGTCTGGCGAGGGCAGACTGTATGAATTGACGAGAAGGACCCAAAATGCAGACTCCAAGAACATGGAAAACTTGAATGTTAACAGAAAGCAAGCCGTTTAATGAGGCTGGTAAAAAGTACAAACAAAAGGCAAGGCAAACTGAAGCAAAATTAACACAAACCAAAACTAGGAAATCTAAACAAACAATATGAGAAAACCTGGACATGTAACATAGAAACATGGTGTAAAGAACATGGCGTGAACAACAGATGACCTGACAATGACATACTGAAAACAGAGGACTTAAATACACAGGAGGTGATTAGGGGAAGTGGGAACACATGGAGGAACAGCTGACTGACATGAGCCTGATGACAGGACAAGGGAAGTGAAACTAAATGCAATGAACAAAGAACACACGACTCCTTCAAAATAAAACAGGAAACATGAGACAGACATGATAATACAAACTTGATAAGATAAGACACGCAGCATGAAACACAAAGGGTGAGGGAAACTTAAATACAGGGGAAGAAAACACAAGAAGTCTAATAACCAAATGAACTTCGCTAATCTAATGAACTTAAACATAAACAACATCCAAATCAACTAAAACTTAAAACGCTGGGTCAACAGACCCAGGAACATGACACAATACATTGTGCTATAAAATGATTGTAGATCAATCACATGTACGAGTGCCATGTGACCTGGGGTAGAAAGATCTAGAAGTCCCCCCTGGCTGCCTCTACATCACAACTCAGAGGTTCAAAGGTCTTAATATCCAGCTTTATGTGATTAAATATGATCAGAGTGCTGAAACAGAACTTTTCTCTGTTTCGTAATAATAAAGCATTTTTATTGTTAATCAAAGATAAACAAGTCTTCAGTGAGAGGAGCAGGTCAGCAGGTTGGATCTAAGAGGTTCATGTTGAAGACTCCAGCAGAGACACTAGAGGGGGAACCTCAGTCCAACCTGTGAACCTGTCAGCTGATTGTGTGATTTTTGCCTTCATCTGCTCATTGTTGTCATGTTAGATGGTTCATTCAGAAGGATTTGGATGCTATCACACTCCCACTGGATGCCCAGCTGCTCTCCTGTTGCGGGATTATCATCAACACAGAACTCGGGGATAAGAGCATCTTTAGGTCTGGCTGTACTCGTCCTTCCTCCAACCTCTCCTCACTAAAGAGCAGAATAAACTCAGCATTAGCTCAGAGTAGCTTAGTTACATCAGTAGAGTTTAAGTCATCTGATTATTATTATTTGATTTTGCTAAACTGCTTTAATAAAGTTCCCTGTAATTAAAGTGTAAATTGTGGAGGTTGACTCTTTAAGCTTTAGTGAAACAGTGAAGGTAAAAGTCTGAGTATTATTCTTTATCAGTGCAAACAGCTCTTACAGGTTAGCCTAGCATCATAAAATCATGTTTCCTGCTGTCCAGCCTACTAAAACCATCCCTCCATCTTCTTCCACTTATCTGTGAAGTTGTTACTCTATCAGTGAGTTACAGAAGAATCAGAAGGAAAGGATTCAGTAACGACTAAGCGTTTGGATTCAGGGATCAGTCCTGGAGTCTGGATTCTGATGATGCTCCTCAGTCTAACTTATTCAATGAAATCATCTGTGTCATTTTCTCCTGCTGTGAACTCAGGGATCCACTCAAAGCTCAAATCCAAACCACTGAAGAAACTCTGCTGGAAGGATTCAGCACTGATTTAAAAACAGTGACAGTTTATGAAATGAAGTCATCAAAATGAAGCAACTTGTTTCAGATATTTAGGATGATGAACATTTCTGCCCTTTACTGAGGCCACTTTGTCCATTAAATGAAAGTGTCATGAACAGTTAGCTGTGACATCATCAGTACAGAATAGTTATGGTGTAACCAAACTGATTATGATATTTCATTGACAGACTTTTAAGTCTGAAAGATGTCTTATTTTGTTGAATCCTGCTGTTGATATTTTCCTCCAATCAGGACTTTTCCCTTGCAGAAATGGTCCTGTGTGATTTCTAGGCTGTGATATAAAAACTAGTTCCTAATGGCAGCGATTCACTCAGTAAACATGTGTTTCCTTCACCAACCTCACACACAGATCCAATAAGATCAGGAAGTGGGCAGTATAGTACAATATGTGTTATTTTGTACTGTGCTGCCCAAACTAAAGATCTGCTGAAGTGTTGGAAATGATTCAGATGTTTATTTTGGACGATACAGCAGAAGATCAGACATGAAAGTGGAGATAACACAGAAGACCTGCAGCAAAGGGTCAGAGGTCAGACTGGGCCACTGGATTCAACAATGAGCCAATGATCATCAAGTAGTGACTAAAGCAGAGCCCTGACGTTCTGACATTTATCACACAGTTAGAACAAATGTCTGCTGATGACTTCATCTCATGAAATGACTGATAGATGTCAATTCATTGATCAGCTGAGCTGCTGATCTTCATCGTGCACAGAAACATTCAGCTTGTTTCAATCAGTAAATAACTCCCACTACTCCCAGTTTGAACTGTTCCCACTCAAAATGCTGTCAGAACAATGATCATTGTAGAACTTCACAAACATCACGTGTTGTTTTCCACATGGAAGATCAGCAAACATACAGAAACTTCCTGTTGCCACACACGGCCTCTAAAATCTCTTCCACGCTTTCTGTCTGAAGTCCACTCTCTGTGTCGGATCCACAGGAAACAACAAGATCTTATTAACATGGTTTTCAATGTGTCTCCTTCCAAAAGTCCAACCAATGAACAAATGTGTATATTTGTGGAGGCCGAACAAAAGCATGACACATTTGTCTGTTTCTATAAACTGGTGTCAAACACAAATATGAAGAGTTTCATTGACAGACTCCAAAATGCCCCCGCAGTGAATCACAGGGAAATCCTACAGTGTGCAGAGAATCTTAATGGCTCCAACATCAACACATCCACAATGTTGGATCCAGTTCTACCTCACAGAGTTACTAAGACACACCCTCTGCCAGCATCACAACAGCTCCACCTGCTTCACCTGCCTCCTCAGCCTCTGTACACCTGAAGAGAAAAGAAAGGCTCCAAAAGCTCAAATCTACAAAGGATTCATGAAGTTTCATCCAACAAGAACATGTTTGCCTTCCACAGTGTGCTGTTAGACACCACTGTACCTCTGCCATTTCAAAAGAGCAGCTTGGGAACATTTTGGCTCCAAACACTTTGTGTTTAACTTCCTAATCTTTGTTTTCTTTGTGAACAACATCTGGAGCTTTTTGACTCATAGAAACATCATTTTGTTCTTTAGATGACAGCAGATTGGGACTGAATAATCAATCACTATCAAACCAATAAAGATGCTGATTTTACAGGAACTTTGTTGGAGAAGCTGGAAAGACATGAAACTGATCCCAAACCAGTTGATAGTGCTGATTATTCCAAATAAAGCTGTTTTCCATTTGAGATGACTTTCTGTCCTGATATATAATAAAGATGTTGTTGTTTTTGAGCCCTGTATTAAAAGTAGATCCAGTTTAAAGTCAGCTTGAGTTTGATGTCTTTATGTCAAAGCTGCTCATGATGTTGAGCTGCTGATGGAATAAAAACAGGTAAAAATCTGCCTCAATATAAAAGCATGTAGTCCAGACTTAAATGTAGCCTATTGTTAGCTGAGGTCCACACACAGTGTTTGACAGTGTAAACTGTGTGAAAGGGCTGCTGGTGGAGCTCACTAGGATGAGCAGGTGACCATGTGCCACGAGGTGGAGAGCAGCTGGCCTGGCTTTGATTCTGACCACGCCCCTTTCTCTCTCCTCTGCTTTGCTGTCACTTATCTTCACTGCTCTGTCCAATAAAGCTGAAAAAGGCCCCAAATCAAAGAAATCTGCTGCAGCCTCTGAAATGTCTTCTGTTTCCTTCCCGACGGCTTTTTCACCGTCAGCCCATCAGACAGTCCAGCAGCATTTATGATGATGTCATGATGTTGAAGAGACTGCTATGGTGGCCTCCCATGACCCCCAGCCTCATCTACACTGAGATGCAGACATTTGAAAAGCAGACAACTGAATAATAGTCCAACACAACAGTCTGTGTACAGACACACACTGAGCTTTCATAGAGTCAAAGGAGTCAATCAAACACAGCTAGTTGAGTCATTTCTTGTGTGAGTCTAAAGTGAATCTAGTATTTGAAAGTCCACTTCCTGTATTTGTTGTTGAAGACTTCTTCAGCTTCTTCTCAAGGACATCAGCTGCTTGTTTGGCAGCAGAGGCAGTTAAGAAGCTTCCTGAAAAACACTGAACAGTGAGTTCACTGTGGCATATGACAAATTCAGCTTTCTATGTGCAAATGTGTCTGTGTCAACCTTTCAAATGCTGTTGAATCCAAAACATCAGCGGCTCCTTGGCTGCTCACTTCATGCACTTCTGTCTTTGTGACAGTCCAATGACATCACAGCTGTTTCCACCCCAGTGTCTCAGGACTGGACACCTTTAAACATGTGGAGGATCAAACAGCCGTCCAGCTAAACATACATGAAACTATCAAAGCTGACAATCATTCCAATAACATCTAATGGTACATATATATAGACACAGGACTACAAGGAAATGGCTCTCAGCATCTGGCTGTGGGAACAAATGATCCCTGTTTGTCTTCAAATTGTGTGCATGTTTTAGACGTGTGTCACATGTAGAAACACAAAAATCCCACAATGACACAAAGATGTGTTTGACACAACTGTGCAGCTGTAAGTTGTTTCTAATGATTCATTGAAGCTCTTCTAACATTCTGGAGACAATCAGTCCATGAATCTGTTCAACACCACAACAATTTGACTTCAATGTGAACGTTTGCCATTAAATAACCTTCTTCATCCAGCTGACAGCATCCTTCATCCTATGATATGAACAGTTCCTCCTGTTGATGACAAACCTCTGACATGATCTGCTTGAGGAGCTTTTTTCATGTGAAGCTCTCTGAGCTCAGGGCTAAGTTGCTGTGTTTCATCTTTAAGAGCTGCTGCCTCCTCGCCGTTCTTCTTCTCCTAATGACACCATTTCTGCTTCAGATCTTTCACTGGGCCTAAAACAGATGAAGAGTAGATCTACTGCTGTTCACTGTTTGTGTCAATATGGAGAAATATGAAAGACAAACACAGCACATACAGAGAAATGTAGACAGAATGTGCAGCCAGTGCAGTAAATGGTCTAAATATCAGCTCTTTAGAAAATGATCCTGATGAACATGAAACTAACATCCAATGAGAAACACAGCTTCCTTGTTTCATGTCCAATAACAATAAATGAAGAGCTAATAAAGAGCTATTCTATTGTAAAATGCTGAGATGATTATTAGACAGAAGCCAGCGGCTCACCAAAAGCCTGCATTGCAAATCTATATGAAAGTAATCTATGCTCATATATGGCAAAATCCTTTAAGTGTCACTGTGTTTTTCATCTGTGCTCTTGTTGGTTGGACAAGTTTGTAAATGACAAAGAGCTCAGTGGACTTTGCATCCATCAAATCCTGTTAGATGTTTGTTTTCCTTCACAGCTTTGTGATGAAGGCTAAAGAACAGAGATATGAACTATTGCCAATATGAATCCTGATGCATGACGTGGGCACAGACCCACCAAAGCAACACTCAGCTCACCTCATTCCAGGCGCTTGTCTGCTGGAGACCATGAGCCTTGTTAGTCACACATTAGCACCGTGGTAGGAAACAGCCTCCATCATTTCATTAGATCTGAATTTGGACTGTTTCCCTCTGGATGAGAACCAAGTCTGTCAAATCTATTGATCCAACACAAACTATCAAACACATTGGCTCACAGTCAGATTGGCTTTGTATGGATGGTGTAACAGGGGCTGGGAAAGGATGCTGAAAGCTGAATATAATACAGAACAATAACAGGACATATAATCATGTAGAAACATGATCTTCAACAGGCACACTTCTATTATTCATGATCACAAACACAAAGAACTTGTGCAGCCCTGATATCAGCCCTAATATATGAGTGTGTTTGCCCAAAGATTGAAACAGCATCAACATGACAGCTGTAAGAAATCTTCTCTCAGCCTTGTTTGGCAGAAGATCCCTGCAACAAAGATTGTAGCTGAAAGATGACGTGTGTAAAGTTTGTCTTTGGGAGGGTTGAGGCTGTTTTAGACCTTTGATAGTTTCAATCCAGTTCTGAAAGACAGAAATAAAAACAACATCATTAAGATCAGATCATGGAGCTGTTTCCTGCCTTGTTTCTAGCTTCACATTACAAGACTTTACTACAATAAAGATGCTAACATGTATCTGTAGGAACAACATCACTGAATCTAGAACAACTGGAGCCAAACCAGTGGCTCTGCTGGGATCACTGGTGAGCCAACACTTCCTTGTTGATGCAGATTTCAGGGCTTCCTGTTGCTCCTCCGTTATAACTGTTCTCTCTTCTCAACACATGATGACACAAAGGAATCAGCAGTGACGAAAGATGATGCTGAAGCACACATTTCACACATATAACAGAGCAGTGCAGTTACACACACCTCTGCTTGACATTAGGCCTCAAACAAAGACACAAAACACTAACTTGACTCTAAATAGAAGAAACTGGCAGCTTTTTCTGTTCTGTGCTTATTTATATTTGACACACATGCTTCTCTTTGTGCAAACACACATCGCACTATAAGGGTAACCTAGCACACAATGATTGGACAGCACAGTGATGATGCTGGGAGATCCTATACTGAAGCAACACAGAAACACTGAGAACTTTAAACATTGATTATACTGAGATAAGCAGCCGACCCAGTCTAGATAAAGGCGAGCAGCTGGGACCGCTGCTGCACCAAAAACAGGTTTCAGTGTGTGTGTGTGTGTGTGATGTCTTTACTTATACTGGTCAATAGACTTTAGTCAACACATGATTGAAAGGTGTTACACATGAAATAAAACCAGTGTTTCATCTTTATTCCTCTGAAGCAGCTGCATTATAACCAATCTGCTCCTTTGTGGCCTTTAAAACAGCTTAAATAACTGTTGTTATATTTGTTTCTGCTCCTCTTGGACAGACGACTCTTGAAAAGACATTTTTGAATTTCAATCTGACTTTAACTGGATAAATATGGGATATATAAACGTCTGCAACAAACTGATTCCAGCTTCTACCTCATGATAGGAATGTTTTTGTGGCTCAAGATGACCTGATATCTTTCATGATGGAGACATTTGACACATGTTTCACATATTATAGACCAACAAGTTATTCATAGCAGTTTAAATACGGGGAGTCACTTTTGGGCCCAGCAGATAAAACAGAGCCAATATTTCCTTCTGTATTTAAGTGACGTGTGTCACAGATGTGACCTAGTAAAGTGTAACTGAACATTAGTAACGTTATTAACACTCTCAGCTCGTCCTTGTTCCAGACCTGAAGATCCTCTTCTTTCATTCAGCAGCAGCTTCAGGTCTCTGATGGTCCAGGCTTGTTGTTGGGAAACAGCCCTGCTGGGATGATGGTGTCCTCACAGAAACAGTCAGTGATGCTGTTGATCTCCATCACAGAGCACGTCCCAGTCTGCAGTCTCAGTCCTGCAGGGCCTCGCTGGCTTCCTGACTCCACCCAGTCAACAACAGGAAGTGTTTGCAGGAACAAACTGAGGCTGTGGTCAAACAGGAGTTTTTATCTCCTGGCTCTGACTCTCACTGCGGCCCCGCTGCTGTGTCAACATGTGTTTGTGCTAAACAATGATGGAAAGTGTTATAAATGACTTGTTGGCCTCTGATCTGTCACAAACAGCTGAAACGTGTCTCTCATGAGTCACATGAAGGTTTCTGACAGAAAGGACAAAAAGTAGCTGCAGTCAGTTTGTGTCATTTTTATATTTATTCATCTGGGAGAAAAATCTGAGGGACATTAAAATGTGTTTTTCAACAGAGACAAGAACATAAATATAACGTCACAGGTAAATGAACATATTTCAAGTAAACAGCTGGACTGATCAGGTCCAAACACAGAGTGATCAACAAACAGCTGTCATATCTTTATATATAAGCTCTTTATAAATGCTGTTCACTGCAGTCTGTTTACTAATAATGTCAAACTGTTAGAAACACAGAAACATCAGAATCGTCTTTGTTCACATAAACCTGTCTGGGATCCTTTGTTGTTCTTTTGATGCAGAGTTACATTATAAATATAAAGAGTTATTTCAGAGTCTCATCAGTTTTCCTGCATGTCTTTATTGAACACATCAGCAGGGCTGAAGCTCTCATGTTAAACACACACTGATCTATGGACACGTTCATGTGTTTCTAACAGCATCATAACCAGGCTGTTATCAGCCTGCACTAACATGATGTCACACACACTGAATGTAACAGTGACAGTTTACATCATCACACAATCAGCTGTGATTGTTTCACTGTCATCAAACTAGTCAACAGGAAGTAGAATCAATAGAAACCAATCATTTACTGACAGCATGTCTGATGGAAATAAGTGCAGATTATGTATGAAGTATATACGGAAGCGTAGAGCTGCCACCCAGGCAAAAGAAAAATAGAAGTATATCACGTTATAACGTGAAAAGTTTATTGTTCTAACAAGATACTTTTCATGTTTGTACAATATACTATCATGTTTGTACAATATACTTTTCACGTTCGTACAATATATTTATATTGTACGAACGTGATATTTATATTGTACGAACGTGATATTTATATTGTACGAACGTGATATTTATATTGTAATAACGTGATATTTATATTGTACGAACGTGATAATTATGCATATTGTAATAACGTGATATTATATTGTACGAACGTGTCTCACTTTATGAAACATCTGTAACTTAAATGTTTTTGGTTAAGAGATAAAATCACAAAAAGACTAGCTTCTGTTCCTGAATCTGCAGCAGTAAAGTCCTCTAAACTTTTCTTTCGAGTTGTAAAAATACTCAAATTTCAGCACATCACATGTGTACTTTAGAAATATTCAGTAAGAGTGTGCCTTCTGTTAAATTAGTACATTAATGTTGATACAAACATTAATGTTACAGTCAATGTGCTATTTTCATTGTGATTCCTGGTATTTAATAAGAGATTTAAATCAGGATCACGGTGAGCTGTTAACAGCAGGTCTTAGAACTTCTTCATAAACAATCAGAAACAATCCTGATGTTTATACAGGTTCTCTGTCACAGCTTGAGGGTCTCAATGAAACTTGTTTGTTTGTTTGTTTGTTTGTTTACACTCTTCTCTGGTTCTCTGACTGCAGCTGTATTTGAATGAACTGGAACATCCAATTCTTCAACTCGTTAACTCTGCTGATCCTCTTTGAATCATGGATCAGCTGAGATGTTTTTCAGACATGTTGAACTGACTGAATATTAATGGACTGAAGCTTCCAGTCACAGTGAATCAGTGTGTCAGTGAATGCATCGTGTGTGCTTCATGGCTCCATCTAGTGCAGAGGTTCCCAAAGTGTGGGTCCCGCCCCCTAGGGGGGGCACAGAGCCATTGTAGGGGGGGCGCGGTATGAAAGAAAAAAAAAAGAACGTTTGGACACTGCTATCATAATGGACACGTTTTCGATGGGGCTTTCACAGAAACCCAAAGCAGGAGGTGACGCATTGCCAAATATGTTTCCAAACCAACTTCCTTCCAAGCCAAAGACTAGAAAATATGATGAAGCATGTCTTGCCTTTGTCTTCACCTGCACAGGTAGGTCTCCCCTGCAAAATTAGTTTCCCCTGTGTCGGGAGCACGCGCTGGGCTCTTCAAATCAAGAACAGTATCCCACATTTTGGATTTTTAGTTCATAAACACTTCTTGTAATGACTAACTACACCTGACATGTTGGAGATGTTAGAAAAAAAAATGTTCCCCTGTTCAAATCACAGACAAACAGCATCCCACAGTTGTTTATGTTTTTGAAGCCATTTTTCACAGAGAGGCTTTTTTGAAAAATGTGTTGATAGCAATGTTGAATATTATTACACAGGAAAAAAATGCTAATGTACAGTAATTACACCGTGACGCCTCTGCCTTTCTAAATGGAGGGACAGTAACTGTGTATGCATATGTAAGCGTGTAAAACCCGAAGATAGTCAGATTAACAGTATTTTGTCTGTATCTGCCATCGTAGAAATTCATCTCATGTAAACAATGACGTGGCGCACAGCGTGACATGAAAAAAAGGGCACATACCACATACTGTATTCCTCGTCCACACATAAATGTAAAAAACGAGTTTTAAAAAAGTTTTCGGTGATTCGAAACGCTGTTTACATGTAGACGAAAGGTCCAAATGCATAGAAACAGCTGCATTTTCCCCAAAAAAAAAAAAGACTTACTAAATGTTTGAGGTATGAAGTAAACCGCAGTGGAGTTTGAAAATGAAATATGGGTGTGTGTGGTTGGGGCGGAAAATTTTTCTTGTAAAAAAGAAAAAAGGGGGGTCAAGCAAAAAAAAGTTTGGGAACCACTGATCTAGTGGACTCATAGCTGGTGTTGGTCGTTGTGTCCTTGGGCAAGACACTTTACCCTACCGCCTACTGGTGTTGGCCAGAGGGGCCGATGGCGCGATATGGCAGCCTCGCTTCTGTCAGTCTGCCCCAGGGCAGCTGTGGCTACAACAGTAGCTTGCCTCCACCAGTGTGTGAATGTGAGCGTGAATGAATAATGTCATTGTAAAGCGCTTTGGGTGCCTTGAAAAGCGCTATATAAATCCAATGCATTATTATTATTATTATTATTATTATTATTATTATTATTATTATTATTATTATAGCAGAGCAGCTGATGGCAGCTTCCTCTGCCTCACACTGCTGTCTGACTGCATTCAGCTGACACTGAGATGAAGCAGGAAAGAAGCAGCTGATATTTGGACAGCACACATGATGGAAAGGAGGATTTCAGCTGATGTGCACATGAATGATTTGTGTTTCCTCTGCAGGTGAAGGTAGAAAGTGTGTGTGAGCTGATGTGAATTGAGCAGCATGGATCAGTGTGAGGACAGAGAGGAGAGAGTCCCTCCCTCTAAAAGCACTCTGTGTGGGGAACATGAGAGCCAGACCAAAGCTCAGAGGTGAGATGACCATCTCTAACTGTCCATGACTCTTCTCCATGTCACAGCTCAGCACTCACATCACTGCTCCATCATTGTTCACAGGAACCAGCCTGGACCTCCACCCAGCTCTGTGTCTTGTAAGAGTGATGCGTCTAAAGATAGCCACATTGATTTTAAAGTCTCTGCTGCAGAGAGGTGAGCTGTTAGTAACATGAACTCCTTGATTTAACTTTAGCTTGATGTTCTGGGAAATAAACTGCAGTGCAAACACGTCATTCCCTCAATCCCATTTAAACTGTCACTTAAAAACAAGCCTTTGGTTTCTAAACAGCTAAAAATCCACTTCAGCGAACAGGAAGTGATGCTCATACTCATGTCTTCTTCCATGAGTCATGTTGTGCTGTATGTTGCAGGAAGTTTGAGGAGGAGGCACTAACTGTGCTGCACAGATTTCACTTTTACTCGTAAAACTCAGCATCAAAAATTACTCAACGCTGGTTATTATTATTAACTCCTACACTGAAAAAAAAGTTCTTTCAATTTACTTGATTTTATTGTGTACATCGGTCCCACATAATATGAATAAGTGTAAGTGACTTAATTTTCCACTTTCCAACAAGTAATAATTACTTGTAAAGCCAAAGTATTTCATTCACATCAGATTACTTTAAAAAATCATGTTCGATGTACATACTGTTTATCTGTTACCAAAATATCAATGTATTACGTAATGTTGATCAATTTTAAAGTTTAACACCAACGTATTTTTGATTGCCAGTGGTACTTAATGAAATTGTGTAACATAAAGGCATTATAATTATGTTCCTGCAACACAAATTGTGGATTTAAATCCTGCTTAATTATTTTAAGTCAACTTCATAAAAAATCAGTCCTTGGTTTCTTGCCTATGTACAATATAATAATGTAAATATAAACTAAATGTCATTGACAAAAAAGGCAAAACAAAATGTGAGTGCTGAAAAGTTCACCTTTATTTTAACAGCAGTGAAAACAGCAAGCATATGAACTTATTAAACAGTTTTAGAGATTACCTGCAGATATAACTGAAAGAAAGATTTAAAACATTTGTAAATATTTCCCCTCAAAACTGACCTTAGCAGCAATACAAGAAAGCTACAAATAAGTGCTTATTAATGATTCTGTCATGTTAAACATATTTGTATTTAATTTCACAATTAAAAGTTTGAAACTAAATTAACCCTACTTAGAAAAAAATCAAAAAGCATCCATGAACAAACAGGCTTACACAAATATAACTTTTTTTTGCATTTAACATTTCTACAACTCCTGTTACCTGGAGTTTAAGAGTAAGAAACCAGCAAGCTGCTTTGAATGATCAAGTCTGTACATATATAGAAGAATTTCATCTTAAATTGGTCTTATATATCTCCATACATATCACATTTTGTATTTAGCTGTACAGAATTCTTTACTAAATTGAAGCTTAAATGACACTGTCAAATAACACCAAACACCTAAATGAATCTTCCTTTTGAACATATAAGGAGGATGTAAAGGTTGACCTTTACAAAAAAAACTCTGTAAACATTTCTCGCAATACAATACCACCAAAAGGAAGAAAAAAGTGTCACCCTGAAGTGCAGTCACATGAGAAAAAAGAACAACAACAAAAAAACCCAAACAAACAATATCACTGTCCTCTTGTTTTGTGTTAACACATGTTTACATGCAGGCCCGTGATCAGCACATGAGCACTGCACTGTGGTGGTGATGCTGTATTCCAGACTGTTCACTCATTCTTCAAAAAAACAAACAAACAACAAAGAGAAAAACTTTGGTTTTCTAATCCGGTGACATGAGAGGACATTCATGTCAAAGCAGTTGCTGTTTAAGCACCTTGTGTGGGCTGGTAGAGACCTAAATAAATCTTCCTTTTGAACATATAAGCAGGATGTAAAGGTTGACCTTTACAACCTCTGTAAACATTTCTCACAATACAATACCACCAAAAGGAAGAAAAAAAAAGTGTCACCCTGAAGTTCAGTCACATGAAAAAACAACAACAAAAAAAACCAAACAAACAATATCAGCAGTATAACATTGCAGTTTTTTGTTTTGTGTTCAGTAAAGAATTGCTGAAGTGCAGTCTTTGACTCTTCAATGAAACAGACGGTTTTTGAGAGCAAGAACTTTGTTGGAGAGTTTAGCTCCATCCAGTTCCATGAAAACCTTCTGGAAAACCTCAAAGGTGTAGCGGAGGTCAGCAGGGTAGGCAAGGTTTAGTGCATACATGAGTCCAAATAGCATTACCACAGCAAATGCTACATTATCCAAATTCTTCACCACCCTGATGCCTTCAAGGACAACTCCAATGTCTTCTTGTTCATCTGCTGAAGCTTGTTCTTTAAGAAGATAAATTCCAACAGTGGTGTCTTCAATGGCCTCATTGATGGCGTCTTCATCCATGTCCTGTAAAAAAATACATAAATAAATAAAATAAAATAAGTCATGTTAGTCATCCCATGCCAAGTGAGCAATATGATGTACTGTTGATGTACACCCCCAGACACCCAGTACAGATTAAAACAAAACCAAGCAGATGTAAAAGTAGTACAAGATGAGAGCATTTATCATTGGAAAACATTTACAATTTTCCACAATTAAAAGTTTTGTCCAAAAGGTGTCATAGTTGTGTTAAGGCTTTATCACTTACATTATCCATTTGTGCCACAATTTTTTTCAGTCTTTGTCCAAGCTGTCCTCCTCTTCTTTTGAACAACTTCACCAGGTTGTCCAAGTGGAGATCCATCTGAGACAGGAACTTTGATTGAAGGGGGATTGTGGTAATTCTTTTAAACTCAGCATTGATCTGAAAACATGAGCACAAAGGAGTGAGCTTCAAATGTTTAACACCAGAAAGAAAGCCACAACCACCAATGCTGAAGAAATGGGCTGTTAAATGTGCTTAAAGTATTTTAGCTTAACACCTCTTCCAATAACTCCCGGTATGAGTCAAACTTTACCTCATGGACATCAAATAGAGCAGGCCATCTTGCCATGAAAGCCTCTACCATTGGTGCATCACGAACAACTTCATGTCTTCTGTAGGCAAAAGTCTTTTCCATCTTGAGTTTCACCAACTCTCTGTTGTTCCTCTTCTTTATGTCCAAGAGTAAAATTTTCCGCATTGCCTCTAGGCTCTCCTCAGTTTCTTCTGGTGGGTATGTTGGGCAAAAGTTAACTTCTGCCCTCTTTGCTTTTTTGACACCAAAGGCTGCACTGCATCTTCCAACAGGTTTGTTCTTTAGAGAGTTTACAGTCACCTCTGGGCAGCCCAGTTTTCGTAGATGGGTGCGATAGTTTGAGAGTTTATATTTTAAACTGGTCTTCCATCCTCCAAATCCAGTGTTGGAGCCTGTCTCAGTTAGACAGGGATGCTTCTTGATCAGACTCTGAGCTACTTGATCCATTTCTTTATCACTGACATACACTTTATACTTCACAATTTTCTGCACCAAACCGTCAAGGATGGCTGACTTCAACTTGGGATCTGGAATAAGTGCAGTTCCATTCTGATTGTACGCAATTTTTGCCTGCTGAAGTTGTAATTCAGCATCATACGAAAACTTGGGCACATAAAAGACAGCAGGCCAAGAAGATCGTGAGCTTGTTGACTCACTTGATGACAACACATCTGTGTCCACAGATCCACCAGACAGGTACGAAGAATCGTTAACAGATGAACAGCTGAGGGCTTCGGAGTCCTGGACAGGATAAAGAATGATATAATCCTCATGCTGCATAGTTGTGGGTCTTGACATGTCAATAACTTTAAGAGTCCCTCTGTCTGCCACTTCTGAAACTGAGGTAAGATTAAGGAACTCATTCCCAAACAAGGAATCCATAAACTGAAGTCGGAAATTGCCCTGAAGACCACACTGTCTCTTGACTTCAACAATGAGATCCTCAATTGATTCAGGTGGTCCATTGGAGAGAGTGAGCCTTTGACAGGTTCCATCAGTCAAGATGATCTTTAGGATCACAGGGGTCCCCATTTTAAGCAGCTACTCTGTAGACAAAAAAATAAAAAAATAAAAAATTACATCAGACGCCCAGAAAGAATAATTTCAGTTTAGTCTTCATACAGTCAGTTATAAAAAGGTCAGACATACAAAAAAAAAAAAAAAAGGAAGAGAGAATGTATCTAATGAAATACATGTGACTGAACTTATTACACTTATTTGCACACCTTTTATTTCTATATGCCTTTTGAAAGTCACCATGCGGACTGATCCGATCTTGTAGTCAACCAGTGGATAAGTGTCGAGGAGTTCACGGAGTGAAACAAGAGTGAATATTCTTGCAGATACTGGGTTGAGCTCAAAAGCTCTGTAGTGCTCCCTGTACCAGCCACCAAGCTCTCTGACAATGTAGAATATGCTCTGGTTTACAATGCAGATGTGGTTTATTTCACAGAATTCTGGCAACCCACCAGCTGCCCTGTGGGCCAGTACCATTCCCTTCCTATAAGTTATGCCCTTTATTGTCACACACTGTGCAAGGTTTATCTCTAGAATGTCAGGGAATGTTTGCCTAATGACTCTAGCCATCTCCTCTTTAAGCAAATCCACTGGAAAAGTTGATACAGCTGAGACCTCTAGTTCAGACTTGCCAAGAGATGGGGAGCTTAGATGGTAAGCTATCATCATCTGATGCTTTGAGGCTAAGGAGAGAGGCACATTCTTAAAGCAACTTGTGTGTCTGATGACCTGCTTGAAAAAGCTATGTTTGGCCTCGAAACGCATTGTCCACAGCCAAACAACTGGACCAAAAAACCTAATCATCTGTGGATAATGCTCCAAATAATGGTGTTTTGGTAGTAGCTTAACATCAGGAAACAGTGCCTGGTATCGCTGTCTGTGCTCAATAATTTTGCTTTCCAAAAAAGCCAGAGAGTCATCACTATGCACAGGGGACACGACAAGTTCAGTGATATCCTTCAGAGTCATGAGAACAAGCCATGCAGGCTCATCTTCAGGCACAAGTGATCCAACTAAAAAAGGCAAGAACCGGAGCAAGCTCCAGTTCTCATGCGCATTTCCTCCAACTGTTTTGGTGCTAGAGAAAGTTTGTGACACTACATGAGGTCTGTTTGTCTTATCTTCCCATTTGTAGGGGAACTTCAGAATCGCATTGTTTAAGTTGGCTAAAGTGAAAAACCTCTTTGATATAAGAACTGTCAAGCAATGAGCCAACTCTACTGGGATTATACCCTCAAAAACATCATGAGCAAGATCAGGCGGATAACCAAATATGACATGAAAGTGGGACAGATTCTTGGTGAAGACACATTCTCTTTTCACTCCACAACAGCCTGTACCTGTATCTTGGGCTTGTTTAACATGGACCTGGTGAAGCTCTTTGCTTCTTAGCGTGAAAGCACCAGATGCTACAGAATACAGCTGAATATCACTGTTCTTCCCTGTGCAAAATCTGCAATAGTATTCTACAGAAAAACTTTGCATAAATCCTGCAACACTGTGTGCTCCAAGGTTATCTGCGATTACACTTACGACTGTACCCTTGACTGACTCTCCTAATAGTGGAACATAAACGCCATGTTCTTCAAGAGTTTTCAGATCCTGTAGAAGAGGTTCCAATATTTTGTCATAACCATAGGTTTTAACGTCAGTGGTTTTGCACAACACTGACAAGTAGATGGACGATAAGGAGGAATGAGATTCTGAAGGCAAGTTAGTCAAAACCCAATAAATGGCACAAAGCTTGTGTTTCTTCCGTGAGGTACCAAGGGGGTTACAGACTTCAAAGTCATCCACATAAAAACGTAGGAAAATGCTTAGATTTTCTCCAGAAAGGAAAAAGTTTTCCTTAAATAGGGAACCATCACTTGAACACCTGTAATGATACGACCCAGTAGAGTCTGTGCCCACCTGTTCTTTATGGCATTTCACAACTTCATCAACAACATCTTTTCTACTCAACAGCTGCTGTAACAATTTCAGTAATGGGACATATTGGAAACTGTGTTTCTTTTCAGCATCAAGTATATATTCAACTGGTTCTAAAACACAGAAATTTTCCTTGTAATACTGCTTACGCAGATATGCTGTGCTTAGCGGACCACCCTTTTGTATGGACCTTAGTACAGGATTACCTGAAAAAACTGCATTAATAGTTTCTGTAATGAGATCTTTATCAATGGGGAGGTTTCTTTGATTAAAGATATTCGTCACAATATCACAGGATAATGGTACAGGTGCCGACCGTATCAAATGATAGAGTTCCTCTAAAAATACATCAATAGCTGTGCTTGGCACATGGACCAAATGCTCCAGCTTTAGCAGAGTAGTTGCAAATCTTTGCTCTATGACTTTTTGCAAGTCCTCAGTATCACACTGACCATGTGAAGGAATGACAGTATCCAACTGCTCTACATACTCCTGACTATTTTCCTCAAATTCATTTGTAGGTGCGGTTCCTGTTCTAACAATACCTTGTTTAAAATCACCTGGTGTATAATGTCTGTGTTTACGGTTTTTGTGTGATTTAAATGTACAGTAAATGTTTGTTTTAAAGGTGCAGCCTAGAAACATACAAGTAAGTGTCTCATTTCTTTTAAGATGCGCATATATGTGAGCAAAATAATCACGCTCTGATGCTAAATCATTGCATTCGCAAAGGTGGCAACTGAAAATCGTTTTTTCTTTAGTAGTGACCCCTGTGCTGTGGATTTTATTTTGATGGACAATAAGGGCATTCCACGTTTTAAAGGTGCATGGACAATGCAGGTATGTACATGGAAAGTGAGAACGACGTCCAAAATGCGGATGTTTTAATCTGTAGTGATGCAAAAGCTTGGAACGACTTGATACCGTTTCTGTGCACCCCTTACAACTCCACATTCCCAGCACCACTTAACCCTGTAAGACACAGATAATCAAGAGTCAGATCATTCAATATCCAGAGGATTACATCACATAGATGTATGTATGTATGTATATATATATATATATATATATATATATATATAAAAAACACCCAGCACGCCCCTACGGGCGGTTTATCCTTCAAGCTCGGGTCCTCTACCAGAGGCCTGGGAGCTTGAGGGTCCTGCGCAGTATCTTAGCTGTTCCCAGGACTGCGCTCTTCTGGACAGAGATCTCCGATGTTGTTCCCGGGATCTGCTGGAGCCACTCGCCTAGCTTGGGAGTCACTGCACCTAGTGCTCCGATTACCACGGGGACCACCGTTACCTTCACCCTCCACATCCTCTCGAGCTCTTCTCTGAGCCCTTGGTATTTCTCCAGCTTCTCGTGTTCCTTCTTCCTGATATTGCTGTCATTCGGAACCGCTACATCGATCACTACGGCCGTCTTCTCCTGTTTGTCTACCACCACTATGTCCGGTTGGTTAGCCACCACCATTTTGTCCGTCTGCATCTGGAAGTCCCACAGGATCTTAGCTCGGTCATTCTCCATCACCCTTGGGGGCATCTCCCATTTTGACCTCGGGACTTCCAGGTTATACTCGGCACAGATGTTCCTGTACACTATGCCGGCCACTTGGTTATGGCGTTCCATGTATGCCTTGCCTGCTAGCATCTTGCACCCTGCTGTTATGTGCTGGATTGTCTCAAGGGCATCTTTACACAGCCTGCACCTGGGGTCTTGCCTGGTGTGATAGACCCCAGCCTCTATGGATCTTGTACTCAGAGCTTGTTCTTGTGCTGCCATGATTAATGCCTCTGTGCTGTCTTTCAGTCCAGCTTTGTCCAGCCACTGGTAGGATTTCTGGATATCAGCCACCTCCTCTATCTGCCGGTGGTACATACCGTGCAGGGGCCTGTCCTTCCATGATGGTTCCTCGTCTCCTCCTCTTTCTTGGGTTTCTGCTGCCTGAGGTATTCACTGAGCACTTTCGGTCAGTTGGGGCCATCTTCCCAATGTATTCTTGGATGTTCGTTGTCTCATCCTGGACTGTGGTGCTGACACTCACCAGTCCTCGGCCCCTTCCTTCCGCTTAGCGTACAGCCTCAGGGTGCTGGACTTGGGGTGAAACCCTCCATGCATGGTAAGGAGCTTTCTTGTCTTTATGTCAGTGGCTTCTATCTCCTCCTTTGGCCAGCCTATTACCCCAGCAGGGTACCTGATCACGGGCAGGGCGTGGGTGTTGATAGCCCGGATCTTGTTCTTACCGTTCAGCTGACTCCTCAGGACTTGCCTGACCCTCTGCAGGTACTTGGTGGTTGCAGCTTTTCTAGCGGCCTCTTCATGGTTCCCATTCGCCTGCGGGATCCCCAGGTACTTGTAACTGTCCTCTATGTCTGCAATGTTGCCTTCTGGTAGTTCGATCCCCTCAGTTCTGACTACCTTTCCTCTCTTTGTTACCATCTGACTACACTTCTCCAGCCCGAATGACATCCCGATGTCATTGCTGTATAGCCTGGTGGTGTGGATCAGTGAATCGATGTCTCGTTCACTCTTGGCATACAGCTTGATGTCATCCATGTACAGGAGGTGGCTGACAACCGCTCCGTTTAAGTAGTCGGTATCCGTAGCCAGTCTTGTCAATGATCTCACTGAGGGGTTCAGGCCTATGCAGAACAGCAGTGGAGACAGAGCATCTCCTTGGTAGATCCCGCACTTGATGGTGACTTGTGCTATGGGCTTGGGTTGGCCTCTAGTGTTGTGCGCCACATCCCCATTGAGTTCCTGATGAAGGCTCTTAGGGTCCTGTCGATCTTGTACAATTCTAGGCATTCCAGTATCCAGCTGTGGGGCATTGAGTCATAGGCCTTCTTGTAATCAATCCAGGCTGTGCACAGGTTGGTCAGTCTGGTCTTGCAGTCTCGGCTGACTGTTCTGTCTACCAGTAGCTGGTGTTTTGCGCCTCTGGTATTCTTGCCAATCCCTTTCTGTGCCCCGCTCATGTATTGACCCATGTGCCCGTTCATCTTAGCCGATATGATGCCTGACAGGAGCTTCCATGTAGTACTGAGGCAGGTTATTGGTCGGTAGTTGGATGGGACCGGTCCCTTCTTGGGGTCCTTGGGGATCAGGACCGTCCGACCTTCAGTTAGCCATTCGGGTGTCTCTCGTTAACTAGCAGCTGGTTCATTTGTGCTGCCAGACGCTCGTGGAGTGCAGTCAGCTTCTTCAGCCAGTAGGCGTGAACCATGTCGGGCCCTGGTGCTGTCCAACTCTTCATACTGGAGACCCTTTCTTGGATATCTGCCACTGTGATGGTTACTGGACCCTGTTCAGGGAGGTTGCTGTGGTCTGCCCTCAGATCCACTAGCCACTGAGCATTGCCGTTATGGGTTGCGTCCTTCTCCCATATGCTCTTCCAGTATTGCTCCGTCTCCAGCCTTGGTGGTGCTGTTCTGTTATTGTTCCTTGCCACTGAGAGTACACCTTTGCTGGTTCTGTGGAGAACAGCTGGTTTATTCTCCTGCCTTCCATCTCTCTGGTGTACCTCCTCAAGCGGCTGGCCAAGGCTGTGCTGAGTCTTTGCTTGGCAGTTTCAAGGCCTCAGGTATGGACAGCTTGCTGTATTTCTTATGCACCTTCTTTGTCGCGCCTTTCTGCAACTCCGTTAGTTGGCTAACCTCCCTTCGTGCTACTTTGATCTTGCCCTCTAGCCTCCTTCTCCATGGAGGGTACTGCCCCTTGTGGCTGTTCAACTTGTAGCCAAGCATCTCACTGATCACTCCTGCCGTAGTGTAGATCAGCTTGTTAGTGTCGGTAATCGTGGTTGTAGGTATCGTCCGTAGTGCTGCATTAACGTCATCTAGCAGACCTTCTGAGGGTACTTCACGTAATCTTGGTAACCGCCTACGGGGATCCAGGTTTCAAGCTTGGCCATGATCCTATCTTTCAGGTCAGTTCCTCTCGCACTCAACGATCCTTCTCCTATCGCACTTGGGGCTATGTACCCAATCTCGGGTGGGGGTGATGATATCTCCCCCCTGACCTGGCGTCCTGACTCCTCCTTGCTGTAGCATTTATGTTGTACCTCGTCAATCTCTAGCTGTGATAGCAGTCCCTTCTTTCGAATGTTGGAACACTGAGCTACTAGTTGTTTCGCCGTCATTGTGGATGTTGGGTATCGAAGAATCCATAGGCCCCTCATCCTATTCATGTAACCCCTTCCGCCAGGGTTACTTGCGTAGTAGCATTCCAACAACGCCCTGTTTTCATCTCTTGCCCACCGATGCCTTCTTGTTCCAGTAGCCCACTTCTCGTCAGGGTGCCCTGGTTCCTCAACACCTGACGCGGACCTTGTTGATCCGGGCGACGTCCGAGCCGGCATGCCTTCATATTTATCTGTCTCGCTCATGTCTGCGGTAGGCTCGCTTAGCATAGGGGGTCTAGCCTTAGGACCCTTACTGGATACAGATGCCCCAGGCAGGAATCGAACTTGCGATCCTCTGCTCCAAAGGCGTGTAGTCTAAAAACCCTGACACAAATCTGCCATCACTCTTACATTCATAGGTGCTTAAAATTGGAAGCCAACATTAAAGAATTATTTTGTTTGTTTCTTTATGCTAATCTATGTATACAATAACATTGATGTTATTGCACATAACAAGAATATAACCTCATTTTCCAGACATATGTGTAATCATAAAAGTAAAAAATGCTACCATCACAAACAACATTAACTTTTACTGAAAAAAGTTATTCCAAACAAGCAGAACATTAAAGTGCCAATCTTTTGCTCATTTATACATAATCTTTTGAGAAGCAGCTCACATATGTTCCACACAAAGTAAACAAACAACAACAACAACAACAACAACAAAAACAGAAAGGTTGTAACTTTTGTTTGGAAAATTCACAATCCAGAACTTAATTAGACAATTAGGACCACTGTTTATTGACCATGCTTTTCTTGGGGTGCTGAGAGCATGCTCCATTGAACAAATGTAGCTATCTCTTTGTAATTATCTGTATTAGTTGGACTTGAATAAGATAATAGTTAAGTAAGGGGCACTTCACCTAAAACAATAACTATGACAGATGATTTGGCATTCATGGGCAAAGGTTCTTAAACCCAAGTCTAAGTCCACACACACACACACACACACACACACACACACACACACACACACACACACATTTTTGAAAACGCAGCTTTTTCTATGCATTTGGGTCTTTCGTCCACACATAAAGGGGATTTTGTATCATTAAAAACTGAGATTTTCACGCAACGCCTTTTTAGACGTCACGCTGTGAGATGAATTTCTTCAGTAGCGGATATTGACAAAATACTGTTGCTGTCAATCTTACTGTTTGCAGTTTTTACACACTTACATATACATACGCAGTTACTGTGCCTCCATTTAGAAAGACAGAGGCGTCAGGGTGAACTTATACATTTAACACGGACGCTCTCACAACCTAAATACCTACGCCAACTTTGTAGTCGGTTTTGTGAAAACATTTTATTTTTATTAAATTTCTGTATGCTGTATGCATTTTGTGCATTCCCCAGTTGTGAGTCTACACCAGTCGTATTTCATAGCGTTGTGACACAAAATCCAAAATACTGTCTTTAGTTATTAACATTTCAAATGTAACGCAAAATTAGCTGCCTTTCTAAAAAAACACGAAAACTTTTCAGAACTACCTCAAAACTTTGTAAAACTGTTCACTCCTTCCACTCCCAGGCTTCTAGACTTCTGATTAACCAACATTTCTACACTGGGTTGGCTGGGTTGGTTCTTGACAGCATTTGAGTTTACATGTGGACAGAGATATTTTTTTTTTCAAAACTGCAGCGTGGATGCAGTTTTTTTTTTTTTTACTAAAATGGGAAATCTCCATTTTCAAAAATATCTGTGTACATGTGGACGGATTCTTGTTAGGACTTGCATGTGTGTCAGCCACCAGAATTAACATATCTCACAGTGGCAATCCCAGCTTGCTAAACTCTGACGGTTACAGCAATTAGCCACTGTAGCAATGACTAGCAGTGTAACACAAACACTATTGCGCTCTTTCGGTGAGGTTTCATGAGCTTGTTAAGCCACTAAAAACCCCAGTGTTCTCTGCCACATTCCAAATCCGACCAATAACAGCCACTTTCTCTCGACTATGTGCACTTTGTTAGACTATTTTTCACCTATAGTCATGTAGCTAATACCAACACTAGCTAGCAGTGTAAAAAGAAAAGGAAAAAAACAAGAAGTGCATTTTGGTGCACGCTGTATGAAAAGCATTACAGATAACTTTTTTTCCAGCACGCAACAAAATAATTCTGTGAAAACATCCCCAAGTAAAACTTTAATTCACTTACCTTCTCAGTATGCCCACTAACGCAGTGCCAAAGGTTGCATGTAGCTTAACAGTCTTCCAGAATCTGGCGGTCAATTGCGCTCTCCTCGAATAATGTTGTTGTCTAAAGGCCGCGCTTATGTGATTATCCAATCATATTTAGTTGCTGTCTTTGAATATATTACATCATTTCCGCTGGTGGTCAAATGTGATTACAATGGTTTTAGTATACTAATTTAGTCATTTTATATCAATGCAAGAAAAATTAGTAGTTTCAGTATTGTTTATAATTAAGTAAATGGTACTTTATTCAATAATGTAAATAAGAGAAACATGAAAGGCTTGTGTAACATTAACTAAATTCATTTGTGCAAATTCAAAAGCCTGCCAATTCCCATTTTTTCAGTGTACAAACTAAAGTTTGTAACCACTTTTCAGAAAATCCATCAAAACTCAAACTCGGTGTGACGATGAAGTCCACTGCAGATAAACAGCTCAAAGTTAACCAAATTTTTAAGGTGGAAACTGGGGAAGTTCTAGAGTAAGATGGCCGCCGTGTCAAAGGCAGCACCTGGTAGTCATGACGACCTCTGTAAAGCAGCTTTGTGTGTGTGAGCTTTAGATCAAAGTATTTGATTGGCGAGTGTGTTTGTGCTGCTTTGATTAATTAAGTGAGTCTTTCTTTGGAGTTGTTGCCATGGTGATTGATTTGCACAGATGCTGACACCAGCATGTTGTTGGTGTTCAGGATAATTGAACGACAGAAGAATTTGTTGGGTCTTTATGTTCTGTTTCACAGGTTTTTGAGTTTGTGTGAAGTCTACGTCCACACGGGTATTTTTGAAAACGGAGATTTTCCGTTTTTTTTTTTTTTTTCTATATCCCGTCCACACACGCAGTTTTGAAAAAAATTTCTCCAGTCACATGTAAACGCTAAAAAGAAATGTTGGCCATTCAGAGGCCTAGAAGCCAGGGAGGGAAAGAGTAAACAGGGTTTTTGTGCTCTCACAAAACCTTAAGTACGTCTGAAAAGTTTTTGTATTTTTCTGAAAAACCAGATAATTTTGTGTTACTTTTCAAGTGCCTTCACCATTTCAAATGTTATTAACTAAAGACAGTATCTTGGCTGGTGTAGACTTGCAGCTTAGGAATAAACAAAACCCATACAGTATAGGAAACTTAATCAATGCATACAGGATTCGTAGTTTAATTTAAAAAAAAATAAATTTATTCAAAGCCGACATTGGGATTTTGGGTTGTGAGAGCGTCTGTGTTGAATGTAGAAGTTCACTCTGACGCCTCCATATTTCTAAACGGAGGGACAGTAACTGCGTTTGTGTATATATATATGTATATACACATGTATATATTTAAGCGTATAAAAGCGCAAGTAGTCAGATTAACAGCAACAGGATTTATTGTAGAAATTCATCTCATGTAAATGTAACAGGGTCATAAATCACATTGTTATAATTACACAAAATGTGTTCTAAACCCCCAAACTCTTCCCTTTATACCTGACTTTTAGGACCTCCAAGCCTGTAGTTATGTTCATTATCGGTTAGAGCCCCTCCTCATTCTTTTCTTCTTCTTCTTTGGTGCAACCATATAAATACAGTGTACCCCTTTTGCCTCTCCCCTTTTCTACAATTCCCCTGTGGGAGAGGTTGGTGTAATTTCTTTCCCAACACTGTAAAACACTCATATAATGCATATTTAGCCACCTGGATGTTTCTGATTGTGATTTTAGTTCAATTATTGTCATTATTAAGCCTGTTTTTGTTAGATGTTACAAATGTGTAGTATGTGTGTGCCATATGTGTGTTCTAGGGAACGTGAACACTAGCATGAATAGATAATTCTTGCTAGCTTGGAAGTTGTGGTGGGTTAAGCTAACCCTCTTCCCCACTGTTTGTGTTTGGTCATAGGAGCTGGAGTGGGCAAGCTATTTATTTGGAGGTCTTTCTTTCTTTTACCGTTTTTATCAGGTATGTCGGATTTCATGTTGTTGTTTTTGTTTTATCAAATATGTTACGTGTAAATGCATATTTTATGTTTAATGTAATAATAAATGCCAGCCCTTTTCTACAATTCCCCTGTGGGAGAGGAGCTGGAGTGGGCAAGCTATTTATTTGGAGGTCTTTCTTTCTTTTACCGTTTTTATCAGACACAACGCAGAAACACACTGGTGACACTTGGTGCCGCTGATCTGTTCTCTGCAGGGAGTAATGTGACCTTTGGTTTGGGGAGGGGTCATCAGATTGCTCCAAAGTGTTTTGGGAGGGGTAGGCCAGTAGCCCCCGGTATTGGTGCCCACACTGTAGACCAGTCAGTGATGCACTCACCATTAATGCCAGCAGCTAGCTCCACACCAGCTGCTCGCGAATGCCAAATGCACACCCAGGCTGTCACTAGTGACATGTTGAGCAGCTTGATTACTGACTTAGCAAAGCAAATTGGGGAAAATATCACATCCTCTCTTAACTCTATGCACCAGCCGGCCCCCACCCAGCCACAGTCTCCCAGAATGTGCCCTCGAGCTGCAATGACCAGTCCCAGCTGAAGGTTGTTGTTCAGTCAGACACCAAAGCTCCACCATACTTCAAGGGTGACAACACAGATCTATTCCCCATCAGTGAATGGGAGGACATGATGAGATGTTATCTGCACAGAATCAGCTGTGACACAGATGAAGAAATGTTCGCCATATTAATGTCTAGACTGACTGGCAAAGCCAGAGATGTGGTCAAGGTGTCACTTCGTTGCCGCCCTGAGTTGAATGGGAATGATCTTATCACTGCTGTGTTTGACATACTGAGGTCTAACTTCAGCGACTTGACATATTCCAGCCTACCCATGAAAGATTTCTACAGTACTGTGCCACGTCCAGGTGAGAATGCCATGGATTACTGGATCCGGTTGAACAAGTCTATTGACGCTGCTGATGAGTGTCTCCGCAGGGCGTGGCAAACTGGTAGAGGACCCCAGTAGTGAGGTTGTTTCAATGTTCATTAATCACTGTCCTGATCACAGTCTTGCCTTGTCTTTTCAACTGAAGGCTCCTGAGGAATGGACTGCGGCTGAGGTTCAGAGCCGTCTGGACAACTATGTGAGGAAAATAAGACAGTCTAGTGTTTTGTCTCATAATACGGCATGCCTGTCCATCCCACATCAAAGTCCTGTTACTGTTAACAGCCAGCCCCACTCCGGCGGTGCTCAAGCAGTCCCAGTAACACATGAGCCATCTTTGTATCCTATGCCCTCTGTTCCCTCTGCAGCCACATGTCAGCCTCTTTCTTCTGCGGACCTGGTAAGTGTGCAGCAGCCCTCTGCTTGTCCTCCCTGACTTCTCATGTCACGTCCCCATCTTTGCCAGTTTCCGGCCCTCCTCCAACTGAGCCAGGTGTTCAACAGATGGTAGCACTGTTTGACAAGGTTCTGTCCATGTGCACTGCATCATTAGCCACTGGTCCTAGGCGCCCACAACCCACGGGTCATTCCCATGGGCACCGCAGTGCTCATCGTGCTTCGTGCAGAGTGTGTGGCTCACATGAACACACAACCCATGTGCATTGTAGGCTGTACAAGCTATGCCACAGCTGCTTTGACCCTGGACACATGAGGCGTGAATGCCCACAGTTGCGCCAGAAACCAAACATGTCAGTCCCTCCTCCCACCAGTGCTGCTTTAAACTAGCCAGCCCATGTGATGAGAGGGGTAGCATGGGCGGTGTTGATGAAACCCTCACGAATGCAACCGATCCAAAAACCATATATGTTAACTGCTGTAATAGCCTCTCTGATGAGAAGACTGTTATTATGGGTTCACAAAGAGTTGACAGGGCTAGTGAGCTGTTTTACACCCCAGTGTCAGTCAGTGGCGGTGCTCCCTAACAGGCATGCTTGATTCAGGGAGTATGTCATGCACACTGAGTGAAGAGGCTGATTGCAAGCTAAGAGCCGCTGGTGTTGCTCTGATTTCGCAGCATGCCCCTGAAAATGTGGTGCTGGTTGGTTGCGGTGGCCTTCTCACACAACCGAAATGCATCTATGATTTGGACATTGAAGTATATGGGACCAGGTTTCTTGTGCCAACATTTGTGGTTCCTGGGCAAAAAGATGAACTCATTGTCGGGAGCAATGTGATCCGGCCCATCATTCAGAAGATGAAGGCTGATACAAAGTACTGGGAGCTTATTAACTCCAATTACACTGGCACTGATTGTGAAGACTTCCTGCAGTTGCTGAGCTGTATCTCACGGTGGTCTGCTCCTGTGATGCCAGATAAAGTTGGTACAGTCAGGTTGCGGAAGAGTGTCACTCTCTTGCCACAAAAAGAATATGTAGTTTGGGGAAAGCTGCCACCTTCTACCCTTGTGTCTCCAGGGAGTACTGTCGTTGTGGAACCCACGTCAGCCCGTTCCACTCCAAAGAACATAATGGTGGGGCGCATTATAACACCCATGTGGGGAGATCGTTGGGTCCCTATGAAAGTCCTTAACCCAACACAGAGCCCTGTGACACTTCGTCGCAATGCTAAGATTGCCGATGTCTTTCCTTGTATTGCTGTAGAAGACCTGCCCATCACTCAAGGTCTCTGCGAGACTCTGACTGACCAGTGTACCAGTTTTCCCCCCTCATCAGACCCTGTGCCTGACTCTGTGCAGCTACTCAAAGACGCTGGGTTGGCTGATATTGACATTGAGGGCTGTGAAGTGTCAGATGGGTGGAAGAGGAAATTGGTGGAGCTTGTGTTGACTTACCAAGATGTGTTCTCTAGAGACAAACTGGACTGTGGTGAGGTGAAAGACTTTGTCCATCGTATCCACCTCACTGACGACCACCCTTTCAGACTTCCCTATCGCAGAGTACCCCCGGCTCACTATCACAAGTTGCGAGAGGTGCTGTCAGACATGGAGATGAAAGGCATCATCAGTAAGTCCACCAGCGAATACGCTTCACCACTGGTGATGGTTTGGAAGAAGTCAGGTGACATGAGGATATGCACTGACTTCCGCTGGCTCAATGCCAAAACTGTTAAAGATGCTCACCCACTGCCCCATCAGGCTGACTGTCTTGCTGCCCTTGGTGGGAATGCTTTCTTCAGCACCATGGACCTCACATCCGGGTTCTACAACGTTCCCCTCCATGAGTCTGACAGACGGTACACGGCTTTCACTACACCTCTTGGCCTGTATGAGTACAACAGACTTCCCCAGGGTCTATGCAACAGCCCAGCATCTTTTTATGCGGATGATGCTCAGCATCTTTGGTGACTTGAACTTTTCGAGCCTCCTGTGTTATCTTGATGACCTGCTGGTGTTTGCACCTTCAGAAGAGGAGGCCCTAAAACGTCTTGAGATTGTTTTCTCTCCCTGAGGACCAGCAATCTGAAGCTGGCGCAGAAAAATGTCACTTTCTCAGACGCTCTGTGAGGTTTTTGGGTCATGTAGTGGATGCTGGTGGTGTCTCGGTTGATCAGGATAAAGTGAGGGTTATCGCCAGTTTTCAGAAAACTGACCTCATGGATGGTGACAGTTGCACCCCTTCTCAGAGGAAAGTGAGATCCTTCCTTGGCATGGTGATGTTTTACCAGCATTTCATTCCAGGGTGCTCTCGTGTTGCAAAGCCACTCTTTGCTCTAACTGCCGGTCAGAAGAGGACTAAAGGCTGCCATGGGAGTCGGAAACCTGGAACCTTTCGTAAGCTCACCCTCAAGACTGGACTCCTGCTTGCGAGAAGGCATTTGAGGAACTCAAAGGTGCACTCCTCAGCTGTGCGGTGCTGGCACATCCTGATTTTGAGAGGCCATTCATCCTTTCAACTGATGCTTCCATGGATGGGCTGGGTGCTGTCTTATCCCAGGTGCCAGCTGGTGAGGAGAGAGCAAGACCTATAGCCTTTGCTAGTAAGTCTCTCAGCCGCAGTCAGGCCAAATACCCAGCACACCGGCTTGAGTTTTTGGCTCTGAAGTGGGCTGTGTGCAATAAGTTCAGCCACTGGCTCAAGGGTCACCAGTTCACTGTCTGGACTGATAACAATCCTCTCATGTACATTCTGACTAAGCCAAAGCTGGATGCCTGTGAACAGCGTTGGGTCTCTAAGCTTGCACCATACTGCTTCGAGATCAAATATGTTCCTGGAAAGCTGAACATCGTGGCAGACACCCTGAGCAGGGAACCGTTTGTGAGGCCTTTGGCCCAGCGCCTCCTGTCGGAGCCCTACTTTGAGCTGCTAGAGCAAGTCAGTGATGTGAAAGATGCCAGTGTCCAAGATGCCTTCCGTTGACCTGTCAACCTCAGTCGATACACAGTGCTCCACCCTCTGCTGTGCTTGATGTGTCTCTGTCAACTGATGACGTGTCTTCTCTCATGTCTTCCCTCTGTGAGTGGGAGTCTGCTTCTCGCCAGCGTGCAACATCCCTCGCTGGTCACCTGACCTCCATTAGTCCACCTGACTGTGATGTCTCTCATGTGCTGTCCCACGCTAATCTCCTGTCTCACCAAACAGGGGATCCCGTGATCTCCAGAGTAGCCCGCTATGTTGAGCGTGAGCGCAGACCCTCCAGACGTGAGCGCTATCACGAGAACCAACATACATTGCGGCTCCTGAAACAATGGGACAAGCTCACATTCCTCAATGGTGTCCTCTACAGAGTTGTGAGGATCCACTGACAAAACACAAGAGATTCCAGTTTGTGGTACCTGACTCTCTAAAGCAAATGGTGCTGTCTGGCATACACGACAATGCTGGTCATCAAGGTCAACCTCGCACACTCTCCTTGGCTCGTCAGCGCTTTCTTCTGGTATGATATGGAGAAGGATGTGCGCAATCATGTGAGAAGTTGCCGCAGGTGTGTTCTCAGTAAGACCCCAGAGCCAGCAGCTAGGGCCCCATTGGAAAGCATTAAGACCTGTGCTCCACTGGAACTTGTGTGCATTGACTTCTGGTCAGCTGAGGACAGCAACAACAAGTCTGTGGATGTTCTTGTGATTACTGACCACTTCACAAAATTAGCACATGCATTCCAATGCCAGGATCAGACAGCTAAGAGAGTTGCTAAAAAGCTCTGGGATGGATTCTTCTGCGTGTATGGCTTCCCTCAGCGCATTCACTCTGACCAGGGAGCTAGTTTTGAGAGCGAACTGCTTGCAGAGCTTCTGGTTTTGGGTGGCATTGCCAAATCCCACACTTCACCGTACCACCCCATGGGTAATGGTACCACGGAGAGATTTAATCGCACCCTTGAAACATGTTACGGTCCCTCCCCAGATCTAAGCAGAAATGGCCGCAGATGATACAGTCCATGACGTTTGTGTATAACTGTACGGCACACGAGACCACCGGCTTTGCGCCATTCTACCTGATGTTTGGGAGGGTCCCAAGGTTACCAGTTGACCTAATGTTTCGGGATGTCCTTCATAATGACACCATTTGTGACTATGATACCTATGTCAAGTCACTGATGAATGACCTGCGCCTGCCATGCTCCAAGCCCAGGAACACAGCACGATGGAGCAGAGACACCAGTCTGACCAGTACAACAGAAAGGTGAAGGGTCTGCCTCTTTCACTAGGGGACCAGGTGTTGTTGGCAAACAAGGGAGTCAGAGGAAAAAGGAAGCTCTCTGACAAATGGGAACCTGTTGTGTACACGGTAGTCGACTTGGATCCTGCTCTTCACATCTGCCGTATCGGAGACAAAGAAGGTCATGAGCGTGTGGTGCATCGCAACCTGCTCCTTCAAGTTAACTTTTGCCCTTGGACACAACATTGAATGACGATGCTGCACATCCTGCTGTGAGCGTTGTCAGTGGCCCCCTGAGTCTGACCTGGATGGGTCTGTGACATCTTTTGGGGACACAGGAGCTGTACCCCCTGCTACATGTTCTGAGGCTTCTGTCTCCAGCATTGGCGAGCGTGATGACCGCACACTATCATGGATCCATCAGCAATCCGCCGCTGACCCAGTCGAAGATGGCGTTCTTGAGACCCCTCCCATAATGGATGTTCCTGATCTTGGTGGGCTGGCTGGTGATGGAGCCTCCCAGACTCCCCTGCTGCTTTCCCATCCCACAGTTTTCATTCTCTTGAACCCGAAAATGTGGACGTGGATCAGGGACTTACCACACGTTTTGGTAGAATCATTAAACCAGTTCGTCGCTTGATTGAATCAATGGCTCAACTCGAGACACTCCTTGGTGTTGAACCTGTTCAAGCAGCGGTTATCGATGTGTGAATTTGTTTATTGCTATATGTTGTCCATTGCTATTGTTTTTGGAAAAGTATAGTGCAAGCAAAGAGTTGACTGTATTTTTTTTTTTTTTTTTTTTTTTCAGTTTGTGCAGTCTGATGGTGATGCCCATAGATATTATGGCCTGTTTTGTGTGGTGTAAATGGCACCTCATTTTGTCTATTGTGTGTCCTGGGATCTTGCTAGGCGCCGAGCGGGTCTCAGGTCTCTTATCCTCCTTGGAGGAAGCTATGTTGCTGATCTAATTCACTGTATGTGATGTGAATTTGTTTGAGGCCACTGTATCTGTTATTGTGGGTTTATACATTTTATTTATTTTATTTTTTTTTTTTTGGTGTACTCTTTAGGATTTTGTGTAATTCTTGGGGGGTGAATGTAACAGGGTCATAAATCACATTGTTATAATTACACAAAATGTGTTCTAAACCCCCAAACTCTTCCCTTTATACCTGACTTTTAGGACCTCCAAGCCTGTAGTTATGTTCATTATCGGTTAGAGCCCCTCCTCATTCTTTTCTTCTTCTTCTTTGGTGCAACCATATAAATACAGTGTACCCTTTTGCCTCTCCCTTTTCTACAATTCCCTGTGGGAGAGGTTGGTGTAATTTCTTTCCCAACACTGTAAAACACTCATATAATGCATATTTAGCCACCTGGATGTTTCTGATTGTGATTTTAGTTCAATTATTGTCATTATTAAGCCTGTTTTTGTTAGATGTTACAAATGTGTAGTATGTGTGTGCCATATGTGTGTTCTAGGGAACGTGAACACTAGCATGAATAGATAATTCTTGCTAGCTTGGAAGTTGTGGTGGGTTAAGCTAACCCTCTTCCCCACTGTTTGTGTTTGGTCATAGGAGCTGGAGTGGGCAAGCTATTTATTTGGAGGTCTTTCTTTCTTTTACCGTTTTTATCAGGTATGTCGGATTTCATGTTGTTGTTTTTGTTTTATCAAATATGTTACGTGTAAATGCATATTTTATGTTTAATGTAATAATAAATGCCAGCCCTTTTCTACAATTCCCCTGTGGGAGAGGAGCTGGAGTGGGCAAGCTATTTATTTGGAGGTCTTTCTTTCTTTTACCGTTTTTATCAGACACAACGCAGAAACACACTGGTGACATAAACAATAGCATGGCACAGAGCGTGACATCAAAATGGCACGCACTGAATCTCAATTTTCCTTGTCCACCTGTAAAGGCAACAACTGAGTTTTTGAAAATCTCCACCCTGGCAGGAGTTTTAAAAAATCTCAGTTTTCAGTGACCGAAAAAACACCGTTCACGTGTGGACGAAAGGTGCAAACGCATAGAAAACTCTGCGTTTTTAAAAAATAGCCATCCACGTGCAGACGTAGCCTTAAGGTTTACAGGAAAGCGAGAAAGCTCCAGAGTAAGATGACCGACATGTCAATCATATCTGGTTTGTGTGCCAGATTTAAATTCTAGTTTGTGTTGTTAGCTGTATGTCTGTGAAGGTTCTCAGTCATCCAGGTCATCTTAGTCTAAGGAGCTTGGAAAGAAAAGCGTCTGGACTTCTTTGAGTTGCTTGAAGACGTTTCACCTCTCATCCGAGAAGCTTCTTCAGTTCTAAGGTCAAATGGCCGAGAGTCCCAGATTTAAACCCAGTGGGAACTCAGCAGTTCATCTGCATCTTAAGGATACAGGACACTCTTTCGAGGATGCCAACGTTCACATTTTGGACAGAGAGGACAGATGGTTTGAAAGAGGAGTGAAAGAAGCCATTTACGTCCACTGTGAGCGACCATCTTTGAACAGAGGCGGTGGTTTACGACACCAACTGTCTGCCATCTATAATCCAGTTTTGAGTTCCCTTCCCAGACGCCTTAACACCCACTCACATCCTGGGCCATCTGACCTCAGGAAATCACATGATAGAGTGGGGCCAGGTTTCACAATGAGCTCACCCGAAACCCTGGCTTATTGGGACCCACACCCGCTTTCACACCTTGGCTCATGTGATTAGAGGATCATCAGGGGGTCCTTTGTCCCTCTTTGGAGGGAAACTCCCACTGGGTTTAAATCTGGGACTCTCCACCATTGACCCTTAGAACTGAAGAAGCTTCTCGGATGAGAGGTGAAACGTCTTCAAGCAACTCAAAGAAGTCCAGACGCTTTTCTTTGCAAACTCCTTAGGTTGTTAGCTGTAGTTGTTTTTAGGCCTACTCCTCCTACAGCTGGAGCTTCGCATTATTCAGTGAAACTCCTTTCTAGCAGGTCTGAAGTCTCATTTTCTTGTACTTTGATATAATCTCTCATTAGCTCACGGCATTGCCTTGTTTTGTAGGCTATTATGTTTATATTGTTTATATTTATATAGTACTTTAAAAGAATAAGTTGAGTCTCTCTTTTGAGTCATTGTCATGATGTCATGATGATTGATTTGAACAGGTCTGTGAAAGATGCTGGTATTCTGGTGTTCAGGGTAATTTGAGGAAAGAAGAACTGGTTGTGTCACAAATGAACCATGCGCTGGTTGAACAGAAGATACTGGTTGAAGGGTTTGATTTTTCCTGTGGATAAGGTGACTCAATTACCAAAGGAGAAAAGCATTACAGCCAAGTAACAGGAAAAAGGACAATGTTGTAGGATTAACCGAGCTGTAAGTAAAGCTACAACTGAAGAAACATAAATTAGAGGTTGTGATAAAGCGGAAAAAACAGAGGCTGAATGAGGACATTTTTAAAACTAAAGCTGCAAATGAAACAGAAATGAAGGAGATGGAGCATAAAGCTCAAACAAAAAATGCTACCTTTAGAAAAAAAAATACTAGAAGCTTGTATTTTATTTCGCTATCTCCTTACAGGTGTTAAAGCATTGCTGGACCTTACTGTTGTACTGTGTTGTAGTTGGTAAAGTTAAGGGCACAAGAGATCTTGTTCATTGGCATTAAGGCTGAACCTTAAACATCTGGATTGGCAGACCGGAGGGTGTGCTCCAATTATATGGGGATCACACTCCTCAGCCTCCCTGGAAGAGTCTATGCTAGGGTGCTGGAAAGGAGACTCTGTATCACCACTGGTGAAGAGAGAGCTGAGTGTAAAAGTGAAGCTCTTGATGTACCAGTTCACCTATGGTGACGAGCTGTAGGTAGTGACCGAAAGAACTAGATTGTGGACAGTGGAAATTAGCTTTCTCTGAAAGGTGACTGGCTTCTCCCTTAGAAATGGGGTGAGGAGTTTGGCTATCCCGCAAGGGCTCTGAGTAGATCCACTGCTCCTCCGCATCGAAAGGAGCCAGTTAATTTGTTCTGGGCATCTTTATCAATGAGTTGTTTTGGACATGTCCCACCGGGAGGAGGGCCTGAAGCAAACCCAGAACACGGTCTGGGCTTCTGTGCTTAAGCTGCTTTGACCCGCCCCTGGAAAAGAGAAAGAAGATGGATGGGAGGTTATTTGCCCTATATTTTCAGAAACTGATGGTTTTATACTTGACAAACTTGATTCAGATTAAGTTATTTGAGCAGAAAACTATGGGATCTTTATCACATGCTTGAAGTAATTCCACATGGTTCCTCCACAGAGTGGAGTGGAGCTCAGAGGGTCCCAGTGGTCAGTCTGCCCAGCAGCATCAAACACACCTGGACTCCATATTTATGGTCTGTACATGCAAAACAACTACTTTTATATCTATTCTGTTCACAGTCATCTTCATGCTGCTCTTTGTAGACCAGTGGATTGTCAGTGTGTCTAACATGGATCTTATGTTTGGCTCCATGATTTCAGTCTGATTGGATCATTCATTAGGTATGTTGTTTCAGCTGCTGGAGGACAACATCATCACTTTTGTGAAGAAGGAGCTGAAGAAGATCCAGAAGGTACTGAATCCAGATTATGCAGGATTCTTTGAGAGAAACACAGACGATGATGAGCAGAGGATGAGCAGCAGAGTGGCATTTGTGAAGATGGCAGTGTCCTTCCTGAGGAGAATGAAGCAGGAAGTTCTGGCTGACTGTCTGTATTACAGTAAGAGGATTTCTCTAAAGATTTATGATGGATGAATCAAGCATTTACACTAATGCCCCAACCTATAATTAAACCTGTATACAGTCATTTCTTATCTGGAGTGAAATGATCATGAGCAGTCTTTGGAAGAATTAATGAAAATTCTCTGTGCTTTTATAATTGTTATTCAGAATATTTTGCTGAAGTTTGTCAACATAAACTTAAATCTGCACTAAAGAAGAAGTTCCAGTGTGTGTTTGAGGGGATCGCTAAAGCAGGAAGCCCAACCCTTCTGAATCAGATCTGCACAGAGCTCTACATCACAGAGGGAGGGACTGCAGAGGTCAATGATGAACATGAGGTCAGACAGATTGAAACAGCATCCAGGAAACCAGACAGACCAGAAACAACCATCAGACAAGAAGACATCTTTAAAGTCTCAGCTGGAGGAGATGAACCAATCAGAACAGTGCTGACAAAGGGAGTGGCTGGCATTGGGAAAACAGTCTTAACACAGAAATACACCCTGGACTGGGCTGAAGACAAAGCCAACCAGGACATCCAGTTCATATTTCCATTCACTTTCAGAGAACTGAATGTGCTGAAAGAGGAAAAGTTCAGCTTGGTGGAACTTGTTCATCACTTCTTTACTGAAACCAAAGAAGCAGGAATCTGCAGCTTTGAAGACTTCCAGGTTGTGTTCATCTTTGATGGTCTGGATGAGTGTCGACTTCCTCTGGACTTCCACAAAACTACAATCCTAACTGACCCTAGAAAGTCCACCTCAGTGGATGTGCTGCTGATAAACCTCATCAGGGGGAAACTGCTTCCCTCTGCTCGCCTCTGGATAACCACACGACCTGCAGCAGCCAATCAGATACCTCCTGGGTGTATTGACATGGTGACAGAGATCAGAGGATTCACTGACCCACAGAAGGAGGAGTATTTCAGGAAGAGATTCATAGATGTAGAGCAGATCAGCAAGATGATTTCCCACATCAAGACATCACGAAGCCTCCACATCATGTGCCACATCCCAGTCTTCTGCTGGATCACTGCTACAGTTCTGGAGGATGTGCTGAAAACCAGAGAGGGAGGACAGTTGCCCAAGACCCTGACTGAGATGTACATCCACTTTCTGCTGGTTCAGGCTAAAATAAATAAGGTCAGTTGTGATGGGGGAACAGAGACAGATCCACACTGGAGTCTAGAGAGCAGGAAGATGATTGAGTCTCTGGGAAAACTGGCTTTTGATCAGCTGCAGAAAGGAAACCTGATCTTCTATGAATCAGACCTGACAGAGTGTGGCATCGATATCAGTGCAGCCTCAGTGTATTCAGGAGTGTTCACACAGGTCTTTAAAGAGGAGAGAGGACTTTACCAGGACAAGGTGTTCTGCTTCATCCATCTGAGTGTTCAGGAGTTTCTGGCTGCTCTTTATGTCCATTTGACATTCATCAGCTCTGGAGTCAATTTGCTTGAAGAAACAACCTCCTGGTGGTCCAAATTATTTAGCAAACGAAACCTGCAATATCTCCACCAGAGTGCATTGAACAAGGCCTTGCAGAGTCCAAATGGACACCTGGACTTGTTCCTGCACTTCCTCCTGGGTCTTTCACTGCAGACCAGTCAGACTCTCCTACGAGGCCTCGTGACACAGACTGGAAGTAACTCACAGACCATTAAGAAAACAGTCCAGTACATCAAGGAGAAGCTAAGTGAGAATCTTTCTGTAGAGAAAAGCATTACTCTGTTCCACTGTCTGAATGAACTGAATGATCGTTCTCTAGTCGAGGAGATCCAACAGTCCCTGAGATCAGGAAGTCTCTTCACAGATAAACTGTCTCCTGTTCAGTGGTCAGCTCTGGTCTTCATTTTACTGTCATCAGAAAAAGATCTGGATGTGTTTGATCTGAAGAAATACTCTGCTTCAGAGGAGGCTCTTCTGAGGATGCTGCCAGTGGTGAAAGCCTCCAACAAAGCTCTGTAAGTTAATGTATGTTTCTGTCTGGAGACACAGAGTCTCTGGACTGTGTATTTAGAAAATGAAGAAGTCACTTGGAGAAGCAGGCATGAACAGATGAACAGATTTGTTTTTGCGGAGGAATTTTTATAACTTGAAGAGCGAACTTGCGGCAAGACATTTAATTTGAGCTAATTTTTCTGTCCATTTGTATTTCTAGATTGAGTGGTTGTTTCCTTTCAGAGAGAAGCTGTGAAGCTCTGTCCTCAGTTCTCAGCTCCCAGTCCTCTACTCTGAGAGAGCTTGACCTGAGTATCAACAACCTCCGGGACTCAGGGGTCAAGCTTTTGTCTGCTGCACTGCAAAGTCCACACTGTACATTGGAAACACTGAGGTCAGATCAAGGGATATTGTTTTTATTTTTTATCAAATAAAACAATTTGCGATTAAACATGTATTAATGGTCAACTTTATCCATCTATTGTTGTTTCTTAGTATTCTCCATTGTTTCTTAGTTGAAGTAACTTGCTATATTTCAGATTTGTTAAATCAGGCAATCGAAATTCCAGCCACACCTAAGAGAATATTAAATATTACCAAATCTTATAACTCTTTGTGGAACCATCAACACCCTTTAATCCAATACTTTTTGTTGTTGTCTGTGGTCATTATTTCTAGATTGAGTGATTGTTTCCTCTCAGAGAGAAGTTGTGAAGCTCTGTCCTCAGTTCTCATCTCCCAGTCCTTTAGTCTGAGAGAGCTTGACTTGAGTATTAACAACCTCCAGGATTCAGGAGTGAAGCTTCTGTCTGCCGCACTGCAAAGTCCCCACTGTAGACTGGAAACGCTTAGGTCAGATCTAATGATATTTTATTTGTTTACTAAATGAAATAATATGCAGTTAAACATATACCAGCTTTAAACTTCATGTATTTGTTGTTGTCTGTTAGTATTTTTCATTATTTATAATAGAAAGTAAATTGACCTATTTCATATTTGTTTAAAACCAGACAATGCCAATTCCAGCCACTGAAAGAATATTAAATATTGACAAACCTTTAACTCTGTACTGCACCATCAATACTCTTTAATCTATTTTTTTTTTTTTTTGGTTGTCTGTGTTATTTATTTCTAGATTGAGTGATTGTTTACTCTCAGAGAAAAGCTGTGAAACTCTATCCTCAGTACTCAGCTCTCAGTTCTCTAGTCTTAAAGAGCTGGACCTGAGTATTAACAACCTCCAGGATTCAGGAATGACGCTTCTGTCAGCTGCACTGCAAAGTCCACACTGTATGCTAGAAACTCTGAGGTCAGATCAATGGGTTATTTACCTTCTCATCAAATCATGAAATTTCTAGTTAACTATCTAATAATGGTGAGCGTCATCCATTTGTTGTTTCTTAGTATTTTTCATTATTTCTATTGGCACATATTTCAAATGTGTTGAAAATCAGAAAATAGTAATTCCAGCAAGCCTTTAAATAATATTAAATGTTGCCAAATCTGATAACTCTCTACTTGACCATCGGTACACTATAGTGCCTGTAATTCAGGTGTTGAAGCAGGTCTCCTTATTGTTAGTGTTAGTTGTGTGCTCAGAGTCAAAAAGAGTCTTATTATAACCAGTTGTTTTACTTTAATCTAGTTCCTTTATTCTTGTTGGTGTTCTTCATATCTAGGGTGAGTGGCTGTTTCCTCTCAGAGAGATGCTGTGAAGCTCTGTCCGCAGTTCTCAGCTCCCAGGCCTCGAGTCTAAAAGAGTTGGACCTGAGCAACAATGTCCTCCATGATTCAGGCGTGGTGCTTCTGTCTGTTGCAGTGGAGAGTCCACACTGTTGCCTAAAAAGTCTAATGTCAGGATTCATTCTTTCCCAGTATTATTTAGAATCTGTCTTGCATTACTAAATAAAAGGCAAACCTATACAATTGTCAGGTTATTTTTATTTGCTTTTGGTTGCATTATTAGATAGTGAATTACTGCCAGTAAATTCACACCAAGTTAATACAAAACAAATGTCCCAGCAAATATAACATTAATTTGGCATGCGCTAACCATGTGGCGAAGTATGCAATGTGCATTAAAGTCTTGTGTTGCCTTTAGCTTCCATATCCTTCATGTGTGAAAACAGCTCTAAGTACCAGTTTGGAAGTCAGTTGATCTTCATGTGTGTAAAATAAGACAATAGTAATACCAGGCAATCCCAAAACAACATAAACTATTGCTACATCTGGTAATTCCTCAATGAATATTTAAAACCATTTTTTTAATTTTTGTTCTTTATTTCTAGATTAAGTGGCTGTTTTCTTTCAAGGAGAAGCTATGAAGCTCTGTCCTCAGTTCTCAGCTCACAGTCCTCTAATCTGAAAAAGCTGGACTTAAGTAACAACAACTTACAGGATTCAGGATTGAAGTGTCTGTCAGCTGCACTGCCGAGTCGTCATTGTACACTGGAAACTCTGAGGTTAGATTAAAGGATGATTTATTTTTAATCAAATTAAATAATCAGTTAAAGATGTAGTTACTAAAGGTTAAAGTCATAATTTTCTTGTTGTATCTTACCATTTATCATTATTGTCAGTGACAGTAAAGGTCTGTTTCTGATATATTTTAAATACAGCAATAGCAGTTCTAGCCAGTCCTAAAAAAAACATTAAATGTTTCCAAACCTAGTAAGTCCTCCATGCAACATTGATAAACTTTAAATTTAACTACTTTTGTCTGTTTGTTTGTTAATTTATCAGACTGGGTGGCTGTAATCTCTCAGAGAAAAGCTGTGAAATTCTGTCCTCAGTTCTCAGCTCCCAATCCTCTAGCCTGAGAGAGATGGACCTGAGTAACAATGACCTGGAGAATTCAGGACTTAGATTTCTGTCTGCTGCACTGGAGAGTCCACATTGTACACTACAAATTCTCAGGTCAGGATTCAGTCTTTTACACTCCAAAAAAGTCATAATACTTCACGGGAACTTCGAGTCCTTTTTGATGAAGTTAGTTAATTGCTTCCTCTGATCATTTTTATAAACTCTTTATACAATTTCAAACATTCTTTTTAAGAGGGGTTTTGAAAAATTGAGTCACACTTTTTTGTAATATTTTCATTTTAATTCATTTAAATTCTTTCTTTTAACTTTTTCTTTGTTCTTCTGTTCAGCAATTTGACTGACACTTGATATCTTTTACACATGCTAGACAAATAAAGCTGACTTGACTTGACACGCTTGTTACTTTTAGGTTGGAGTCAAATCAATTATCAGATAGTTTTAAAAACTACCTGGAAGATTTTAGTTGATCTGAAATGATGAAATGAGAGTACTGACAAGGGCTTCTCCTTTTTACCTCTGTTAAATCCACAATCCAAGCTAAAATGCTTCAGTTTTTATTAGAGATGGACCGATCCGATATTACGTATCGGTATCGGTCCGATACTGACGTAAATTACTGGATCGGATATCGGAGAGAAATAAAAAAATGTAATCAGATCCATTAAATATTAAAAAAGCACCTCACAAAACTTGCAACAGGGCGTAACTCGGCTCATAACCATAGCACGTCGGAGCAGTATGCGTCACGTGATAGAGCGGCTGTGTGTATTTGTAGCCTAGCTAGCAAACCAGCATTTCATCTCGGAGGAAGTGATCCCCGAGAGAAGTAAAGCAAGTGTTTAAGTTCATCTCTGAATGTTTGTAAAGCATTCCCACGTTAAGCTTAACAACCGATATATGGAGCGACTGCCTCTTCTCTCTCCCTCCCTCTCCTGCTGCTACTTCATGAAACTGCTTAATGATCAGTTGATTGGCTTTTCTGTCGCGAGTCTGTCTCTCTTCTTTGTTTTTGGCCCACTTTGCACCAGAAAGAGGAAACCAGCGGCTGAACAACAGCAGTACGTTTAACCTTGATAAGCTGTTGTTAGAATTTATTTAATATTACTTTCTAGACCAGGATCCTTTTCTACGCAGCTGACGGCTGGTAACTGTGCAGGGGCAGATCTAGCAAAGTTTAGCCAGGGGGGCCTTATCTTTCTTATTCTCATTTAAAATGTCTAGCTTTTAATAAATAATTATCAGAATCTTACACCCAAAGTTTTAATCTGATGTAAAATGTGTAAAAGTCCATTACTGTATATAGTAAGTGTTAAGTCTAATATACCCTAGTAAGCTATAGTACTTTTTCTTTTGGGAAGGTACCATCTGTGCAGTTTGCAATTCTGTTGAAGAAAGATGTTGAATCTATTTAATTATTCTTGAAAAATAATTTAATTCTGTGCATTTTTTGTTTCACACTGCATCAAATAAAAGTTGATTACGTCGATTAAGCATCATGAGGTGGAGGGTCGGCGGTGGTTCCCTATTTTCTTTTTTTTTCGCTGGGAGTTTGCAACCCTATGTGTTAGTTTGCTTAATATTTCTGTACTCTTTTTTTTTTTTTTTTTTTTTTTTTTTTTTTTGTCCTGCTTGGTTCTTTTGCCATCAGAATTATTGTCTAAAGGCGAAGAAAGATGCCCAACGGATTTACTTTTACCAAATGGACCATCCCAGCCTTGCCGTAATGGTCCATTTGATTCACCTTTTATTGTTTATTTTATTTTCACTTGCTGAATACGGGACAGACTTAACTGGGGGAAAGAAAGGGGAGAAAGAAAGAGGGAAAGAAAAACAGCGGGGAAGAGGGACGGGGAAAAAGGGCAAAAAACCAAAAACCAACAAAATAAGCAGACAAAAAATACATATATCGATCATCTGGTTCACCTGTTGAGAAAGAAAGAGAAAGCAAGCAGAAGAAAACGAGAGTAATAAACAACATCACAATGATCTATGGAATATGACAGTAAATACTAAATGTTAGACATTATTGTGCAGCACGTAAGATCGACAGCGCACAGTGTGCTTTGAGGTAAGAGCCAAAAAGGGTGTAGTTTGTGTGTGATCACCTGTGTGTACACCTGTGAGCATGAACGCGCTTGTTTTTAAAAGGTTCCTTCATGTAATGATCTGCTAGAGGGTGTGGGGGGCCACTGCCCCGTCCTCCAGGGCATGAAGCAGGTATGGAGGAGATCAAAACTCCAGACATCCAGAGGCCCCCAGAACACAAGAGACCAAGGAAGACCAACAGAGGGGCAGCCGCGTCACTATCCCAGAAAGAGCTGAGGAGAGTCCCAGATGAGGGGTCACTCAGCAGCCGCGGAGCAGAAGCCGGGGGGGTTGCAGTGACGTGCCCGTGAGCTCCGCCGGCAGCCAGCTGTGCCTGAGTGACCGAGCCCCGGGCCGAGAGGCCGAGGGCACACCGCCTCCGAAGTGGCCCGAGTGAGCCCCAGGCTCCAGGCCCCGATAAGCAGCCGCCAAGGAGTGAGCCGTGTGTACCTGGGCGCCCACCCCGGACACAGAGAGCGACCAACGCACCGATGTCTGAGGGCGTCCCACCACCGGCAGGGGAAGTGGTGGGGAGATAGGCCTCAAACCTTGGAGGGCCTGAGATGTCCCCAGAGAGGTGGCGTCTGATACCCAACCTGACATATAGACACAGACATACAGGCACACACAGATACAAACATCCATTCCCACCCTCATGCTCTCATAGGCAATTATTCCACACTCAACCAACGCGAGACAGACATAAAGAGACGCTGTACACACAATCACTCTCCCCAAGCGTACTCTGAGAACCGGGTCCGGGTACCCTTGCCCCTGGAGGGGGAAACTGCACCCAGACCCAGGTGGTGTTACCCTTTTCCCTGCGGTGGGGAGAAGCAGACCGCCCCGACTCCGCAGCAGCAGGGAGGCCCCACATTCCAGACCCCAGTCGGACGGCCAACTCCTCCTCCTAGCCCCCCCGCTCCAGCAGGCCGCAGAGAACGGGGGTGTGTGAAGACTCCAAACCTCCCTCCACCCGCTCATATGTAGTGTTGATGTATGTGTGTTCTAAGGTGCATTTAAAACCCAGGAGGGCAAGGAGCTACCTGCCAGAGCAGCAGGTAGGCGCATAGCCCCTCCTGCTAGCCCTCAATGTCTACGTGTATTTAAAATTGAGAGGTGGGCAACGACGCCAGGGGTGAGGTGTACACCCTGATGGTAATTTGGATTCTGTGTGGCGTGCCCACCCCCAAGATCCTATATGTATGTGTAATGAGAGTGTGAGTAATGTGAATGTCTAAGTTGTGGGATAAAATTGAGGCAGAGGCAGCCAGAAGGGGACAGAGGGGGGATGCCTCCCTGCACCCTGGTGACACACCCCTACCCCAAGGCCCTGCATGTGTGGGTGACTGTGGTGGAGCGAGAAGAGGGAGGCAGCTGGAGATGGGGAGGGAAGGAAGGGAGGGCAGTGACCCCCCTGGGGCCAGCTCCCCGCTGACCCCAGTAGGCACCCCCATACTCTGCAACCCGCCAGGGAAAGGGGGGCCCAGGCCCATCCGGACCGGGGCCCAGTGCAGCAGCGCCGCCCAGCCCCACAGAGCCCGGGACAGTCCACCCGACCCCACCACAGAGAAAACTACACCCACCCCATCATCCACTCATCTTCCAGACTACACAAGACAATAGACGCCCAGGCTGAGAGCTTCCTCCACCTCTCCTGTATCTCCCCTCCTGGAGAGAGAGTTCCCGAAGAGAGAAAGCTCCTGCAAGATGTGATAACCTCCCCACCAGTTGAAGAGCCCCCAGGTGGCTCGATGCACCGCGCGCACCCTGCGCCAGGGCCGGGCCCCATACACCCACCCGCCCCCACAACCCCGGCAATACACCAACCAGGACCCAGGCCCCTGAGGCCCGGCCAGGGCCCCAGCCCAGAGACGGAACGCCCCCAGAACCTCACGCCCATCCCGGACCCACCCAGGGGCAGCCAGGCTACCAGGTCAGTAACCCACGTCCGTCAGCACAGACCCTCCCCTAGCCCCGCTGCACGCAGCCACGAGGAAACCGTCACTTTTTTTTTTGCTGGGAGTTTGCAACCCTATTTGTTAGTTTGCTTAATATTTCTGCTAAGTACTCTTTAAAATACCAGAATAGGGGGGATGGAGTAGGTTTAAGTTTATTAGATTGATCAGTATTGCTGAACTATGAAATATTTTGGGTGCAGTGTATTTTTTACATACAGGTATAATGGAATAGCTTTAGCGTTGTTGTTAAAAAAACAAAAACGATTTTAAATTTTTTTGTAGTTTATTGCAATTTTTTGCAATTTATATAATTACTATGCACTTAATGCATACATATTATTTAACATTTGGGCTATAATGGTTGTATTGATGTATAGCAACTTGAAATGCTCCCAAAAATGGCACTACAGCATGTAAAAATATAATATAAGCTCTGGCGGACTTGGTTCTATGGTAGGTCTTAAAGCGTTAATTAATAGAATATTTTTTGCTTGAAAGTAGTGAAAAAAATCTGCCAATGAAATGTTACTTTATAGCTGATTGTGTCTTATTTTAAGTATGATGAGATATTTTAACTAGGAATTAAACAAATATACTTGGGAAGATTTTGAGTTTTTACAATGGAGTCAAGTGGTGATCTTGTTCAGGTCACCTCTATTTAATATTGTAGAGTCGACTGCTATTCCACTTTGTTCCAAATTTTGATATTGACTGTCACTCTATAAATGTAACTTGAATTAAATTAATGAAATGAATGTAAAACAAAGACAAACCATTAGATGAGTGTTTACAGATGGATTGTTATTTTGTGTGTCTGCAGTTTATCACGCTGTCTTATCACAGAGGAAGGTTGTATGTTTCTGGGCTCAGCTCTGAGCTCCAACCCCTCCCATCTAAAAGAGCTGGATCTGAGCTACAATGACCCAGGCGATTCAGGGATAAAGCTGCTGTCAGCTGGTATAAAGGATCCACGCTGGAGACTGGACACTCTCAGGTAAAATTTAAAAACATTATCAAAGCAGTAGCAATTGCTGTGGCAGACCACAACACCACTACGAGCTGCTGCTGCCACAAATTGAGCCAGTCCTGTCTCGCATTCGATCGGCAGCAGTTAACAGGTTTTGTTTCATCAGCATTCTTTACACAGACAAACTGTACCCTGCATAACACTAATTTGCCAATCCTTCTGGAAAAAAAAGTTCATTATTTTTTTGCACTTGACTTGTAACAATGGACTCTAAGATTGCTGCTAGCTTGCTGTCACTTATAGCAGCTGCAAAGTAGCATAAGAACGTCAAAGCTCACGACTGCCCCTTACTGTGAGGCAAGAGAACTGCTTGCCTCACACAATGCCTCTTTACTGCTATTGTAAGATGGTTGAGCACATGAAACAGGTTACAGACATATATTATAAAACATATAAACATCATATATTAATGTTTGAACCATTTGGTGGAAGGGCACAATTTGTGAGTGATTATGCAATCCAAGGTGCAGCTAAGCTAGCTGAGTCCATAACCTGCATCTCTTCTCCGTTGCCTCTTAGAATGCGGGTGACTGACAGGTGACTCTCAGTGATGTCAGCTGACAACAGAATGATTCAGTGGAGTAACATGAGCATCAGACTGTTTACTGAGGAAATACTCTGATCCCTTAATAGTTTCATGATGAAATATTCAAAAACAAATATATGGTCCACTTTTTGTGTGGCAGAGGCAAATATTTCTCTGTGTGCATGTGGAGAAATCTGCTGTTAAATCAGAACATGAACAGGTTTCATGTGGCATTAAAACACATGAAAACAATTCTGCACTCACTCAGAGGTCAGAGGCCATGTACAGTAACCTCACTGAATAGAATAGAATAGAATGCCTTTATTGTCACTATACAGTTGTACAATGAGATACAGAGCATCTCCTACTCAGTGTAAACATGCTGGGGGGGGGTACAGTTCTGCAGCGCTATATACATATGAACAGTATTAACATAGGGAAGAAGCTGTATATATATATATATATATATATAAAATGTACAATTTACAAGCCGTAAGTAATATGTAATAAATAGTGTTATGTATGTACAGTTGAGTTATTGCACATGGAATTGGTATAAATAGTGGTGGTCCATAGAGGAAGTGGGAAGTGGGGGGCTGTGTTAACGGTGCATGTGTGAGTTCAGGGTGGTTATCGCTTTGGGGAAGAAACTGTTTTTGAGTCTGTGGGTTTTTCTGAGGACTCTCAGGAAGTGCAGCCGCTGTTGGGCCTTCTTGATGACCGCTGAAATATTTTCCGTCCAGGAGATGTCAGCAGAGATGAGGACACCAAGGAACCGGAAAGTGTGGACCCTCTCCACACACTCCCCGTTGATGTAGAGGGGGGCCAAGTCAATGCTGTGTCTCCTGAAGTCAACAATGAGCTCTTTGGTTTTCTTGGTGTTCAGTGTCAGGTTGTTTTCTGAACACCATGCTGCCAACTTCAGGACTTCCTCTCTGTACTCTGCCTCATCTCCCTTCGAGATGAGTCCGACTACCGTGGTGTCATCAGCAAACTTGATGATGAGAGTGTTGTTGTGGGTCGGACTGCAGTCGTGGGTGTAGAGAGAATACAGGAGGGGGCTCAGCACACAGCCCTGTGGGGAGCCGGTGCTCAGTGTGCGAGTGGAGGAGAGATGAGGGCCGAGTCTCACAGTCTGGGGCCGGTTTGTGAGGAAATCTTTTATCCAGGCACATGTGAGAGGAGGGAGGCCAAGAGTGACCAGTTTGTTGATGAGGATGTCCGGGATGATAGTATTAAAGGCTGAGCTGTAGTCCACAAAGAGCATTCGGACGTAGCTCTGCCGCTGCTCTAGGTGACTCAGCACAGCGTGGAGGGCTGTGGCGATGGCATCTTCTGTGGATCTGTTTGCACGGTATGCAAACTGGTGGGGGTCGAATTCTGGGGGGAGGTAATCCTTGATGTGCTGAAGGACTAGTCTTTCAAAGCATTTCATGATTGCCGGTGTGAGGGCCACAGGGCGGTAATCATTCAGGCTGGAGATGGGAGACTTCTTCGGCACTGGGATGATTGTGGCTGATTTTAGACAGGATGGGATGGCTGCCTGATCCAGTGAGAGGTTGAAGAGTCTGGTGAAGATGAGGGTGAGCTGGTGTGCGCATGCTCTTAGTACCTTGCCAGGTACTCCGTCTGGACCGGCTGCCTTCCTGGGGTTCACTGCTAGGAGCACACGTCTGACATCGTGCTCCGTTACAGTGAGTGGAGCGGTGCAGGAACCAGGTGAGGATGAGGATGGGAGCAGGGCTGAAGCAGATGAGTGTTGCTGTTGTGGTGTTTCAAAGCGGGCGAAGAAGCTGTTTATTTCCTCTGCCAGCTGCACACTCGGATTTTCTGTTTTTGCAGTGCTGCCTCTGTGGTTGATGATGTCTTGCATTCCCTGCCACACCTCTCGTGTGTTGATGCTGGACAGGTGGGACTCAATGTTTCTTTTGTGGTCTGACTTGGCTTTTTTTAATCCCCCTTTTCAGGTCAGCTCGAGCAGCCCTGTACAGAGCTCTGTCACCTGACCTGAAGGCGGCATCACGGGCTTTGAGGAGTGAGCGGACCTCGCTGGTCATCCAGGGTTTTTGATTTGGGAAAACCCGAATGCTTTTGTCCACTGTCACATTTGCAGTACAGAACTTGATGTAGTCCAGTACTGATCCTGTGAAAGTTTCTAGGTCCTGGTGTTCAAATATGTCCCAGTCTGTCTCTGTGAAGCAGAGACAGACTGGGCACCAAGAAGAGAAAAACAGCTGGCAGCAAAGGCAGGGAGTTGGGCGCTAAACAGAAGAAGAATACAAAGATAATGAAGATCAGAGTTTGAATCAATCATATTTCATTCAATATAGTGGTGTACTGACAGATCCAGGATCAGTCCAAATCATCAGCACCTTGATCCACGTATGGATTGAAGTGTATTTGTGAAAATATTGGACTGTTCCTTTATCAGTGTGTAACAGTATGTGAATGAGAGCCATGTAATGTCCATGTGTGCATGCTGACTGTGCTGGTCTGACACCCCTCCTCCTTTCAGGGTGGAGCCTGCTGGAGTCCAATGGTTGAGACCAGGTCTGAGGAAGTGTAAGTGTGTTTTTAATGGGATTCATGAAAACAAAAGCAGCACACATTCAACCATCTTCATCATGTCAGGAGTCATCATCAAAGTGTCAATCAATGAACAGATGATGGATCAATAACTGCAGCTGGATTGTGTTTGTTCTCTCCATCAGATTCCTGTCAACTCACAATCGACACAAACACAGTGAACACAAAGCTCCAACTGTCTGACAACAACAGGAAGGTGACACGTGTGGAGGAGGTTCAGTCATATCCTGATCATCCAGACAGATTTGATGTTTATCAGCTGCTGTGTAGAAATGGTCTGACTGGTCGCTGTTACTGGGAGGTCGAGTGGAGAGGAAACATTTCTATATCAGTGAGTTACAGAAGAATCAGAAGGAAAGGAGACAGTAATGACTGTTGGTTTGGACACAATGATCAGTCCTGGAGTCTGATCTGCTCTGATGATAATAGTTCTTGTTCTGTCTGGCACAATAACAGATACACATTCATCTCCTCCTCCTCCTCTGTCTCTAACAGAGCAGCAGTGTATGTGGACTGTCCTGCTGGCACTCTGTCCTTCTACAGTGTCTCCTCTGACACTCTGATCCACCTCCACACCTTCAACACCACATTCACTCAAACTCTTTATCCTGGGTTTAGGTTCTGGTCTGGTTCCTCAGTGTCCCTGTGCTAAGTGGAGTGTAAAGAGTGTCTCCTGTTAGAGAAACACTCTGACTGTTGAACAGATAGTTCAGTCTGTACATGTCTGTCTCTTTCACTCACAAACACGTTTTCAGATTCATGGATTCAATCAGTTGATGTTTGAAACTCTTCTAAATGATTCCTTGTAAACTTCTTCCTCTTCAGTCCTTTAAAGATGGAAGCTCCCATTATTCCAGGATCCACATGTTGTTTTCTGTCTTTTTCCACTCAAAGTTTCACAGTGAATATCAGCATGTTGTGTTTCTCTGAAGCTCAGTTCACAACCAGCTCCTCTGCATTTTCAACAAGTCTGAGCTCATTAAAATGAATCCAAATGTTTGATTTCTCTTTCTTAATGGGATGTTTCCAAACTCTCCACATGCTCTTACTGTTTCACTCATTGTCGGAGGCTCATTATTTGAAAATGTTTCACCCATATAAGCTGAAAAATATTCGCTCAATAGTTTTGAATGCAATTCTAAGCAGAATGCTATTGTATTGAGGGATCATAATGCATGTGGTTTATCTAATAAACAGCAAAGGCTTCAATCTTTATTTAAACTAGTCTTGTGTATTTTTTTCCCATGTTGAAGAAGAACATGGTGCAGGATGTTGGTAACAGCTTGGTTATCAAACTCTTAGAAACATATAAATATGTGTGTATAGCACTGCATATGTTGTGTATCACTTTAGTTTGTATGAAACATGAAAAGGGCAGAAACACTGACACTGGTAGCACACAGTGATGCTGACTGGGGCATAGAGCTGAATGATGGAGCACATCAGGACATGGTTTCAGTCTGACTGGCAGAGAAACAGCCACCAGTAACTGTATCTACATGTGAGGCAGAGGCTACACAAGTAGGCTTGTATGTTTTACAGACGTGCTCCTGTACAGACCTCTGAGGAGAACCAAGGTGCAGTCAAAGAGTCCAGTCTGTCCTCACAGATGTGAACATGTGGTTTCATCAGGTCTGCTGTCAGCTAGCAGGCTCACATCAGAATCACTATTCCTGAAAAACACATCCCAGTCTGTGTGACATCATCAGTCAGCTGATCGTCCCAGATCTGAATGGTTTCTGTCTCTACTGAGGAAGTCAGAGAATATCACTGAGGTGTGGATCAGGTCTGAGTGACCTGTGGAGGGACAGCTTTAAACAGTCCACAGGTCTCACGTCCTGCTCAGTCTGGTAGCAGATACCTCGTATTGTTCCAGATGTGCTGACATCACCAGCAGCAGCAGCAGCACAGCTGTGTGATACGATGAATCTCAGTTATTGATCCAACACACAGTAAACACAAATATCATGATTTATGATAGTAATCATTATGAGTCTGAACACATGATCACTGAATGTTAGTCTCCACAATAATAAGCTAACACAAGCAAACACAGCTTTCAGCTCTTATTTTGAAACTTCTTTAGAGAGCTGTGATGTGAGTGTGCCTGGCTCTGAGGCACTTGGGTCAGCCTCTGTTGTTTAGAAGTGTTACAGACTGTGAATGACACAGACCTGTCAGTTTCATGTTTGTCTGTAACACAGCTCAGGGCTCCATGCTGAACGCATCCATCCAGTGTTATTGATCCAGGACTAATACCAGCATTGGGATCAATACTACAATACACAATCACGTGTCCACGTGATGGATTTGACCAGCTTTATTCATTAATGATCAATCAACTTATTTACTGCATCTGAGTCCAGCTTCATTTAAATGATCCAACCATGAAAATTACATCAGTCCTACAGAAGCACTTAATGCAAACAGGAAGTCATTTCTCTCACATCTCAAGCACCGCCGTCACTCCAAAACTTCCTCCCATTTCTTAACAACTAGATGCCACATTGCCATATCATTTTTTGATTGGTCGACATGGTACTTTTTTGGACGAATAGGAAAGGGAGAGGGGTGGAGTTTGTTTTTGCTCACAGGCGGAGAGTGCTTTTGAGCCTTTTTTCTTATAAAATGCCGTTTTTACCGTTTCTTCCCGCAGTAAATATAAACAACGACAGTATTCAGGAAGAAAACCAAACATTGCATATTTTTTTTATCATAACTCTGGTTTTACGTGGCCTATCAACACAATTTAAAAACTGGTATAAAGTCCACACTTTTTCCGTCAGTTGTTCCGTCTGTCCTGCTCACATCTCCAATGGTTGTACACGTTGTCATTAACGTGGCTTCACTCCACATCAGCCACGCTGCTTTGCTAGCTCAAACACCGGTGTCTGCACATAAGGACGCTGTCATAGCCTGTCAACCACGTTGATTAGCTGCGTATATACGAATGTAAATCACATTATTGGCTGGACTGGAATAAGGTGGCATCGTTCTAATCCCATACTGGAGCAGCCAGTCACTTACTGACTAACACTGCAAAACAGAATTGTTTAATTTTAATTTCAATTCAGGTTAGATTTTTTTTGTGCGCAACACAGATTTTCTGTGCGCAGAGACCGTGCCAGCAGTGCGCAATTGCGCACGTGCGCAGCTTAGAGGGAACATTGATTAAGTCCATAGTAACTACAGAAATTGCAAAAAAGTGCAATAAACTACGTTTTTTGTTTTTTTTACATACATTTCTAGTTAGAGGAATTTAAGAGGGTTATCCCTCAAAACTGTAAATACAAAAAGGTCGGCAAAGCGTGTTTTTGGAATATTATGTCTTTGTTGCTGCAAGTGCTTTAAACCCAATTTTTGCAAAGCTATGGGGCTTTGGAGTTGACGTCATGCTGCAATGCATTGTGGGAGCGTGGCACCATTTTAGCAGGCCACGAATCACAACAAACACACTGTGTTGGGAGGAAGATTGCTACGAACCATACTTAAAAGCAGCTCAAAAGAAAAAGGAAGGCATAGAGACAGATTGCGTCCGGATGCAAAGAGATGGTACTTGAAAAAAATACCGTGCATAGGAAATGGGGACCCATGTGAAATAACGGCATTGGAGTAGAAACCCTAGATTTGGCTATTTTTAAGCCTCCACGTTGTGAATTCGCCGTCATTCAAACAAAGGTAAGTCAGCTTGAGTACTGCGACTAAAATGCATTTGATTTCCCTCCGAACATTCAGATTAGTGCAGCATAAATTCATTCATGAGGGGGAAATTACAGTGAGAACATGTGGAGGCTCTGTTAGATGGATAACATAGTGATTTCAGTGCATTGATATGACATTGTCCTGAAGCATTCAGTCATTCTCTATGGTTAAAGAAATTGCACTAATTAATTCATATTTATTATAAATAATCCTAATTATAGACCTTGCTTTCGTGTTTATGTCCTATGTAATTAAAAATACATTCTATTTTGGTTTTATACATTGATTAATGACCTGTAGAATCTCCTTATCTTATTAAGTGATTCATAATTGTCACTTAAAATCGAACTTTATGCTATCTCCCTCTTGAAAGTGATTACATCTTTGCATTACATACTTTAGGTTCATTTTTTGCAGCCGGGTTTCTGAAAAAGACCAGGCACATTTAGAATATAACATGCAATGTTCTATAGATAGATACATAAAAAGATAAAAAGAAATTACATAAACACTTTATTTGTTAGATTTATGATAAGTGGATTTGAAAGTAGATAAAACACATTTGTGTCAGCCTTGGCTGATTAAAGTTCTTGTCTTAAAATTAACTTTGTCTGTGTGTGTTTCAGGTACTGCAGTCTTAAGGACTGAATGAACCAGCATTGCAGCCATGGGTCATTGTGAGCATCACAGGGAAGGTTGAAGAACCCACTGCACCTGTATGGCCAGAGTCTCGGATACCTGCACCCATGTCGCTGCTCTTCTGTTTGAAGTAGAAGCAACAGTGGTCATCCGTGGCATAAGGACTGTTACAGATGAACCTGCATACTGGGTTTTGCTGGGTAATATGACCAAGATACAGTCAGAGGTTGGCCATAAGATAGACTTCTCCTCTTCAGCTGCCCCCAAAAAGGCTCTCAATCAAAACATAAACAGACCATCCGTAGTGACAGGTAAAAGAAGCCGTCCTCAGAAAAGAAAAATTCCACCTGCTACTGTGGAGGAGTTGGATCAACTGATGGGAAAATATTTCTCCAAGCATAGTTTTGTTCTGAATAACCCATAATATTTTATTTAGGGGTCTACATTTGCACCTGAAGTGCATTGCCATGTAAATAATTTGCTGAATTACTGAATATGTACTTGTAGCCGGTCTGGCCTTAAACTCTGATTGCCGTTAGTTCTCTGCCTTGCGTTGTGCGAATGACCAGAGGAGTCAGCTCTCACTTTGCCAGCCGGGCAGATTTATTCTCCCAGAACTGTTTAAAATAAAAACAAAACAGTACAGTGACTTGACTTTACTGGACTTCTGCATGAACACCTTTCCTCAGCGGGGCCTCTAGGCGACTGAGGTGCAACATCACAATAAAATCTAATTAACAAATAAAACTGCTAAAATACTAAAATGTATTTATACACATATATAACAAATGAAAATGCACTGCATCGTGAACATATAGTGACAATTACCTCATCAACAAAATTATACTTTAGGGAGACTTCATTTACCAGTGGCAATTTTACATATTTTTTTAGTTACATATATCTAACAGTAAGTTGAAACAGTGAACATGAATCACAAACACACACGCCTGGAAGGTCGCCTTCTCCTTGTGACAAATGGTAAGATCTTTGAAATACTGGGATCAAGTTCCTGGCTATGCTGGAGTTCCTCTAGTGTGGACACAGGAAATGACTCCTGTCCTGGCAACACTAGGTCCTGAACTGACTGGAACAGTTCCACAGCCCTTGTTTCAGCAGCCAGATCCCACTCACTGTGAAAATCCAGGATTGCCTTAACATCCATAGCATCACATCCAGGCTGAGACGAGGGTGGCTGCAGTCCTGTGGTACAGAAAGGTGGTGTGTCCACACGTTGACCTTGGACCTTCAACTGGAATGCATTTTGTATTCCCTCAGAACTGACACTCTCAGATTCAGCAAGGAGGTGACTGTACTACTCTGTGATCAGCCTATGGCTGACTGTTGTTGCAAAGGGGTCTCTGCTGAGAGCATCAGCTACGACGTTCTTGGTACCAGGTATGTGCTTCAGGTCAAATGTGTAAGGAGCAAGCTTGGACACCCAGCGCTGCTCACAAGCATCAAGCTTTGGTTTTGTCATGATGTAGGTGAGAGGGTTGTTATCTGTCCACACTGTAAAGGGATGACCTCTTAGCCAGTGACTGAACTTCGCACACACACTCCACTTCAATGCCAAAAACTCTAGCCTGTGGGCTGGGTACTTTTTCTGTGAATTGCTCAGGGTCTTACTGGCAAAAGCAATAGGACGGGCTTTCTGCTGTCCAGCTGGTATTTGTGACAATACAGCACCGAGCCCATCTAATGAAGCATCAATGGACAATATCAAAGGCAAAGAAAAGTCTGGATGTGTAAGGACTACACAATTCAACAGCTTCTCTTTTAGATTAGACAGAGCTGCATCACATTCATCTGTCCAGTCAGAGGGCTTCATCTTTCTGTATACACCAGCATTGGTGCCTGTTTTAACTCTCCCTCTCCTCTTTTGTCCAGCAGTGAGGGCAAACAAAGGCTTCGCCATAGAGGAGCAGCTAGGGATGAAATGCTGATAGTAGAATATCATCCCCAGGAATGACTTAATCCTCTTAACTGACGGGGTGCAGCCATCATCCTCCATCAATTCAGCCTTTGTCATCTTTGCTATGACCTCAACCTTTGCTGGGTCCACAGCCACTCCATTGCCATCTATAATGTGGCCCAAAAACTTCACTGATGACCTCATTAAGTGGCATTTCTTTGGACTTAGTTTGAGGTTATGGATGCACAAGCGTTGAAACACAGTCTCTAGCCGGTCCAAGGCCTCCTCTTCAGTCCGAGCAAATACAAGCAGATCGTCGAGATAGCACAGCAGACTACTGAAGTTCAGATCCCCAAAAATGCTGAGCATCATTCGCATGAATGAGGCGGGGCTGTTACAGAGTCCTTGGGGCATTCTGTTGTACTCGAACAATCCCATTGGGGTTGTAAATGCTGTGTATTTCTTGTCTTCCTCTGCCATAGGGATGTTATAAAATCCCGAGGTCAGATCCATGGTGCTGAAATAGGTATTTCCACCCAATGCAGCAAGGCAGTCAGACTGGTGTGGATCTTTCAGGGTCCTTGCATTCAGCCATCTGAAGTCAGTGCAGATTCTCAAACTACCATCCTTTTTCCACACTAACACCAGTGGAGAGGCATACTCGCTCACGGACCTTCTGATGATTTCCTGTTCTTCCATTTCAGACAAAACTTGTTGCAGCTTTTGGTAATGTGCTGGAGGGACTCGGCGGTAAGGAAGGTGGAACGGCCTCTCATCAGTGAGCCTGATGCGGTGTACAAAGCCTTCGGCCTTGCCACAGTCATGTGTATGCTTGGAGAAAATGTCATTGTACTTCTCAAGCATTTTAACCAATTTCTCCTTCCCCCCTTGACCAACATGGCACAGGTCAATATCAATCTCACTGAGCTCAACCTGTTTTAGTCTCTGTTTAAAATCAGTGAGGTGGGTATCATCCTTCTCTTCCTCCTGCACAGATTTCTGGGGTTGACAGGTGCCCTGGAAAACGTCAAAATCCTCAACAGCAACACAAGGGGACACGTCTGCCAACTTACTGTTTCTTTTCAGGGTGACAGGTTTGTCAGGAGTTTTCCTGTATTGCAACTCAGGTCGGAATAAAAACGCTCAGACAGGTTTACGTGTACACGGGTGAGACTCAGGGAGACTCGCACTGTGCAATAAAAAGAAAGAGTCTTTATTCAGAAAGCACATAAAGGAAGAGAGAAAATAGAACTGCAGGCTTCCTGTGTAACTTCCCCATTTAGGAGTCTGCACAGAGTTGCAGAGTTTAAGCTGAATACTGAAAAGAGCAAACACATTTAGATAATGAAACGTACTTTTAAGCATAACATAATAAAAATCCCAAAATCCTAAAAAATCTCTTCACATTCCCTCCTGTTGTACATATGTATATGTACAGTTCATAGCTTATTGTATCAGTCTATGGTAACAATTTTAGCCAAGACATCATAAAACAGTGGGTTTCGTGAGTATGTTATATCCAAGTGTCTATCTCATTATGACCTTCTTCATCCTGTGACAGGGTGATGCAAGCATGAATTGACAAACAAGGTATGACACATGAAGTGTAAAGACACAACAACAGTATTATAACACCAACAAAAACAAGTCCTTTAATCAGCAGAGACTTCCAAGAGCCGCTTAAAAGCCACGTAAGCCAGTCTTCTGTGTTTGCGGCATAGTCTCGTTGTTGTGCATCCCGAAGTTGTCTGAGTGTTTTCAGAGCATCAGTCATGTTCGGTGAGTGCACATTATCTGGAATGTATGTGCAACATGTGTTTTTATAGAGGACACCTGTCTCCTTGCTCGGCGAGAATCATGTCCAATGCTACCCTGTGTTGCATTACTGCAATGCGCAGAGCGTCAATCTCTTGATCCCGTTCGTCGTTGAATTTACATGAAGCATTCAGAACCTTTTGTCTTTCAGTCCAAAGTTTAAATTCCTCTGGGACATCGGAACCCCATATGGAATCATGCTGCTTGAGGTCTGGGGTGCTTCGTCTTTTCCTTGTTGTTGACGTTGATGTTGACGTGGCGTCCATGGTTATCTTGAAAGTGTGGTCAGATATGAAAATGGGAGCGCACTGACCTGTCCAATTCCCAGGAAGGATATCCCAGGCCATCCCTTGCACCCAGAAGGTGCCATTTGAGATGTTGCTGCTTTTCACGGGCCCTCCAGGAGCGTGTGTCTGTACTGCTTTGCAGTTGGTGGTGTTTCCCATTGGCGTGGATCCGTTCTCTTGGCGGTAGCATAGGCTGTGGCTCAAATTCCCATTGTTTTCGAGGAATACTGGGAATGATTTAGCCTTACTTCTGTGCTTCACTTTCAGGTCAACCCAGAACCATTCGTCACATGTGCCATTTCGTAGTCCTATCTGGAGAGGTTCCTCATGGTTGACCACGATTCCCTGGAATTGATGCCCACGGCTGGCGTAGCTTATGGCACACTTTGCCTGAATTATGTCCATTCCCTTCGCATACAAGGTGGCGTATTGTGTCGTTGGGGGCATATAGGAGCAAACATAGCAGTCTTTTCTGGGTGTGCTGTCATGTATATATCGATACCATGCGTTGTTCATCTTCTTTCTTTCGGGTGAGTGTTAAGAAACTCACCAGGAGTGCAACATTAGCCACTAGGAGGACGAGTGTCTTCATGATGACCAGACACACCTGTGACCTCTGATGAGTAGACTACTGGCAAGAAGAAGAAGGCGGGTATACCCGATCAGCCCTCCCTCCACCAATAGATCACCATACAGGAGTTAGGGGTGTCGGCGTCTAAACATTTAGGTTGTCACTCACTTTTTGCAGTGGCTTTGATGGATCCAAGACGGTCTTTTCTGCTATTTTGCAGGCAGTAGGTGTGGTGAGTAGCACTTGATAAGGACCTTCCCACCTTGGTGAACTCCAATTTTTCCTTTGGAGTACTTTGATCAGGATCCAATCACCTGGTTTCAACCTGCAAGATACTGGAGAGTTGTTTAGAACAATCTCTTTATTTTCAAGTAATTTCAAGTTGTGAGTTTCTGAGAACTTTGTGTCAGTCTCATCCACATTTTTACCAGGCCTATACACTCAGGCCATGGTCTCCCTGTTTCTTCCATGCATTTTCTCAGTCTCTGTTTTATTTCCTAGTGCTTCAGAGAACTTACTGATTACTTCATTAACAAAATGTGTCCCATTGTCTGATCTTATCAGAGTGGGGATGCCATATATTGAAATAAAATGGTTGCACAAACATTTTGCTACTGGCATCTGCTTTCTTTACTGGATAGATTTCTGGCCATTTTGAGATCACATCTATGATCACTAGAGCGTATTTTGAGCCTTGGCATTCATTTAGCTCAATAAAACCCATGTGGATTGTATGAAAAGGATGAGGTGGTGTGCATTATGCGCATTATGTTTTTGGCAAATCATGCATGTTCCGACAAATTTCCGAAATTTTATCTACCACTCCTACCCCCCCTCCTGTTGACAATAATGCTGCTGATTTGTGTAGGGACTTTGGTTTGCTATTACGAGTCATCAAACCACTTTCTAGCTGTGCTCCACATTTTAACCACTTCTTTTGTTCTCTAGTTGGTGCGGCTTTCTGTTCGTTTATAAGCACATCAAGTGGTATTTGCATTGAGGAGTCAGACATTAATGTGTCTATAGTTTGTTGTGCTGCTGCTTTTGCTGCTTGATCTGCAAAGTTATTGCCTTTAGTGACCTCTGAGCAGCCTTTCTGGTGTGCAGCACATTTACAAAATGCTAACTGTTTTGGCAATATAATTACCGTAATTGTCGGGCTATAAGCCGCTACTTTTTGCACAAGCTTTGAACCCTGCGGCTTTTAGTCAGGTGCGGCTTTTCTATGGATTGTCCATGATTTTAGTGACATCGTAAGAGGATTTGTTTTGTTTGTTCCGCTGTTTTGCGGCACTACGTTGCTTGGCAGAAGGGCATGCGATCAGACACACAGTATCGGGGTTCAAGAGTGGTATGTTGGTCACATGTCCATCCGCCAGGCAACATAGTGCCGTACAAAGTAGCGCGAAAAACAAACTTCAAAGTAGCGCTACGCGTTCAGTGGGAGGCGTGGATGACGAGCGGCGATAAACTTGCGAAAAGCAAGTCATGCTCAACTCCACCAGTGGATTCTGACAGCGTGGAAAAGTGTGAAAACAGCCACGATCACCAACGGATTTCGAAGGGCTGGACTGCTGCATGATGGAGGACACCACCACAGCCCTTCTGAGGGTGTTCGACTCTGACACTGACAACGAGGATTTGTTTGGTTTTGAAAGTGACAACGAAGGAGAGAAGCGGAGAGTGGATGATGAAGCCAACCTGAGCCTGTTCGACACTGGAGAAGAGGACTTTGGTGGTTTTAGTGCGCAGGAAGATGGTGGTGAATGACTGACTTTTCTTCTTGTTAAAGCCATGTCACTGCACCTGAGCCTAAAAGGTAGGCCGGATCGATTTTTCTGGTGTGCTGTAGGTTATTGTTATGTACTACATTTGTTACTCATTTATGAAGCACAGTACATGTTTCGTACTTGTAATTACCAGTACTTGTACATATACCTAAAAAGTTATGCAAATATGTACCCCTAATTTGTTTTTTAAAATATTAATAAAAGGGATGTGTCTCCAAACAGCCGTCTCTTTCCTGACAATTCTCTTTGTGCATATTCTCTTACATATGATAAATCAACATTGAAACACCTGCGGCTTTTAGTCAGGTGCGGCTAATGTATGTACAAAACAGGATTTTCCCCTGATTTTAGCTTGTGCGGCTAATATTCAGGTGCGCTTTGTAGTCCGGGAAATACGGTACTTCTAATAGTGTCTTTAGAAGATCTCAAAGTGTTGCACAGCTGAAAAAACATACTGTCTGTCAGTGTATATATTTATATCTTGGCCTGCGTGTGTGAGGATGTCAACGGTTTCGCTTCTACAACTCTATCTGCTGTGGTTACTGCATAGCCTACACAGTTTTGTCCTAGGCTATTCTTAGACGCTGAACCGTCTACAAAAACATCACTGAAACCAGCTTCAAGTTACTGAATGCTTCTTCCGCTTTCTTCTTTGTAGATGCAACACTACATTTTGACTTAAGGCATTTTAGGCAATTCCTATTTCTCAAAGAATTCATACATCTTACATATTTCAAACTTTTAAGTTAGGAAAAACTTTGCATTGCTTATAGCTCATAGCTCACAGCTCTAAAACTCGTCATTGTTAAATCATGTGCCTAACCATTATATGTCACTGTGATCCACAAGTATGATCACAAATTTGTTTTCCAAACTTACAAAACAAACAAACAAAAACAAAAACAAATTGCCTATGGCATCAAGGCTTTGCGTTCATATTAATTGAGTGTAAGCTGCTTTCTTCATTGCAAGTGTTGCCATAAGGTTTAATTCATGCATCATATCACTGAGTTCTAAGTTCAAATTATCTCCTCTGACCTTTTCCAGAAATAATTTCACATATAACAATTTGAGTATGTGTTGTCTATTCATTCTATTCATAGAGTCTATTCATTGAGTTCTGTTTCTCTCTGTGGGCTGTCTTGACACACCACAGGCACACATATTTCCTGTGTCTGCAGACTAATCGAACTCTTTTGTTTTTCTTTGTATTCATAGTCTATAAACCCTCTTTAATTCTACTAAATCTTGATCTAAAAACGATACACCTTTATTTCACACACACTTTTAAATTGAGCTCTTTCAGACATCAGGAATCATCACACACACTGCCTTTTCTCTCAAACTTCCACTTGTTCACTCACTCTACTATGAACCTTTGTAGTGTTATTATTACTTATGTTTTATTATTTTTGTACAAATCACACCCAATCACTCAAAACCTACTACTCACAGCATTTACACAGTTAAAATCACTCAAAATATGCTTTCATACGAGTATTTCAGAGATGCTTTTCAAGATATATAGAGGTCACTCACTGTACATCCACAGTACTGAATTCAAACTCTATTTATACAATTGTAGTGAACAAAACCAGCATCTTCATGCGCGTCACCGCTCCTCATTAGCTTGGTAGTGTCCACATATTTAATTCAGCTTCTCAATCTTGTAGCTTTAGCTGTTGTATACAGGGTTGTTAGTATAGGTTAGTTGTTAGTATAGGTTTGCTCTTCATCTTAACAAAGTCTCATCTAAGATGACAGGTTTACAAGCAGGTCAAGTGTCTCTATGTACCTGATTAGTGTAGTTAATTCCTTATTTTCTTCATCTCATATATCATTGTACTGAGTTTGAGCAAACCTTAGGCTTGATTCAGACTACTTTTAACAATCATTCACCTCATATCATAACTGACTGAGGTGCCTCTTCCTATTAATAATATGTCATTATTAATGTTATCATTGTATTGTTTTTCCTTTTTTATAACAGCAATAGTATATTACAATACACTACTTCACTACTAATATACAATAGTATATTAGTTTATATTTTATTATGTATCCATCACGGGTCTGTGTGAATCTGCAGCTTCACACCTTCCCAAGCTGGAGACATTTTTCTTGGCTGAACAATGACACAGCCTTAATATACCTTATGCATCTCTCTTTTTATTTGATATATTTTCGTGTGAATTATCTGGTTTCATGCATTCTATTCATTCTAGGCACGGTCGTCATGCCAACTATGTTTCATTGTTAATACCAGTTTACAGGTTGTTAACCTTCCTATTATCTCCTATTATCATGCTTATCACTAGTGTTAGGGTTCAAATGTTGAGAGAGGAATCCATAAAAACCACAGATCCAGGTGTGTACAATTTAGACGGCATTTTAATGAATTACACATGTGTGAGTTCAACAACCCAATCAGTATTGAACTGCTTTACCATATTCAGACAACGGTTTTATAGGGTTAAGATAGTACAGCCCCCTTTTCTGTTGCTAGGCAGATTTAAACAAAGCATACGTCACTCCAAAACCACAATGACTCTTAACATAGTCTAAAACAGAACATCTTCTTCGGGTCAACGCCAGGTGCTTCCTCTCAGCTGTCTTCGCTGTCGCTTATCTTCTGGAACATCAGGTCCACGTTCTGCACAAAATGTCACTCATGCACAACTTTGCAGTCATAAACTCTTACCTACTAAATGAGTCTGTGTGTGTGTGTGCACGTGCGGGGGCGCGTGCATGCTGTGTACTGCGTACGTGTCGTGACCTCTCACTATTTGTGTCTGTATGTGTATGTCACGTCTGTCTGTGCGTGCAGAGTTTGCATCTGCTTTCTGAACCTTAGTTGACCTCAACTTAGGCAACCAGGCTAAGACCATCCTGTGTGTAATGATCTTAACTTATGTAAAATATATAAGACAACTGTTTTCAATCTAACACAACTACTTAAGGCTTAATCCGCAATAAATGCATAATAAACACCCTACTCTTTGACTTGCACTCACTCTGCTTTCGGTTTCACTTCTGCAAGAGCATGTAACTTCAAAAACATGTACTTCCTGTCGCTGCAGTCTACACAGAAACACTGAGATTATAGAAGCATTAAAAACATTTAAAGTTATAGATTCAACTCCACAGTTTGAAGTGGTTCTTCTTGGACCTGTAATAAAGACTAATATAATACCCATATATTTGAACATCTGAATGCATCTGAATGCAACATCACTATTAACATGAAATGGTAATGATGATTATAAAAATAGCAGCAAATAATAGCAGTAAAATATTTCTATTCTCAATACTAGATAAGCTTTGCTTTAATTTAAGTTAACCTTAATTTAACCTTTTGTTTATTCCACTTCATTCCTCTTTCCATGCTTTAAGATATTACAACTCTTGTGTATGCTTTGATTTCTTTTTAGCTTCCTTTTCAGTATTTATTTCTGCTTGGAGGGTTTCTTATAATTTAGTTAATGCATTTTCCCTCCCACGTGGGACATTTAGTTTTCTTTGGATTTCTCCATCTATATGCACTAATTTGTCCGGCACCTGGACATTTCTTTTCTAACCACTGCTTGTCAGCAGTGAGTTACCCATTTTAATCCTCTTATTTTTAATGATTTACAACTACACAACTGCGGCACCTTCTCTGGCACGAGAATCGAGAGAGGTAGTTGACACGACCTTCTACTTTCAAGCTATTCTTGAAAGTGGTGTCATCTTTATGTGATGAAACACGACCTGTTTCTCTCTTTTCACCAGTACTTGGGTGGCCAACAGCAAACAAAATAGTGGAATAGTTCAGCCTCCTTATTGTGCTGTAAAATCAACTTATTCCACCAACAAAAATAAAACAACGACAACACCTTTTCAACGCGTACTACGTTTTATGGACGAGGTTTATCTAAAAATGCTTCCAGCCCTTTTCCAGGCGAGCCTTTACTTTTAGAAACCCTTCTAAAAATGCTTCCAGCCCTTTTCCAGGCGAGCCTTTACTTTTAGAAATCCACCTAAAAATGCTTCCAGCCCTTTTTCAGGCGAGCCTTTACTTTTAGGAATGCTACCAGCCCCTCTGGGTGAGCCTAAACGTTTTACACGAGGTGTCTGAGTGTTAATATTCACCTGGTTGCTGCCGGTCTCTCAGGTCTACCTCATCGACCCCCACCGCCGTGGACCACTTATAAGAACGCTGGCCAGAACCCGAATGTCACGTCTCTGGACTTTATATCCTCTACCTAGAGAGGAGCTGTCGACAGACTTCAGCGCGGGCTTCTCACGGCGTCAGGACTCGGTGAGGCTTTCCTGTGGGATCTCACAAAAATGCTGTGTCCCATCCGGCTCGAAGGACCAAGAAATGTCAGGAGTTTTCCTGTATTGCAACTCAGGTCAGAATAAAAATGCTCAGACAGGTTTACGTGTACACGGGTGAGACTCAGGGAGACTCGCACTGTGCAATAAAAAGAAAGAGTCTTTATTCAGAAAGCACATAAAGGAAGAGAGAAAATAGAACTGCAGGCTTCCTGTGTAACTTCCCCATTTAGGAGTCTGCACAGAGTTGCAGAGTTTAAGCTGAATACTGAAAAGAGCAAACACATTTAGATAATGAAATGTACTTTGAAGCATAACATAATAAAAATCCCAAAATCCTAAAAAATCTCTTCACACAGGTTTATCCAACAGGTTAGTGACCTTCATGGGAACCCACCTATCACCCCACAATGGCGTTATGATGCGGCCAACCATGATGCTACGTGGCATGGACTTTGATGAAGTGGCTTCAACAATCACTGTGCTCCCTGGTGACATAGAAACATTACTCGGCAGCTTGCCCCAGACTAGATGCTCTTGTCTCGCTAACAAGGTGACTGACTGCTGAAGCTTGACTGTGCCGATCTTGTCTGGGAGCTCTTCACCTCTCCATCGGGATGAATTGGCCGTGAGGTCAAGAAACTGCTCACACTCTGGGGGACAACCACCACCTGACACGAGGCGCCAATAGTCACTGGTTACTACTATCAAGATGGCGGCGCGAGCAGTCGCAGCAGCCCGGCGCTCTCCTCAACTTAGCGGTTTTCTTTTTATTTTGTGTATTTTTGTTTCACTTTTACTCCGATATGCAGGAGCACATATGCAGTACAGTAAAACTGAACTGCTTGCGGTTCTAAACTACAAAAACCTGCACACCTTTGCTGACAATGACTGGGACTCAATTCCCCCTGAGATCCGGAGGGTCACCGACTCTAATTTCACCATACCACTGCTGAAGTGGCGTAGGCGACGGAGGCACAGGAAACAGAAGAGAGGGAAGAGATCGGGGCTGAAGGCTAGGCTACGTGCTAACCCACATGGACCGGCTATTCCGAATCTCTTCCTCACCAACTCACGGTCACTAAATAACAAGATGGACGAGCTACGACTGCGGATCACCTCACGCTGTCTGGATTACTGTGATACTATGATCATCACAGAGACTTGGCTGGACTCTTTTACCCCAGACACTGCGATTGAGCTAGCAGGCCACGCTACGTTCAGAGCGGACAGGAACAAAGAGTCCGGTAAGAAACGCGGGGGAGGTCTGCTAGTGTTTGTAAACAATAACTGGTGCACCAACAACACAGTTAAAGTTGTCCACTGCTGCCGAGACATAGAATACATGATGGTCCAGTGTAGACCCTTCTACTTGCCGAGAGAGCTCACAGCGATCAGAATAATAGCAGTTTATGTGCCGCCGCAAGCTAATGCTAAGTCAGCCATGGAGCTACTCCAGCGCTCCATTAATAAACAGCTAACAATGCACCCGGACTGCGCTGTGATCGTGGCAGGAGATTTTAACCACGCAAACCTGAAATCTCTCCTGCCTGGATTCTTTAAAAACGTGAGCTTTCCGACGAGGGAAAACAACACACTAGACCAGGTCTACACCAACATCCCAGATGCTTACAAGGCCACCCCCCTGCCTCATCTCGGACTCTCTGATCATCTCTCTCTGTCCCTGATCCCTGCTTATAAACCTCTAATTCAAAGACAAAAACCATCTGAAAAATCAGTAAGAGTGTGGACCACGGAAGCCACCACGGCCCTACAAGACTGTTTTGATAACACGAATTGGAGTGTATTTGCAGAAGGATCGGACTTGGAGGGCCACACATCTGCTGTACTCTCATACATCAGCTTCTGTACTGAGAGCGTAACAACAATAAAGACTGTTAAAGTGTTCCCGAACCAGAAGCCATGGCTCAACAGTGAGGTGAGAGCCCTACTAAGAGCACGTGACAGCGCCTTCAAATCAGGAGACCAACAAGTCTACAAAGAGGCACGCCAATCTCTGGTTAAAGGCATAAAAGAAGCCAAGCGCAAATACAAACAGCGCATCGAGGAACACTTTAACACAAAGAACTCCAGAAACATGTGGCAGGGGATCAAGACACTCACTGGCTACAAGGACAGTTGCACACAAACCAACTCCCCAGACATCACCTTACCTGACACCCTAAACCATTTCTTTGCCCGCTTTGACCAAGAAAACAGGGACACCATCACCCATCCTGCCATTACAGAGAGGAACGACGCTCCCATCCAGCTGGAGCAGCACCAGGTCAGAGCCACACTGCGCAGAGTCTATGTGAGGAAAGCAGCTGGTGCTGACGGTGCAGCCGGTGGAGTGCTTAAAGCATGTGCAGACCAACTAGCAGAGGTTTTCACCACCATCTTCAACCTCTCACTGCTACAGTCTGTAGTACCATCCTGCCTTAAGTCAGCCACCATCGTTCCAGTGCCCAAGAAGAACACAGTGAGCTGCTTGAATGACTATCGTCCAGTTGCTTTAACACCCATAATTGCCAAATGTTTCATACAGCTCATCATGTCCCACATTAAAGCTGCCATCCCTGCAAACCTCGACTCATACCAGTTTGCATACAGGGCAAACAGGTCGACAAAGGATGCCATAATAACAGCTCTTCACACAGCCCTCACACACCTGGACTGTAGTAACACCTATGTGAGAATGCTATTTGTGGACTTCAGCTCTGCCTTCAATACAGTTCAACCCCACAAACTGGTTAATAAACTAAGCAACTTAGGACTCAGCAGCTCACTGTGCAGCTGGATACTGGACTTCCTGAGCAACAGACCCCAGAATGTAAGAATGGGAGAGCACACCTCCTCCACCCTCACTCTGAATGTGGGTGTCCCACAGGGGTGTGTCCTCAGTCCCCTCTTATACTCACTTTTCACCCATGACTGTTCACCAATCCACACCAGTAACACCATTAAAAAATTTGCTGATGACACCACTGTCATAGGGCTGATGGACAACAACGATGATTCAGCTACAGAGAGGAGGTTCAGCATCTGAAGAAATGGTGTGACGACAACAACCTGCATCTGAACACAGCCAAGACCAAGGACATGATAATCGACTTCAGCAGAACAAAGGATCTGAGCACTCCACCCTCTACATTGAGGGGGAGGAGGTAGAAAGGGTAGAAAGCTTTAAGTTCCTCGGAGTCCACATCTCGGCCGACCTTACCTGGTCCACAAACATCTCCCACCAGGTAGGGAAAACACAACAAAGGCTGTACTTCCTCGGGAAACTACGTCAGGCCCAATTACCCCAAAGACTGCTAGTAAACTTCTACCGCTCCACCATTGAGAGCCTTCTGACTTACTGCTGCACACTCTGGTTCAACTGCTGCACCGCGGAGGACAAGAGGAAACTGCAGCGCGTGGTGAGGGCAGCAGAGCGGGCAATCGGCACTTCACTAACCCCCCTCAGAGACATCTATACTGGCAGACTTCAGCAGAAAGCCAGCATCATCATCAAAGACCCCTCGCACCCTGGACACTCACTTTTTCCCCCCCTTCCCTCTGGTAAACTCTACAGGTCCATCAGGTCAAAGACGAACAGACTCAACAGAAGTTTTTACCCTCAGGCTGTCAAACGTGCCCTACCTCCTCCCTGATTGGAGGATAACTGCACTGTCAACACTCATGGACATTACACCTTATTTATAAAATCGTATTTCTGTTTATACTTCAATGCAAACAACACCCTTACCTCTTTAAACTGTATTTATTATAACATTATTCAGTATAGTTCCAACAGCACCCCCCCCCACCCCCACCCCCACCACACACACACACACACACACACTCTCAGTGTGCAATATCACTGATCACACTGCACCTCTCAATGCACCTGCTAGTTAGATGGTATGTATGTGTATGTATATAGATGTAAGCGTGTATGTGGAAATATGTGTGTGTATGCATGTATGGATGCAAATATGTATATATACATATATGTATGTATGTGCGTGTATGTTTGCAGGTGTATGTATAACTTGTACATATCTTTTTTGTGTAAATGTAAATTTGTCTGTTATTGTGTAAATACTTACGCCATTGTGTACTCCACACATATGGAGAGATGCCAAACTGCCTTTCACTGTTCTTGTAACAGTGACAATAAAAAGCTATTCTATTCTATTCTATTATTTTCAACTGGTGCATGAGAAACCGGATGACATTTGTGCCAATGATTATATCATCACCTTGACCTGGCACTACAAGGATGGGAACAGTACAGGTCTCTCCATACGGTTTCATTTCAACTTCATACATGCATTTGGGCTTGGTAAGTGTGCCACCACAGCCTACTAGCACTATTTCTTGGGTCAGGGGAGTGGGTTCTGGCAGTATATTCTCACTCAGCATACTCTGTTCTGCTTGCTCACTGAGTGTGCACGCTATGGAACCAGAGTCAAGCATAACCTCCACGTGGTGTCTGTTATTAATGCTGACAGCTGTGTAAAACAGTTTGTCAAATGGGACAACTCTCTGTGTGTTTTGTACTACCACCTTAACACCATCTGGTTCGGCTGCACATGCTTTAATGTAATGCTTTTCAGCATCATCACTGCCGAGGGTTTCAACGTCTGCACCCACACATCCCCTCACCAAATGCGGGCCAGCTAGTTTAAAGGCTGGGTGTCATGAGGTTGGGAGGCAGGGTGCCTTTGAATAGGTGATTGACGAGGGCAATTTCTCTTAATATGGTTTGGCTCAAAACATGCAAGGCATAGGTGTTTCTGCCTACAATGCGCAAGGGTAGAATGTTCGAAATAAAATAAAAGCTCCCAAAATATAAATACAGAAAATAAACATATATAAATAAACACATATACATAACCAATACTGACAAAGCAAAATAACACTACAGGATGGATCTTCGGTGAAATATAAATTATTTTTTAATACACCCATTGCATACTTACTAACACTGTTCAAAAGTTGAATAAAGAAACAAAAAAAAAAAAAAGTTTGCCTTTTATAATTAAACCACTTAAAACCACATCACATCAGTTACAATGTAGAATCCATGTCATGTATAGTTTACAAATGGTAAAATGCTCACATAAAATCATGACAGCATTTAAATAATATCACCCAGTACTAGTATTATGTAATTTACTGTCTCTTTTGAAAACTTATCACTACATATACAGCACAAGACTTTTAAAAGTATTTAACAAGAGCATTTTCCCCTGGTTTTACTAACACACAGGGGCACATATTCACCAAAATGCAGCAAACCTTCACCATCTTATCCAGAAGGGTCACCTCTTTACCCTCACCCCCACATGGAAGAAGTAATCTGATTGGCATGGTGGTATGTAGCATGTAGTTTGAAGCAGGGATTTCGTAGTGCCCCATGTGTATCATTGGAACCCAGTTAGGATTTGTGTCATTCATTGCATAGGCTGGTTTGCCTGCAATAATGAAAAACAATTAGCAACTCTATAAATAGGACGTATATAATAATTATAATTCTATAACTGTTTACAACTGTTTATAACTTGCATAGTTTATATTTCTGTATAGCTTTTTATTTCATATTTCTGTATAGTTTTCATTATTATATCCTGTTCATAGCTTGTACAACCACTACAGCCTGTACATACTCATAGTTATAGCATATTCATAACATACCTTCATACCATGTACATTGTAACATACCCATAATAGACCCATATTTTGTACCCTCATGCCTATAACAGACCTGTTTCTGTAATATATCTATATTATTGCTAATATATATTTTGTAATTTATCTATATTATGGCTAAAGCACTTCTGGGTGGATGCAAACTGCATTTTGTTGTCTTGTACTTGTGACATGTGCAATGACAATAAAGTTGAATTCTATTCTATTGTATATCTACAAAATCACTCAAGATGTTTGTTCTAACTTGCTATGACCTCAGAGTGCATTGAAAATAAAACTAATAGACTATAAAGAGTAATATGAACTTATTTAGAACTTACCTGAATGAAAATGTCTGGAGCACACCAACAGATTTCTGTTAGTGATGGGATTTCCGGCTTTCTTTTAAAGAACCGGCTCTTTTGGCTCGGCTCCCAACTGGCTCTTCAGGTTGTTTTGTTGCTTTAATTATTTTTTTATTAACAACAATATAAAATTATGTACAAAAGGAATTACTAATGTAAAAAACCGTGGTTTTATTTATACATGTTTATATATAAATATATACAGTGGCCCCTAGAGACAAAGCACGTAGAAACTGGGACTCACTGTTTAAAGCACTGAGTGCTCATAGAGAGATGCTCAGTGAGTTGCAGTACAGACTACAAACATGGTGGAAACTTAGCTTTGATATCCACACACTCTGCACGTCTGTGAGTAACTGTGATGAAGATGTGCAGAGATCTGTGTACAAACAGGAGAAAGACTGTAAAGACTCTGTGCTTCTAACAGCCTCTGTTCACATATGTGAGGCTGTTTGTTGTTGTTGCCATGGAGCTTCTCACTGTTTGGGTCAGCAGGTCATGTGATCAGGTTTGTTCTGTGAAAGCTGGACGATGGTTCAGTGTCAGGGTTTGTTTGCATTCATCAATAAATATCTAAATAAATCAAAGACTCCATGTTTGTTCTTTCATCATGTGACCTCTGCTCATCCATCTCTGTGTGTATCAGGATACATTTAGTTCATAATACACAGAAAAATCAGAGTTATTACCTGTAATAAATGTGAAAGTAAAGATTCCTGCAGTGATAACCAGGCAGGACTGAAACACATCCAAGCTCACAGCTGTCACCACGGTAACAGCACCGCCCATCCACAGGTGAGGGGAGGAGCAAAAAGAGGGACTTTCACCATACATACATACATACACCACAGTTGACAGGTATTGGAGTCACCAATAGGACTCACGGGATGAGTCTTCAGATGACGTCTCTGCTCATCGCAAGAACTCGAGCAACTAACCATAAACGTTCATCCTCTCTGTGTCTGACTTTTAGCCTCAAAATCACTTCATTTCATTTTCTTCTTTTCTTCTTAACATAGAAAATTCCATTATGAACATTTGGCTGCATATGAATATACTTCACTTTGTGAAGCATCAACCCATGCAGTTCATCTTCAGTTAGATTCACCATCAGCTCATTTTCACATCAACATCCACATAATGTCTTTTTGATTCAAACACACAGGAAAACTTTCTTCCCAGAAACAAATATATTCAGTATAATTGATTTGATTTCCATGTTGATGTTAGATTAGTGGCTCCTCCATCCTTTCCACACAGACTCTCAGTGTGGGGCCTACAGAGTTATTATCATAGTTTCTTATTCGTTGCTTTGGTTAAACTTCTACCTGATTGTATTCTAAACAGTTTCAGTCAGTTAAGCAGGATTAACTATCAGCACAATCACATATGAATTATGACTCTATTGTTAACTCTTAATGTCTTTTATCAGGATGGAGTTCTGGCACATTTCTTATCTTTCAACATTCCTGCAGCCACACACACACTAATCTCTCAAGGGCAAAGCTGAGGCGCGTCTAATTTACAACCATAACAGCTCCTAAATAACTGCTCTGTCTGTGATGTAACACTTTAGACATATAAACTGCTGTCACTGATGATGTTCTGAACTTATTGATCCAGATCTTTTAAATCTGTCTTAATGTAACCGGCGTGTTCCTACGTTGTGTCTGACAATGAAAGGTCAAAGAAACAAAGAGCTCCAAGTCATTAACTTGCTCGCTCCAGCTGCTACAACCAAATGCAAACAGTAGGGAAGAGGGTTAGCTCCACCCACCACAACTTCCAAGCTAGCAAGAATGATCTATTCATGCTAGCATAGACTGTGCCTGTAACACATCTGTGGCACACACGTACTACACATTTACAGCATCTAACAAAGACACAATGATGACAATAACTGAACTCAAAACACAATCAGAAACATCAGGGTGGCTAAATATACATTATATGTGTGTTGTACAGTGTTGGGAAAGAAATGACACCGACCTCTCCCACAGGGGAGTTGTAGAAAAGGGGAGGGGCCAAAGGGGTACCCCAAAATTTACAGGGTTGCACCAAAGAAGAAGAATGAGGAGGGGCTCCAACTGATAATAAACATAAGTGCAGACTTGGAGGTCCTGAAAGTATAAAAGGAACAGTTTGGGTCTGGTTCCATTAATAAACTACATACTAATGCTCACTATTGTGTAGTTATTATAAAGTGCGACTAAATCCTCCCTCTGGATGGGAAGAGTCCATGTGTCAGTATTCAGACACCTGGCTTGGGTTTCTGCAGCTAATGTGTCACCTGTGAGGACTCTGAGACAAACCCACAGCATGCAGGTCATTTCTACATCTGTTGCTGTGTCCTCAGTTTCCCAGCATGCCTTGGCTGTGCTCATGGAAGTGAATGAGGGGGAAAGATCTGTCCTGCTGCCCTGTCAGTACTCGGATTTCATACCTGGTGATCTCAGAGGACAAAAGCAGCGTTACAGCGGCGCACATCGATGACAGCTGATGCTCTCAACACTTCAGACCTCTGCCTGTCTCTGAGAAAACCAACAATGGCTGTCAGCAGCAACTACACCTGCTCCACCAGTGCTGGGAGAGAAGAGCTGAGACTGACAGCTCTTTGTACAGGTCAGTACTGCAGAGGTCAGAGGTCAGTTTGCTGACAAACCATTTAAAAACATTTTTGAGCTAAAATCCATGGAAGTCACAGAGGAAAGAAGAGACGCTGCAGAGAGGATCCAGAATATTTGATGTTTTCTGATGACAGTTAAAGTTTCCAGCTATCAAAAAGTGTAACAGCGCAGCCTTCATGTACTTTCAGTTCTCCATCATTAATGATGACTGTCCGTTATAAATCATGTTGGCTAGTTTTCTAACTCAGTCCATGTCTCCAAAGCAAACTTCTGTCCCACTCTTTCTGTGCTGAGTCTTCAGGGATTCTTTTCACTTGGTGCTGAACTAACTTTAATGAATTGGGGCTCCAAAGAAACCCCAGCCATCCCTAAACAAGGCTAACAAGCAATGCAACAACTCTTTGGGCTCTCTGTAGTGTAGCTATTAATCACAATCAGCTTTACTGACCACAGATATGCACACATGACACCTTCATGACAGACACTTACTATATGCACAGCATTTGCATGAGGACTGACTATAAATATCTACAGAGCCACTTCCTCTATCTGCTGGTGGTACATACCTGTCCTTCCATCATGGCTGCTCTCCTTGCTCCTCCTCTTTCTCTGGTTTCTGCTGTCTGAGGTGTTCACTAAGTACACGGTCAGTTGTGGCTGATGTCTGTGGTCTCGTCCTGAACAGCGGTTCTGCTGACACTCACTGGTCCTCTGACTCGTTCCTTCCTCGTGTCAGTGCTTTCAGTCTTCTCCTTTGGCGAGCTCATTATCCCAGCTGGGTATCTGATCAGGGCGGCAAGGCGCAGGTGTTGATTGACCATAGTCAGATCCCACCTACAAGCATCTTTGAGGGAAACATGTCATGGTCCGGGTGACACAGGGCCGGCATTTCCACCCCTGGGCGGAGCCGCCACATCATGCTGACAGGCTGCACCTGAGCGTAATTGGAATTGGCGGCTTCTTAAGACCAGCGCTCAGACTCACACTTCGCCAGATCGTCTGCAAACATTTGTCAGTCAGGGCTTCCACAGTTTTGTCAGTTCGTAGTAGTTTCATGTGTTTTCTGATGTTTGTGCTTTCTCCACTGTCAGATAGTGATGGCCAAATGAAGCTTTCTGAAGCACTGAAGCTTGTATTGAAAAACGGTTCATTACTCGAAGCTTTTCAACACAGTCCTCTCTGGTGACATCTGGTGGCCAAAAATATGAAGAGCAGCTTGAATCCACAAAATAAAACCAACTGCTTCATAATGATAGCCCACTCTACAGAGTGGAACTCTGTCTCATATTTGGCTGCTGTTGTGTTGCTTTGAACGTGTATTTTTTGGTGTTAAAAAATGTAGTTTATTTGTTTAATAACATACATATAATAATGCACATTATGCAGTATGCTTCTGCTGTGAGGTCCTGCCTCCATGTACTTATGCATTTAATCTCTAGACGGGTATATTTATAAATAATATTCTATTAGGGAAATTTTCCTATACATATTTTTGACCTGGGGGTAGAATTGATTGTGAAATGGAAAGGGGAAATGCTCATGGACTTGCAAATTAAAAACATGATGCATTTAAGGAAACCCTTTTTCATTTTTATTTAAGAAGAAAATTAGTTCCACTGTGCGATGGCCGAACCTGTTCCTTTTCGTGGAGATAATTTCTCCTGCCTTAAGGAAAATCCCTTCACATGGCACAGAAGAGGCTAGAGTGCAGAAAAACTGGTAGAGATGCAGTTATGGCTCCACAAACTATATCAGCTAAAGAGAATAAATAAATTAAATTGCTGCACATTTTGTAGACTAACATTTTAAGATTATTTTTTAAATAAAATATATCTTTTATAACATTAAATGTTACGAGTCAAATGGAAGTTATTTAATGATATTTATATTATGAAAAGCAGATTTTTACATTTTAAGTTTTTCCCGTTTCAGATAAAATAAAAAACGCACAAAACAAAAGCAAACAGCCAGAACACAAAGCTGGAAAACCCACCCGATTGACCAGAATCAACTCAAAATACTCCCACACAACAGAACCAAATCTCTCAGTAGAATGATCAGTGGTTCGCTATCTGTCACCATCAAGACACTCCACAAATCCCGCAAATGATTCACTTCATTCCATTAGAGTCAGATACCGAAGCAGTTACGTGCGTAATGAAGCTTCGGACGTCACTGGTCACGTGACTTTTGCCAAACGAAGCAAGCTTCGACACAGTGCTTCTGAACCAGTGTGTTGTTTTTTTCGACACACGCTCCGGAGCGTCAGCTTCAAGCAGGCCATCACTACTGTCAGAGGACCTACGAACGTTGTCAAGCCACTGACGTCACCTGTTAGGATTTCAGTGCTGGTCTGTTCAGTTTCTCCATGCCTGCCTGCCTCCCTGCCCAGCGCTCAGGATAATCATCTCCCCTCACCCGGACCACCTCCCCTCTAAGCTTTGCCTCCGCATGTGCATGAGTAAGACTGTTTACTGCCACTGTGAGTGTTTTTGGACCAGCTTGTCGTACCCTGCGTCTAACACCTGTTCTTCCCACTTTTCAGTGACTAAACCCTTACCTCTGGCTCCCCCCCCCCCCCTCGGGAGTTCCTGCACTGACAGATTTCCAGTGTCGGGTTCTCCATTCAATCCACGACATCCCCACGGCTTCCCCACAGACACTTCTAGTGCACCTTCTAGTTTTGTTTCATAGAAATGCCAAGTCGGCCATGTGTGTTTCAAAGTAAAGGATTGTGAATTTCTGAGTTAAAACTGTGTGTCTCCAAGCGGAGTATTATGAATCATAGTGTGCCTCTAAGTTAACATTATATTTAAATTCATGTCCCAGAGTGGAGTTTCTAGCGTGTGTTAAGTTTGTTTAGGTTGCCGCTGGCCCTCGGTTCCTTATGAGTGTTTTTGAGTTATTCCTTGTTTACATTGAGCAATTCTGAGTTATGGTAAGCACTTTGAGCACCTCTCACTGTCGTTCGCTGTTTATGTAACCCTGGTTAACATAGCTGTCAATAAATAAAAGCCTGTTAGTAAAAACAGTCATAAGAAATATATTACAGGTGACAAATAGTCAATAAATAGATCATAATGGTTAGAAAATTCATTAAAAACATCAGCAATGATATAATTCATGGTATAGGATTTCATTTGTGTTTAAAAACATGTTAAAAGGTTTAAAAACTTGCTAATTCATGGTGTTTTTATGTTAATTCAGGTAAAATGGCTAAAATATGTGTTCAGACTCTTATTGTGAAAGGGCACGCTGCAGCGTGACTCCTGTGATCAGCCACACCCAATCGGGTTGTTCCTTCTTTTTGATGCTGGAGAGGGAGAAATGCAAACAGTCCTTGCGGAGCTGCTGCCTAAACAAGTGGAAAAAATATTAAAAAACCAAGCCAGAAATCTATATAAAGCCATTTTTGTACTCTGGAGAATATATTTTTGTTTTTCCGACCTGTCCTTGCCTTGGTGAAGTTGTGAACGTAACCGAACGGGACTTGGTGAGTTCAGAAATTGTATTTTATTTCATACAAGAAATGTTTTGTTGTATTATATTGCTCATTTCATGCAAATGGAAAGTCAAGGTAGCAGATTTATGCTGTTTTATGTTAAAAAACGGTGGATTGGTGCTTAACCAACACACAGGCTGCAGTTCAAAGGCCTTTGATGGTGTTTCAGCGCACCATGTTGGCGTCACCTCATTTACGGCTAAATAAGCTGGAAAAAACAGACTTTTACTGTTATTTAAGGGCTACCTGTGTGTTATTTTCAAATGTTTATGCACTTTGTTTTGTTGTTATGGTAGGCCATTAAGGTTTGGATCGGGAAATGCTGAGCTAGAATCGGAGTTTGATCCGCTGAGCGAGAAACAAGATGGCGAGCCACCCACGGACCCATTGAACTGTACCGAGCAGGAAAAGGAAAAATGCCCCCTGCTGGACGTTGAACTCTTTCGCTGAAAAAACTGGTAGGATTAATCCATACACCTCTGCAAAAGAACAGTGGACTTTTAAAGCACTGGATAATCATTCAGAGCAATTCCAGGATTTATAGTTAAAGGACACAGAGACAATTTTCTTTTGTTTATTTGTTTGTTTAAGGGATTTGTTCAGCCTCTTGCTGAATTGTTTTCAGTTTTTACATGTTTTTTGTAATTTATTTTGGTCAACCTTACATTTTAATGCTGTAATGGTGTTAATGGAAATGTAAATAATTTTGTTGGGTCAAAACAAAATAAGAACTGGTTGAAATGTAAAGGTGAACCTAGACCAAGATTAAATTAAATCTTGGGCCTAAAGAACTAAAACTTGATTTAAAATAACACAGTGTTAACTCAAATAGATTAAAGGATAAACTTGAACTTAGAACTTGGAATAAATAAAACAATAACCTAGGTTGAAAATAACATCCTTTTAAAGCCAAATAAAAGGTTTTGAGATAAATAGGATAAATTAACAGAAATAACTGAACTAAAAAAGGGAAAGAAAATATCTTGTTTTCCTTAAATGTGTGATGTTTAATGTTTTATGTAATGTGTGTTAACTGTCTATTCTCTGTCTTCACAAAATAATAAGCCGGCAATTTAAACTTATTTTCTGGTCTGTGGTCTTTATCACACGCTACACTCATTACTACTCTAGTAGTCGAACCTAACTGGTCCTAGTATACTGTAACGACTCCAGAAGTGTTACATTTACATTAATTGCATCACTGTAAATAAAGCTTTGCCACCCTCAGTCCCTGCGCCTCCGAGTGTTGTCTGCCTTAGAGTCCATTTCCTACTGGCCTCGGGCCGTGACAAAACATCCTGGTGGCAAAAGAAGTTGACCTGAAAGTCAGGTCACTATAGAGTGTAGCTAGCATACAGCTAAAGCTAAGTCACATAGTTCTATTCAATTCTAGTTATCAGTCACGTCTGAGCAACAACAGGAAGGTGTTGTGGACTCTTGGAGAAAACAGAAAGTTAATGTTGATGAGCTCATTGCTCACCCAGATCTTTGCACATCTGTAGAACTTTGCTGCAGAATGGAAAGCACACGTGGCTACAGGAAGAGTTTTAGCTCAAACTTTGTTGGTTGGGAGCTGAACATGAGAAATCCTCAACACCAAGACTGATCACAAACACACAAAGCCCCGGGTCCACTTCACAAACTGTAGGTGTCTCATTAAAACACAACGTGACCAAACAACTATGTTAATAAGGTGAAAGCTGCTCTGAAGTCATTAGTGACCATCACCTCCTCTGTCTCCACCCGCCTGCAGGCCTTCACCTCCTCATTCATCCACAGTCTGCCTCCCTCTGCTCCATCAGCTGACGTCCTCTGTACAACTACCTGCTGTGTGCACATCTTTGATTTCTTCTTCTTTTTATCCTGCAAAGCTCAAAAATCACTATAATACAAACACATTTCACATTTACATTGAACACTTCCAGTCATGGAAACTGTCTGTTGGATCTGTGTGACGTTGCTTTCTTGTGTTGCTTTCTTGGTTAGAGTTCCTCAAAAATGTCCAGATTATTCTTCTAATGAGGCGTCGACCATGTTTTCAGTTCTTTGGAAGAAAACATCGCCCTTTGCCATCCTTACTTTTCTTTGACTTCTTCAAATGCAGCTGAACTCCAGCTGGTATTTTATTGGACTTTGCAGCTGTTTCTGGTCATCAGTTCATTCCTGCAAACCTCTGAACCTGAACAACAATGATGCTGCATTGCTGGCTGATCCCAAAAGGTTGATTCTGTTCATCTGGACGTTTTCAGAAACGTTTGCTCACTGATCAGGTGACTTCTTCAGTCTCAGCTGACTGCAGCTTTACAACCTTACAAACAGCACATTTGCACAGTGACTGAAACCAGCAGCAGCAGCACCTGATATATATGATACTAATATAATACATATATAATCCATACTAATGATGAAGGAACTGAGCTCACAGTCCATTGTTCATTCAGTGAACTACTCAGTTTATTTTGGCCTCAGAAATGCTCACTCTGTTTGTACATCACTGTCAGCAATAGACTCATTCTGCTGTGTGGACAGGAACACATGTGACACCACTTCCTGTTTGTTTGTGACTGAAGAGGAAGAAGTTTACAAGGAATCATTGAGAAGAGTTTCAAACATCAACTGATTGAATCCATGAATGTGAAAACGTGTTTGTGAGTGAAAGAGACAGACATGTACAGACTGAACTATCTGTTCAACAGTCAGAGTGTTTCTCTAACAGGAGACACTCTTTACACTCAGCACAGGGACACTGAGGAACCAGGAGACCAGACTGCAAACCCAGGATAAAGAGTTTGAGTGAATGTGGTGTTGAAGGTGTGGAGGTGGATCAGAGTGTCAGAGGAGACTCTGTAGAAGGACAGAGTGCCAGCAGGACAGTCCACATACACTGCTGCTCTGTTAGAGACAGAGGAGGAGGAGGAGATGGATGTGTAGCTGTTATTGTGCCTGACATAACGAGGACCATCATCAGAGCACCACAGACTCCAGGACTGATCATTCCCTCCAAACACACAGTCATAACTGCCTCCTTTCCTTCTGATTCTTCTGTAACTCACTGATATATAAACGTCTCCTCTCCACTCGACCTCCCAGTAACAGCGACCAGTCAGACCATTTCTACACAGCAGCTGTTCCCAACCATCAAATCTGTCTGGATGATCAGGATATGACTGAACCTCCTCCACTTGTGTCACCTTCCTGTTGTTGTCAGACAGTTGGAGGTTTGTGTGTACTGTGTTTGTGTCGATTGTGAGTTGACAGGAATCTGATGGAGAGAACAAACACAATCCAGCTGCAGTTATTGATCCATCATCTGTTCATTGATTGACACTTTGATGATGACTCCTGACATGATGAAGATGGTTGAATGTGTGCTGCTTTGTTTTCATGAATCCCATTAAAAACACACTTACACTTCCTCAGACCTGGTCTCAACCATCGGAATCCAGCAGGCTCCACCCTGAAAGGAGGAGGGGGGTCAGAGCAGCACAGTCAGAACAGAATTTATTTGTTTCTCAAAACACTCCTAAATCTATAGCAAACAGAGTCCTGAACTTTTCCAGTGGGCCAAGGTCAACATTATCTGATAATGCTAACACTATTTCCCCTTGCGTTATTACATTGTGAGCAGCTAATGCTAACACTATTTTCCCCTGCATTATAACAATGTGAGCAGCTAATGCTAAGTAGGCCGCAATTAGCACCTACATCTAATTTAAGGCAAATACGCATTAGAACCTAATGCTCATATTGTTTTCCTTTGCTTTATAACAATGTGAGAAGTTAATACTAAATAGGCTGACATTATCAGCTAATGCTAATTTGAGGTGAATTAGCATTATTTAATACTGCTAACAATATTTTTTTTCTTACTTTTTAACAATATAAGTATGAAATGACACACTTAAATCAGAAAGTACTAAAAGTAGCTAATGCTAACACAATTTATCCTTCAATTTTAACAATGTGAGCCGAATGAAATATTGATTTTAACACAGCCCATTAGCAGCATTAGCTTATCAGAGTTTCCAGTATTTAAGCTTCCAATTCCAAATGTTAGCTGCTCCTGTCTGCCTATTTGTCACACACACAGACTGAAATGATTCACAGCCTTGTTTCATCCTTCTGTCAGTGTCACTGACTGTCACTGTGACTGTGGACATACAGCATGGGAAACATACACATGACTGAAACTTTATTAGGTACACAGTGGCCACTATCTCAGGTACACCTGTGACCTAATAAAGGGTATCTAAAGTTGTCATTGTCCAAATATTTATGGACCTAACTGTAGGTCTACTTTTAATGAAACTCTCAACATGACTTATCAGTTATCATTAATGTTCCTGCAAAAAGACTCCTTGGAGACCCCCTACATAAATATCCATGTACTATCCAGCTGGACTAGTGTGTCTGTCCCTGAAAATATTCCTGCATGTGTGATTGTTCATGTCTCATCTGCAGGAAACAAACAGGAAATGAGTGAAGGACACAGGAAATGTTTCCAGCTCTTCCTACTCTATCAGACATTCTCTCCATACCTGAGAGTGTCCAGTCTCCAGCCTGGATCCTTCAGTCCAGCCGACAGCAGCTTCATTCCTGAGTCTCCTGGATGATTGTAGCTCAGGTCCAGCTCTCTCAGATGGGAGGGGTTGGAGCTCAGAGCTGAGGCCAGAGAAGTACAGCCTTCCTCTGTGATCAGACAGGCTGACAGACTGCAGACACACAAAACAACAATCCATCTGTCAACAATCATTTTCTCTTTGTCACAATAACATCTGTCCATTTACATCCATTCAATGTAACTTTATTTATAAGTGACAATTCCCAACAGACAACAACAGTCATCTGAAGCGGTTTAACAGTGTAAGGTAACAGCCTACAATATTAGAGAGAAACCCCCACCCATCAGACAATCCACTGTGAGCAGCACTTGGTGATGGTGGGAAGGAAGAACTCCCTTTGACACAAAGATCCTCCCAGTGAAAACAGGCTCCAGGAGGAACATCTACCATGACTGGTTGCAGGGTGAGGGGAAAGAGAAGAGATGAGCTCAGAGAGACAAGAACAAAACACAAACTAAGGAGAGAGAAGACAAAAGTTAAGGACATGCAGTAGTGACATATAAAAGCATCGGGAGTGAAAAAGAGGAGAAGAAAGCAGAGCATCATCCGAAGTCCACCAATAGCCTGTGCCTATAGCAGCATAACTAAGGGACGGTTCAGGGTCACCTGATCCAGCTTTAACTATAAGCTTCATCAAAAAGTCAAAAAGTAAAGTTTGAAGCTCATCTTCAAAGTAGGCCAGGCTGAGTCGTTAGATTAGCCCAAAGTAAAGTCAGAAAGTCATTATTTGTGTCACATTTTAGTGCAAATGTAGACAAACTATCCAAAAGTTATTTCTAAATCTGATATTAAACAGTTTAAATGGTAGAAAAAGCTGTAAAGAAAACAGAAAGAGTCAATAAAAGCCTCTTTAGAGGGTCACCAGTTTAAAACTCAGATATTTAAACTGGTGATTCTCCTTCTCTGCTCCACTTCCTCTCTAGACTTCCTGTTCCTAGGAGGGATTTGATTGGCTGAACGTCCTTTTAGCCTTTCTTTAGTTCTTTGGGTGCTAATCAAAGAGGAAAACACACGAGTCATGTGACGTGACATAAGGAGTGCTCTGATTGGTTGGGATTCACAAACTATGGTGCTGTTTGCAAGCTTAACTTTGCAGTGCCAAGAAGATCTCTTAAATAGGGATGAGACGCTCCACAGTGACGTTTCCACACTTTGGAGCTTCTGAAGTGCAGATGTTTGGAAACGCTGCTCCAACGTGTGGTTCAAACACTCAGATAATGTGACCTCAGCTGCCACAGGTGTCATACCTGCTGCTTCCAGGCATTGCCAGGCTCAGGAATTCCCATTTTTGATTGGCTGGTCTTTTGGAGTGGGCCTTGTAATGTAATTAAGTAAGTAAAGTTTATTTATTAAGCGCTTTTCACAGACAGGCAGTCACAAAGTCCTGTATACAAATATTAAAATAAACAATACAATCAATAGACATTATACACAATGTAAAAGATCAAATGTAAATAATGTAAAGAATATAAAATACGTCGATCAACAAAAGGCTTGTTTGAACAGAAAAGTTTTTAACTGCTTTTTAAAAGAATCCACAGAGTCAAGCAAACATAATTGTAGTGGTAAATTGTTCCACAGCCTTGGTGCAACAGACTGAAAGGCTCTGTCCCCTTTTGTCTTCAGTCATGTACAGGGAACAACTAAGAGACTCTGAGTCTGTGAGCGGAGACGACGAGCAGCAGTGTATTTTATAAGAAGCTTGGATAAATAATCCTGCCTGGCCATTTAGTGCTCTGTATGTTAAAACAAGAATTTTAAAGCGAATTCTAAACTCTATTGGGAGCCAATGTAAAGATTATAAGATGGGAGTAATGTGAACATACTTACATACATACATACAAATACTACGAATTGGCAGAAATACTGTGACTTACTTGTAATACTACAACATAACAGATATACTGTGATTTTGCAGACATGGTATGTTTTTGCACATATACTACAATTTCGCTCAAATACTATGAAATTGCAGTAATACTATGATTTTTAAGGAATACTACGATTTGGCAGAAGTACTATGCATTAGTAGTAATAGTATAACATAACAGATATACTATGATTTCGCAGAAATTCTATGTACTTGCACAATCACCACAATATGGCAGAAATACTATGTTTTGGCACAAATACTATGATTTGGTAAAAATACTATGATTTGGCACAAATACGATGATATGGTAGAAATACTATGATTGGGTACAAATACTATGATTCAGCAGAAATACTGCGTTTTAGCACAACTACTGAGATTTGATTGAAATACTATGATTTAGAAGTAATACTATGACTCTATACAAATACAATGCTTTGGCACAAATACTATGATTTGGTTTGAATACTATGATTTAGTCCAAAAACTATAATTGGGCAGAAATACTATGTTTAACATAAATACTATCTTTTGGCAGAAATTTCTGCTAAAGGGCACTATTTCTGCTTTTTAGCAGAAATACTGTAATTTGGCATAAATACTATGATTTGGGATAAATACTATGATTTGGCAGATATACTATATTCAGCAAATATACTATAACATAACAGAAATTCCTCCACTTAGTAGCAATACTGTAACATATCAGAAATATTATGATTTGGACCAAAAAACATGATTTGGCACAAATATTATGATTTGACAAAAATACTATGATTTAGCAGAAATACTATGATTGAGCAGAAGTACTAAGATGTAGTAGAAGTACTTTGATTTAGCAGAAAAACTATTATGGAGGAGTAATATTTTAACATGGGAGAAATATTGATACACACACACACATACACAGAGCGTAAAGTGAACAGGAGCTGTTAAGAGTCTGGTCTTGGTATATCTAGGTCAGTTAAATTAGCTGCATTTGCTGTAATCAGCCCTTACACACACAGACACAGAGAGAGGTATGAGTTTTCTTCAGTGTATTTCTGACATTCAGGATTCCCCTCAAACAAATGGCCATAATTTCCTAATTATGGCCATTTGAACGGTCATTCTGGCACCGTTTTGTTCAGAAGAGACGGGGGAATCTTCAGGTCTTCATAATTCAGAGATAAAATATAAATTATTAAAGATATATGACTTGTAACACACTGTAACTGAGTAGAGGCGAAGCAAAAACTGCCTTGACTTGCCCTCAAACAACGTTTTGTAACTCTAAATCTATATAGAGCATCAAAATCATTCTTTCACCGTAAGAAACAGCAGGCTTTGGTGAACAGTCATGGAAATATTCAGGGCTCTGGTGAAATCCATCAAAAAGATATAACGAGAGAAAAAAGTGCCTCATTTCCAGAGTTTGAAATCTGAAGAAATCTGAGCGAGGGACGAATTTCCTACCCTCAAACAAAAGTAATTCATGGCCAAACGGTAACAGGTGAGAAAAGAATCCTTGAATTGTGAGCAACAGAAGAGTCTGAAGATATATTGGCACAAGCCTCATGTCTCAACTTTGGTTCGTTAAGGAGATATGACGATTCGAAAATGCATCTCATTAGTGAATTCCAGCGGTGATTTTGAACAAACTCTCCATTGACTTTCTATGGAGAGTTTTGAGACTTTGTGTTGCTCTGAGGAGATTTGCAAAACATCTGTAACTCACACAACAATGATAGTGACATTTTCTGAAAGCCAGCAAAAATGTTTTGATGATTAATTTGTGGGGGTTGAGCGGAAATTGAGCGAGTAGCAAGACGTTGTTCGGACATGAAGAGAAAATTCAGAAATTTCCACTTTCCACTCTGAGTTAATTGCATAGCATGTATTTTCTGAAAAATCACAATTTTGCAACTGAAAACTTAAAGAGGGATAAGATTAAAACGGTAGAAGATACGAAAAAGCTTAATCATACAGGAATAGCCCAATAATTTGAGAACATTTTAAAGTTTGAATAGAGTTTCTACGTGAAAGTATGAGGAAGTGGTTAAGTTTCAAAAACAAGCAAGTTTTTAGCAGAATTGTGGAAGTTTTCCATTCATTTCAATGGGACAAATTAAAGGAAAAAAGCTTAATATTTTAAAAAGTATAATAGTAAAAAATACCAAAAGTCATAGCTATCATTAGCAAAATTAGCTAAATAGTTTAAAATTGGAACGGTGAAAATCGGACAAAAATTGCGGAAGTAGTTAAGCGGCGAAAAACGGAGCAACTAGAAGAACTAGAAAATTCGCATTTCCTGCGAAAATGCTGTGTGAATGCCTCGTAGTGGAATCTGAAAACAGCAGAAGGAGAACAATCTGCTGACAAGAGCTGAAGAAGCTGAAGTTTGTTCTGAAAACAGCTGAAGAATCTGAAATTTGTGTAGAAAAGAGGTGAAAAACTGAAAATCCTGCTGAGAAGAGGTGAAGAAGCTAAAACTTGTGTTGAAAAAAGTTAAAGAGTTCACTAATTTTTTCTTTGCCTTAAGCAAAGAAATTTTTTTTTACTGAAAACAGTTGAATAAGTTGAACTATATGCAGAACAGAGGTGAAAATTTGAAAATTATGCTGAAAACAGGTGAAAAATCTGAAAAATCCACAGAAAACAGGTGAAAAAGCTGAAAATTCAGCTGAAAACAGGTGAAAAAAATGAAAATTCTGCTGAAAACTGGCAAAGAAGCTGAAAATTCTGCTGAAAATAGTTGAATCAGCAGAATTTCTGCTGAAAACAGGTTTCTGCTTAAAACAGCTAAAAAGCTGAGATTTGTGCTAAAAAGGAGTGAAGAACATAACATTTATGTTGAAAAGAGTAAAACAAAGTTTAACTGTTAACTGAAAAAATTGTTGCCATAAGCGAGATTTGAATCCGGGCCTCCCAGTCTGAGAACGGCTGCTCATCTCACTGAGCTAAACCACAGCTCAGCCTGGCGAGCAGAAATAAGTGACCACATTGATAATGTGTCCCATTCATTTCAATGGGCAAAAATATTGCAAACAAATTCAATATCTCAAAAAGTATAGAAGTTAAGAGCACCAAAAGTCATAGTCGGCATTAGCAGAATTAGCAGAATTTTTTTGGACTTGAACGGCGTAAAACTGAGGGAGTAGTTCCACGGCAAAAAACGTACGGAAGCAACTAGAATAATAAGAACAAAGAATAAAGAGAAACAGGATCTCAATAGTGTGAATGCCTCAAAGGGCATTCACACAATAAAGAATAAAAAGAAACAGGAACTCAATAGTGTGGATGCCCTTTGAGGCATCCACACAATAAAGAATAAAGAGAAAGAGGAACTCAATAGTGTGAATGCCTTTCAAGCATTCACACAATAAAGAGAAACAGGAACTCAATAGTGTGAATGCCTACAGCACAATACTCTGAATGCTTTTCAAGCATTCACACTAATTAGATATGTGGTATCTACAGAAATATCAGAATCTCAGCTAAAAGGTCACAAAACCATATCAACAACCACCAACCAGCTAAAACAGCAAGTGAACAGACAGGACAAATGAACAGACCCCACAAAAAAGATGTAAACACAAAGTGTGGATCCCCCTGATCATCTCTTTTTTTAAACATGAAGAGTAGTTTTGGACTTTCCTTTACTGCTGCTTCAGTGAATTTTCTTTGGGCAGTGATGAAACCTGCAGTCTCAGAATCTGTGAGATGTCTGCTTTCAGCACACAACAACATTGTTGTGTTGTGTGCTGTGGATTCACCTCTGCAAACTCATCCCTATTTTCACTATTTTACGTTTCTACTTTTCAACATAAGAGTAGGTTGCACTTCAGAAGACCTCCACATCTCCTCTTATTAGAGGGCTGCCTTATTATTAATTTGATAATTCTGTCAGTTGATGAAAGAACAATGCTTGATCTCACCTGAGAGTTTCCAGTGTACAGTGTGGACTCTTCAGTACTTCAGACAGAAGCTTCACGCCTGAATCCTTCAGGTTAATGTTACTCAGGTCCAGCTCTCTCAGATTAGAAGTCTGAGAGCTGAGACCTGAGGACAGAGCTTCACAGCTTCTCTCTGACAGGTCACAGTGACTCAGTCTGAAAAATAACAGATAAACCATTAAAAAAAAGACACTTATGGCGAAGTGTAATGAGATACTATTATATTTAGCCATATTTAATCTTGTTTTTGTCAGAAAACTGAGCACTGATGCAGAGCAACATGTGGAGAGAATCAGAGGAGAAGAAGTGAAGAGAGAACTGCAGTAAAAGCACACTGAATTGTTCAGTGTGCTTTTGGTATCAACAAAATGTGTCAAATTCTTTATTTTATATTCTCACATGCATGCACATGCGCACATGCGTGCTTACACATACACACACATAGTGCCTAGTGTTTTAGAACCATTGGGGGTTTTTACGGTGGGAGGTGCTTGTGTTGTGTATTGTAACAGTTGTCAATAAATAGCTACGAGGAGAGCTGCTCTTTGAAGGAGTTTGGAGACAGGTGAGGAGCGTGAGCTCCAAGAGCTGATTCCGACCAGCCTTCCCTTGCTAGCAAGTAAAAGATGTTCGTCTTGTTTTTGTCGTTAACGAGAATAAGTCTCTAAACTAGAGACTAGATGAATGTGATGCTGAATCAGCAGAAGAGTTGGACTCATTTGATTCCAACTTTGATATCATTGATTTCAATGAAGAGCTTTGTGATTTTAGCACACGGCTGGTAGCTCTGAGAGTCACACTGATGAGGTGTCTGTGAAGGTTCTCAGTCATCTAAAGAACTTAGAAAAAAGTTATCTGGACTTCTTTAAGTTTCTTGAAGATGTTTCACCTCTCATCCGAGAAGCTTCTTTATTTCTAGAGTCAAATGGTGGAGAGTCCCAGATTTAAGCCCTGTGGTAGAGTCTGCCAAGGGGGTCATAAACCCCCTGTTGATCACACTTTCAATTCAATTCAATTTTATTTATATAGCGCCAAATCACAACAAAAGTCGCCTCAAGGCGCTTTATATTGTACAGTAGATCGCACAATAATAGATACAGAGAAAAACCCAACAATCATATGACCCCCTATGAGCAAGCACTTTGGCGACAGTGGGAAGGAAAAACTCCCTTTTAACAGGAAGAAACCTCCGGCAGAACCAGGCTCAGGGAGGGGCGGCCATCTGCTGCGACTGGTTGGGGTGAGAGAAGGAAAACAGGATAAAGACATGCTGTGGAAGAGAGACAGAGGTTAATAACAGATATGATTCAATGCAGAGAGGTCTATTAACACGTAGTGAGTGAGAAAGGTGACTGGAAAGGAAAAACTCAATGCATCATGGGAATCCCGGCAGCCTCGTCTATTGCAGCATAACTAAGGGAGGATTCAGGGTCACCTGGTCCAGCCCTAACTATATGCTTTAGCAAAAAGGAAAGTTTTAAGCCTAATCTTAAAAGTAGAGATAGTATCTGTCTCCTGAATCCAAACTGGAAGCTGGTTCCACAGAAGAGAGGCCTGAAAACTGAAGGCTCTCCCTCCCATTCTACTTTTAAATTCTCTAGGAACAACAAGTAGGCCTGCAGAGCAAGAGCGAAGTGCTCTAAAAGGGTGATATGGTACTACAAGGTCATTAAGATAAGATGGAGCCTGATTATTTAAGACCTTGTATGTGAGGAGCAGGATTTTGAATTCAATTCTGGATTTAACAGGAAGCCAATGAAGGGAAGCCAAAACAGGAGAAATATGCTCTCAAGGTTCAAGGTTCTTTATTTGTCACATGCATAGTTATACAAGTATAACACACAGTGAAATGTAGCCTGACACGCTCCTCGACAAAAAATGGGGGGGGAGGGGTAGGGGAAGAACATCATATATATATATAGTATATACATTAGGTGAATGTGCAGTAGTAGCAGCAAGCAGGTGAATTCTGAACATTATAGTGAATTAAATAAGAATAGACAATCTGACTATTTTACAGAATAGACAATATAAACATATTTAAAACTAGAAAGTGCATTTTCTGAAGAAACTGCAGTGTGAATGCTTGAATCTGAATGTATTCACTGAAATAAATTAATTGCTGAATTCTGACTTAAAAATTTTGAATGAGATGAAAAATAGAGAAATTTTCGCCTGAAAATAAAAGTGCTCAACTGCTAAAAGCTAAAATCCACAGCGAAGAAGTTGGAAAACAGTTGAAAATGTTTTAATTGTAAATGAGAAAAACCTAAGAAATGAGAACAGAAAATTTAGAGTCAGAAAACATCTGAATGAATATTAAAAGTTCATATTCTTTGAATCACTGAATGACTAAAGTGTAATCCCTCCACTTGGATCCACAAACTTTTAAAGGTTTACATCTCTGAGCTTTGAAAGAGATGCTGTTGGAAAGAGAACAACGATGGCTTCGTTTTGATGGTAAAATGATGGCTGTAGACCAAACACTGTGGACACAGCAGCAGTTGAAAGAGAAGTGTTTAAGATGAATCTTGGCACAGTGAGAGACAGAGCTCATTAGGCAGGCAGGTGTGAGCCTGGTTGCTATAGTAACTGCACCCAATGGCTCAGTACACACGCACACAGACATGCACCTCACTTTTGCTGCTTAAAATGAACAGAAAAGTCAGGTCGAAACAAATTGCTCCCAAATGAAAAGTACCGGTCTTATTGACGAAATTCTTTCACCGTGAGCGGCAGCAATGTCCAGTCTACCTAATTCTCAGTTTTCATGCCTGTGGAGTTTATTATATGGACGTGGTGACAGTGTAAATACACCATGCTCTTCTGATTTTCAAACGAACCTTCTGAGCCATTTTAACATTAGAGTCTATGGAGGAGTTGGTGGGAGGAGGCTGTGCTTTGGTGACATTTATGAAAGAACCATAACACCTAGTACAATAGTAAACACATTGGATGAAAGAGGACAGCGATGGCTACGTTTTGAGGGTAAAATCATACCTGTAGAGCAAACGCTGCGGACACAGCAGCAGTTTTAAAAAATATTTTAAGATTAATTTTTTTCCTCCTCTCACTCTGGCAGTTCAGCTGTCTCACTCTAGCCCCAACATTCCGTCCCATACACACCCATTATAAACTCTGAAACGGTTGAAAAATCATCATGAAACTTAAACTGGAACTGAAGAAAAAGTATAACAGATATTGAAAAGATAAATACAAGTTGAATAGTTGAATGTCTTGTCTTCGTTTTAAAGTTTGAATGGTGGCTCTATGTCAACGTATATGGAAGTAATAAGAGTTTAAAAATGAGTAAGTTGAAGGAGATTTTGAAGGGTCTTCCCATTGAAATACATGGGAAATTTTTGTTAAAAAAAGTTGAATAATTTTAAAAATATAAATGTTATAAATGAGAAAAATAGAAGCAGTCATGTCCAAAAGAAGAGGAATCTAATGGTGTTTGAATGGTTTTTCTAAGTTGAACGGTTTTGAAGGAGATAGATGCCAAAAAACGTACGGAATATATAATAATAACTAGAAAGTGCATTTTCTGAAGAAACTGCAGTGTGAATGCTTGAATCTGAATGTATGCACTGAAATGAATTAATTACTGAATATTAAGCTAAAAATGTTGAATGAGCTGGAAAATACAGAGTTTTTAACCTCAAAACAAAAGTGCTGAACTGCTAAAAGCTGATGCTCACACAGAAGAAGTTGTAAAATAGCTGAAAAGTTTTTAAATTTAAATCAGAAAAATCTAAGTAATGAGAAAATACATTTTAGAGTCAGAAAACATCTGAATGAATTTTAAAAGTTCATATTCGTCTCATCACTTAAAGAGTGGAATTATGTATTATAAATCTCTAATTCATAAAAAAAAATAAAAATAAATGTAAAAACAAATTTGTTGAATTGAACTGAAAAGATGAACAAATATTCTGTAGAAAATACAAACTTTAATATACAGCATAATGTTTTTCAGACATATACACATGTGTATATCATGTTTAATGGTATTAGATACATCAATTTGGTTTGTATGTCATAGAAAATAACATAAAAATCTTAAGTCATATTTTACAGATTCTTTCTGAAAAGGACTTAAATTAATTCAACAAATGTTTTTTTTCAAAATAGAATAATAATCATTTTAAAAAGAGATGTTGCAATGTTTTAAGGTGTTAATAATCTGATCCTGTCATGTGTCTGTTCAACTTTAGTTTTTGGCACAGACTCCATTCTTAAAGAACACATTACAAAATAATAAACAAATAAAATTGAAATTAAAGTAGCCTTTTTTTGTTAAACACTTCACAGGAGAATAAATAAAAATAACTAAATTAAATAACCAAATAAAAATAATAAGCAACATATGAAATACATGAAAATTCATCTTTTAAAACCACAATCCTGAACCTTTAAATTGTGTTGGTTTCTTAGAACATGGCTGAACAGCTGTTTCTATCGGTCTACTTAATCTACTGATCTGTCTACACATCTTTTTATTACTCATTCTTTTTTGTGTTTTAATGTAAACAGAGTCCACACAGTGGTAAAAGAGAACTGTATAGAGATTTTTGAGTAAACTCAAATGAAAGCCTAAGGTGGTGACACAGTTTAACACATGCAAATAATCAAATAAACACATTAGTCCTTTTTGTGAACATTGATAAATAAGTATCATTAGTTTACAGCATTGTTCAGCCATGCCACTAAATGCTTTTTTTACACAGTGTTTTAACCTGGGCTCAGGCACAAAGTCCCAAATTTAGTTAGTCCCTGACTTTGAGTTGTGGTTATGACTAATTATTATACACAAGGCTTTATCTATCTGAACTCTAAGGACACAAATATGAAAAAACCTATACTTACCAGCTGATACCCCACGTTACACACTAGGTGTGCCATGTGACCTGAAACTTTGGTACAAACTCATCATAATCATTCTGTTAACACTGTTTTTTAACACTGTTTGTGTTGCTGTTCAGCAGTTTAAAATGTTTTAGATTGGATTACATGGAATGAATTTGAGTTTTTTGTCTGTGTTTCGTTCTTAGCAGATTTTTTTTACACACTGTAGAATTCCAGTTAACACATTTCTGGTCATATGACATCCCGAGTGCCCAGTTAAAAAAATCCCCACAGTTAATTCAACATTTAAACAAAATAAAAATATGTTAAATAAATAAAGGTTTGCTCTGTGATGAAATATTAAATAAGCATACACTGTACAGAGCACTAACAATGAAAACAATCCTTTAGCCTGTTGATCAGAGAGAGGCAGTCATTATGTCCATTTGAAACCTGTAATCAAAGAGTACAATGAAACTATAAAGTCCCATATGATCCTCATCATATCCAGTGACTTCAGAGTGGATCCTCTCTGTCATCCGGCCAGTGTTTGATGTGTGGCAAGCAGCACAGAAGCAGGATAGCTGAGGACTTTAAAAGAAGAGCAGAAAACAGGAACATATGTAGTTGTAAATGTAAATATCAGTGATACTTGTCTTGTCAAAGGGAATAAAATGATGAAAATGTTAACTTACACACTCATTTAGGGAGGATCTTGACACTGCACAGAGGAGGCACAGTCAGTCTGGCAATGATGGTGATCTCCAGGGATGTTTTCCTGCAGCAACAGTCCTGCCAACTGGCCATATGATCCAGAGTAGTTGGTTTGTAATGAACAGAAAGGTGTATATGTTAGGTAGTGTGCACTTAGAGCTGGTCCTAAGAAACAAATACATCCTGTAATAAACTGAATACCTTTAGTAGTGCTGCTGCAAATATAAAGCCCTTCTATCATGTGTGGTTTCAAAGAAGGTGTTTTGAAGGCTCAGTCACAGAAACTGTGCAGTCTGTTCAGTCCTGAGTGTCTCAGCTCTGAAGGGGATGGATAACAGAGGGAAACACCTGAGTACAGACATTACAATACACTCAAAATAACACTCCTAAGGTCAAGTGAAAACACAATTAAAACACTTTACAAAGAATTAATACATGTTTTCATGAAAATAATGTCATTAACCCTTTTTGTTGTGAGTAAATCTCACCGACTGCTTGTAGGACAACCTAGATGGAGGACTTAACACAGAATCTCTCCTGTGCTCCAGATGTGAAGTCTCACTCTCTGATCGTACGGCGAAGATGGTGATAATGAAGCCTCTCTGATCTGTGGCATTACAGTTTCTGGCTGCTATGTGCTTCACACTGTTGGATTTTACATGTGAAGCTTGTGTCTCTCTTAACAAAAAAAACCTAAAACCTAACAACCTCCTACCGCACCCCGCACCCCCCCCCCCCCCCCACTCCCCTCAACTCCCCTCAACTCCCCAGCCTCACACCATCCAATGTCTATACAAATGTAAGGTATCAGCTGGTAACAAAAAGCAAGTGTAACATATGTAGTACATATGTGACACTGCTGAAACATTTCTGGCCAGAAATGTGCAGTTATCAGCCCAGAACCAGACCCACCATGATAAATGCACCGGCTGAAACATGATAAAAGCTCATAAAAATGTATGTTTCATCGAATGATTTGTCCAAAAATATAATAATATACTTTTGAAAAAGTTTCAAGATTATAACAAACCGAAATCAATAACATTTTTGTAAATAGTATTTCAAAATAGAGGCACAGATAAACTGGCTTAACTGTCATTATTGCTGTAATTAGGTTTGTCTTTTTCTTTCTTTTTTCTTTTTTTAAAAAAAAGCAACCGTTAGTCTGTGTTGTTCTCTCAGAAACAATGAAGAAGCTGTTGAACATTTATGTGTTGTGTGGGCAATCCTCTGGTCCACCCTCCCTCCCTCCCAGCCACAGTGAGACTGGGGCAGCCTGGCAGGATTTTGAAGCCTGGCTGCAGAGAGGATATGCCTACACTGTTCGTTTTAAACTGCTATATTTGATTTTTCTGACATTCATAGATTATTGATTTTTAGATTTTCTGTAATACATAAAATTGTCATATTTTACTGATATCATTACTTAATTCATTTAATTGTATTTTAGGTAAAAGAATTCAAACATTATACTGCAATGCAGGGCGTTTTTTCTTAAGTCAATTTTTAAATATCGCTCTACTTTCTTAAGTCATTCAGAAATATAAAAACTACTTACTGTATTCAAAGATCTAGATCATGAATCATCACAGGACAATACACAGTATACAGGGTCATGGTAACTATGGTAGGTCTTCATGACTCCAGAATGGAGACATCGCTCTGGCTGAGAAATGAAAATAAGGTCAAGCAGTGTGTTCTTCTCTGTGGTAGGGGCAGTGATGACCTGTGCGTATCCCTAGACTCAAACAGCTCCAGGATTGGTTTGTTTGCACTGGATAAAACATTCTCATTAAAATCACCACACACTATGATGGGATGACAGTCCATGATCTCTAATGAGTCTAATAGGCTTACCAGGTTTTTCAGGAATGGCCTCAAAGTGTAGTCTGGAGGTCTGTACACAACTGCAATCAGAGCACTGACTGGTGCTTCAACCTTTAAAGCCAGAAATTCAAGGTCAGTTACATTATGGATGTACTGTTTTTCATGCACTTGAATGTCACTTTTCACATAAACAGCAACTCCACCACCACTTCTGTTTGCCATCTGGGGAAAGTTTGTGTAGGACAGGTGTCTGTTGCGTTTGAACAAATTGTAATTTTCAAGTGGAGACTCTCTGCGACAAAAGAGCCCCGCAGGTGTGTTTCTGTTAGGCACAAAACATCTGCTAGACACAATTCATGGTGACTCTTGATGTCATTAATGTGAGCTGGCAGTCCCTCTGTATTATGATGAACAATGGTGAAAACCTCTGACCTGCTCAGTGTTTGTCTCACGTGTAGAAGAGGCATCATGTCATCAAGGTTGGCTTGTCTCATGTTCTCAAGCGCTGCAGTGATTTCTGGGTTGGTGAATATTTTTTCTCCTCCATATCAAGAAGATACAGTCCACTGAGAGATGTCACTCTACTGACAGCTACGTAGGCCATGCCGGGCTCAAAAATGCTCTTAAGAGAGACAACAGCTGATGTGGTTGTCATACCCTGTACCTTATGTATTGTACATGCAAAGGCCAGCTTCACTGGGAACTGTCTTCGTACCACTCCTTTCTGCTTTAGATTCTCCTCTGCTCTCTCAATGTACACCATGCCGTCTGCTGGTGTGCGGTTATTCTTTCCAGATGTCTCATTATCCATTTGAAGTCCAAGCTTGATGATGTGTTGGTCATTTTCAGAGTAAACTACTCTAAGTAGTTTTCCAAACGCTCCATTAACCAAACCATTTTGTATGTCAATGTTTCTGGTGAGCATGACACGAGCTCCTTCTGCAACTTTCAGTGTGTCTGGTAACTCGTTTTTACCTCCTTTGAATGGTCTGTCTTGAAGTGCCATTCTGCCAGTTCTAGGATCCTTTCTATAATCATCTGCATGGATGTCAATGATATGAGTATGGAGCAGACCCAGTGTTGCAGAGTTGTGTGCATCCACTTCTTTATTAGTTGCAAAAATGTGCAACGCATCAGTCGGACAAAGGGCTGGTTCAGTTATGGCCTGTGACAACAAATTTCTATCTGCTTCGCATAAAGCTCATC